>NC_134832.1:41427481-42027481 GCF_004210375.1 Tachypleus tridentatus | reverse complement strand
TCTGTACAGAAATGGCAGGCTGCGTGATGGACGAGAACATGGAGGGGTGGCGCTATTGGTTGATCAGCATGTGCCCACCCTGTCTTTGTCACTCAACACACCCTTGGAGGCCGTGGCCATCCGTGTTTCCTTGGGTCATATCATCACTGTTTGCTCTCTCTACCTGTCCCCTGGAGAGACATATGATCAATCAGACCTTGATGCTGTCGTTGAACAGTTACCGTCTCCATTTCTAATCCTGGGGGACTTTAATGGACATCATTCCCTCTGGGAAAGTGCTGTTATTGATAGGAGGGGTCGCTCTGTAGAGCGTATGCTCTCTGATCACAATCATTTTTTTCAGTACTGGTTCTTCCACTTATTATCACGCACCTAGTCAGTCCTTTACTGCTATTGATATCTCGGTTTGCTCCCAGGGAAGCCTTTCTCAAACTCCAACATCTTGTATCAATATTCTTTGACATTGAGAAGGCTTATGACACAACATGGAGGTATGGAATTTTGCAAGACCTCCATATATATGGGCTACGTGGCCATTTACCCATGTTTATTAAAAAATTTTAATGGGCAGGTGATTCCACGTTCGTGTGGGTTCGACACTTTCCCGTTCTTTTCCACAGGAACTTGGGGTCCCTCAGGACTGTGTTTTGAGTGTCACACTTTTCAGTATAAAGATAAATGCCATCACTGAACAACTCCCTCTCACTGTTGCAAATGGGCTCTATGTCGACGACTTTCACATCTCGTGTCAGTCGTCGAACACGAGATATATTGAGCGGCAACTACAAACTGCCCTCAATCGTGTGCTGCAGTGGACTATGGCAAACGGCTTTAATTGTTCTCTCTCTAAAATCGTTTGCATGCACTTTTGCCGCCAATGGGGTATTCATCCTGATCCTGAACTCCGTATCGGTGAAGTTTCATTGCCAGTAGTCCCTGAGACCAAGTTCTTGGGGCTTATTTTTGACCGTAAGCTGACCTTTATACCACACTTAAAGCAGCTACGGGTCAAATGCACAAGAGCACT
Source organism: Tachypleus tridentatus (assembly GCF_004210375.1). Classification (NCBI taxonomy): domain Eukaryota; kingdom Metazoa; phylum Arthropoda; class Merostomata; order Xiphosura; family Limulidae; genus Tachypleus; species Tachypleus tridentatus. The sequence continues at coordinate 42,026,454 of NC_134832.1, read as the reverse complement.
GAACATCCTCTGTGTCTTCTCTACCGCTAGTTGTGGAGTGGATCGATGTTCTATGTTAAAGATATATCGTGCTCTTACTCGATCAAAACTCGACTATGGATCAATGGTCCATGGCTCTGCCAGAACCTCAGCCTTAAAAATGCTGGACCCCATTCATCATCAAGGACTTCGACTCTGCACTGGGTCTTTCTGCACCTCCCCGTTCAAAGCTTATATGTAGAATCTCATGAACCTTCTCTGCTCCTTCACCATTTGCAACTGTCTTTACTGTATACTTCGAAACTTTGTTACTTATCAAAGCATTCCACCTGGGAATGTGTTTTCCTTTCTCAGTGGGCCATACTTTTTCAAAACAGACTATCTGCCATTGCTTCTTTTGGCCTTTGCATCCAGGCACTATTGGATGAATTAGGTCTGTCCTTGGATAACATTGCAGAATCCACTGGTCAGCCCATCCCACCATGGCTTATTACAGCCCCCAAATGTGACCTTTCTTTCAGTCGTCTGACCTTTCTTTCAGTGTTGCAGTTTCCATTCGGTGGTTTCCAAATCAGGTAATTCTTGGGCTCTGCCATGATTTGTTGCAGTTCGATGGTTGCACGCAGAATCCTCTCTACAGCTTCTGTGTTCACTGCTGAACTGTACGCCATATCTCTTGCCCTGGATTATATTGAAGCTGAGCAGCACTCCAAACTGCACTATCTATACTGACTTGCTTAGTTCTCTACTGGCCCTGGAATCGCTTCACGTTGGCTCACACCCTGTTCTCGCTGATATTCAAAACTGACTGGCCCATTTCTCATTAACATCTACTTCTATCCAGTTTTTCTGGATACCAGGCCACTTTGGTATTCACGGGAATGAGCTTGCAGACACAGCAGCTAAATCTATCTGCTCTGGCACTATCACCACTGTGCATATTCCGTACATGGACTATGGTCCTGTATTCATGGCTCGGCTCCGTGCCAGCTGGTAGTCCATTTGGAGTGAGCAAAGCGACAACAAGCTTTTTCAAATAAAACCCTATAATGGGCTTTGGCCATCTAGCTTTCGTAAGGTTCGAAAGGAGGAAGTTGTTCTAACTAGACTACACATTGGTCACAGATTTTTAACTCATTGTTTTTTTTTATCTGGAACAGTTGCACCAGTGTATAGTTTGTGTAACACTCAAATCACTGTAAGTCACATTTTACTTTCTTGCCATTGTTAAGACTCTCAATGACGGCACTATTTTAAACATGTTTTTCCCAGGGTTTGTCTGTAACATTAAACAGTGTTATTGGTGATGGTGACACTGCCCACCTTGATAAAGTTTTTAGTTTTTTAATGGCCATTAATCTTTTTAATCTCATTTAAGTGTTGGATATTTATTCATTACACCTTTTTAATTGTTGTTCCCTTTTCAGAGTCTCATTCTCTCTTGTTCAATTTGACATTTGAAAATGACCAGAACATTAAATAACTTGTCACCAGGATTGGAAAGGCCAACTTCAGGTGACTGACGCTGCTGTTTGAACTATCCATTTGAACTACCTGTTAATCGTCCTGGCAAGTTGTTATTACAGTTTTGCTGCATGTCTTTTAACACATTTGTTGCTTTACCTTTTGGTACTGGATATAATGACACATAACCCAGAACCAGGACTGGAAAGACCAACTTCAGGTGACTAACGGTGGTTCTTGTACTTACCTGTTAGTCTTTCTGGCAGGCTATTATCATTACCATTCTGCTACAGGAAGTCCTTTACAACTTTATAGACTGGATGTCAACATTGGTTTTATGCCATTTTCTGTTTTTAATTGTTGTTTTGTTTTTACCTTTGTTTCCTTTTACGAATTTTACTACATTTACTTTACTTTTACCTTTTTCCTGGACATTTGGCTACTCATTATTACGATTTTGCTATATGTCTTTTAAAACTTCTATTACTTTACCTTTTGATAATGGCTGTTATGACACATAACCCGGAACCAGGACTGGAAAGGCCAACTTCAGGTGACTGACGGTGGTTCTTGTACTTACCTGTTAGTCGTCCTGGCACGTTATGATCATTATCATTTTGCTAGAGAAAGTCCTTTACAACTTCTGTTACTCTGCTTTCTCTCTTAATATTGTATACTTCGTGTCAACATTGGTTTTTTGCTTTTTCTGTTTTTCAATGATGTTTTATTTTACCTTCATTTCTTTTTCTGTATTTTACTACATTTAATTTATTTTTACCTTTTTACTGGATGTTTGGCGCAGATAGCCTAGCTGCTTTGTACCATAAAACACTAAATCAGTCAATCGATCATTACTATCATTGTAAAAAAGTAGGATTACATTTCACTGACAACAGCAAAAAAACTATAGAGGTTAAAGGTAAGTGCTATATTTCTTGTTTTTCATATGTATTCTTTACTTATTGTCATAAAGGTAACTAAAATGTGAAAAATGGAAACTTATTAGGTTATATTTTGTAGGTTAAAAATAACAATAATAAAAATTTGTTCTTGAGTTATGCTTGTGAGCTCCAAGTCACTTCATAATGTATTCTCATGTAAGATAAACATGACATTTGCTGAGTGATTTACAACTTGTGTGGTGAAATTATTAGCTATATGTAGTTCAAAGGGTAATAAAACAATAAACATAAGTATAAACAAATGTATACTGTTATGATCCTTAAGCTATATAGGGTAAACAGTTGTAGTTTTCTGTGGTAATGTGCAATTATTGTGCAAAGAAAGAGAGATTACTTTTTTTTCCTATGGTAGTTTTACAAGGCCAGTAAAGTTAACTGAGTACATATAGAGTTGGGGTAGAGAAAATAACAGGTAAAACATAGTTTTACTGAAATAAAGTTTGTCATTTATGTTAAGAGATTTCAAAAAGTGAAAGTTGAAAAGTTTCAGATGAAGGAAAGTACATGAAAATCACTTTGTACAAGGAGCAGTCAAGACTCTGGTTTTATATATTTCCACATAAATTGAGAAATTGATTTTTTTGTGCAAAGATTTGTAATATTTAGTTAAAGTTTGACAAATATTCTAAAGTAATTAAGTAATTATAGTTTTAATACATATACTTTCATGATGGCTACAAGGCCATGTAAAATGTATGAGCTTGCGTCAGTAGAGTTAACATAACCTGTGGAGTCATGTAGATTAAATTTCAGCTGTTTCACTGTGTTTTATGTGACTTATTTTAAATGCTATCCATTGTTTTCTTTTGCTGGGAAAAGATATGGTTATGGAAACTTGACTGTGAATGTGTCAGCATTAGAAAGTGTCAGCCACAAGAATTTTAACATCTTCATTTAATGTACCTGTCTATAGGTAAATGTGCCCATTGTATTTCGAGGACCTAATGGAGCAGCAGCAGGAGTTGCAGCACAACACTCTCAGTGCTTTGCTTCATGGTATAGCAATTGTCCTGGCCTTAAAGTTATTTCACCTTACTCTGCAGAAGATGCTAAAGGTCTTTTAAAATCAGCTGTCCGAGACCCTGACCCAGGTGAGGTGGTAACTTTCAAAATTATAGTTTTGTAACTATTGTCATTATTGCAGCATTTTTTTCTTTTTTTTTTCTGTTTATATTACTTCATAAAAGTTGATTTTTTGGATTTTCTTTTTATATATATTTCATTTATAAGATTAAAGTAACAGAAGTAAAAACTTTTGAGCAAGAAATTGGAAATAAAATTGTTAAAGAAAATTCTTAAATTATAAGACTGAAATTTTATCATTACCTGGTTAGTGTTCTGTGCAGGATATGCTTTATGTGCACAAAATGAAGGGTTTGTAGAAGTTGTAAAAGATATTTAGCTGGGAAAAACTTGTTTTAGTAATGTGAAACAAAAATATTTGACATTGCTATATTTTGTTAGATAAAAGAAATGTCCCCTCCCCCAGTGGCTTAGCATTAAGCCTGAGGGCTCATAATACTAAAACTTGGGATTTTAGTTTTTTAAGAATATAGAAATGAAAATGGTGAATTAACCCATAGTTTCATAACTAGAAGTTGTCAGGAAAGACTTTAAATTTAGATATTATACCATTAATACTAGTGTATGTTGTTGGGATGCAAATGTTTTCTAGTTCTTTTTATGTAGTTGAGAACTTTTTTATCTAAATTTTTTTTGTTTAAACCCATTACCTTACCCAGCAAGTCAAAACCTCGACAGGTTTGGGTTTATGACCAAAAACGTAATCGATAATAAAAGTACCCATTTCATGAACTAATGTGCTTTAATAATTGTACATTTTAATTTTCTTTTTGTAACAAGTTGTGACAATAAACCTCTAGTAATTTTGTTATATAGAAAATAGCATCATTAATTTTTAACTTCTTAAATCTGATCAGTAGAGTTAACTTGCTTTATTTTATCCATAGCTAATGATGAGTTAAAATATTCTAGCATATTTAGGACTAAATAACTAGACATCAATGTACTGTTCAGCCACAAACATAAAGTAGTAGGTTTTAATTCAGTCTAAAGGAAACTATAAAAAATTAAGAGTACAAATCTAAATATCGGTGTTTTAAAAATAATTTTAAATATTGTATTTTCTTGCACAATACAAATTCATTATCTTTAAGCTGGTTAATCGCAGTTGGAGTTATTTATTTTCTTGTTCAATTTCAGTACAAGTACTTCAAAAATAAAATTTGCTTTATCTTGAAATAAATGCAAATTTTTTCTTTTAGTTGTGTGTCTTGAAAATGAAATTATGTATGGCTCCAGTTTTGAAATTTCTGATGAAGTTTTATCAAAGGATTTCCTTGTACCTATTGGAAAGGCTAAAATAGAAAGGGAAGGTAAGTGGGACTTTTTAGCTATCTTAAAAGTTCAAGTGGATTATTACAAATGGCTGAATAGTATGCCACGTAGATTTTGTGCTCAATGTAAAGTTTATATTAAAGTTGGTGATAAAGCCCTTCATTGCTCTGGTGAGTGTCAAAAATGGTATCATTTAAGATGTAAGAACTTAACTGAACAGGATTTGGAATATTTAAATGAAATTGGGAAAAGTTATGAATGTGATTTTTGTATGAGAAAAAGAAAGTTAAGCCTAAATAGTGAAACTCCATTAAGAAGGACTGTGTCCATTTCGTTAGAGGGGGAGACAGTTAATCTTGTAGAGAATAGTGAGCTTGATTTAAATATGGGGGAGGCAGATATGAAGTGGCTTAAGACAAAAGTTACTGAAATTTTGTCAAGACTTGATGACTTTCACTTAATTAAAGTAAAGGTCGAAGAATTAGTGACTTCCTTTCAATATTATTCAGAGAAGGTAGAAACTATGAGTGAGGATATCACAACTTTGAGAGCTGAAGTTAAGGAGTGTAAACAGGAAAATAAAACATTAAAGCATGAAAATGAAGAATTGTGGAAGGAGATGGCAAGTTTTGGGAGGAAGATGTGTGAAGCGAACAATATTCTTATAACTATAATGTTTTGATTGGAGGTATTCCAGAGAAGCCTAATGAGAATTTGCAAGAAGTTGTTGAGAAGATTACAACTACTTTTGGGGTTGACTGTGCTCCTACAGATATTGACACTGTTCATCGTATAGGAAAGAAAACAACTGAAAATAAGAGTCCGAGACAGATTGTTGTTAAGTTTTGTCGTAAGCAAATTAAATTTGATCTGCTTAAACTTAAGAAAACTAAATTTCGCTCTCTTAATACTAATGATATTAAGGTCTGTAATGAATCTTATCCAGTTTATGTTAACGAACATCTCTCCCCATATTATCGTGATATTTTCATGCAAGCAAAACGAAAACAGAAAGATCTTGGCTATAAATTTCTTTGGGTATCGAATGGTAATATTCTTATTAGGAAATCAGAAACTACTCAGCCCATTGTTTTACGTTGCTTGATTGATCTTAATAATTTATAAATACTGCAATGGCTGATGATTTTGATGATATTGTTGGTGTTACACCAACTTTGTCTTCTCTTTCTGATTTACCAAATGTTTTTCTGTTGGTCATTTAAATTTAATACATGTTAATATTCGAAGTCTTACTCAAAATTTTGACCAATTTCTTGTTTTTTTACAATCAAGCGTTGTTAAATTTCATATAATAGCTTTTTTCTGAAACTTGGTTTGTTGAGGATGGATTTGTTTCCTTTTCGATTCCAGGTTACTCCTTTTATTCTTCATATTCTGGTCTAAATAAGGCTAGTGGAGTGGCAGTTTTGTTAAATTTGAGATACTGACTATGATAAAAGAAGTGCAGTACATTAAGTCTGATGCTTTAATTTTATTTTGTATGATTCAAAATAAGAAATTTAATCTCTTTGTTGTTTATCGATCTCCTAGATTGCCTGTATTGAAATTTATTGATGAGCTTTCATTAGAATTGAATTTATACAAATATGATATTAATATACTTGGTGATTTTAATATAGATGTTTTGGCATTTGATGATGTTTGTTATAAAATGCATATTTTAAGTTTTGTCTGAGAACAATCTTAGATATTATTATTTCTTCTCCTACACGGATAACCAATGTTACTAATTCTTGTATTGATCATTTTTTAATTAGTGGAAATACTATTAAAAACTGTTATTCTTATATTGTTGAGAGTTTTTTGACCGATCATTTTCCAATTGTTTTATGTATAGACATTTTATCGGATCTAGAACATGTCTCAAATGTTCAAAAGATTAAGTTTAATGAATTGAGTTCTTGTTTGAATTTTTCAGATTGGTCCTGTGTTATGAATTGTTCTGATGTTAATGTTGCTTATGATAATTTTGCTGAAGTGTTAACTGATTGTATTCAAAGTTGTACTACTACTGTTTCTGTGTCACGAAAGTTTAGAAAAATTAAGCCATGGATTACCAGTGAATTGGTTTTGTTAATGATTAAAAGAGATAAGTTAAAAAGAAAGTACATCAATTTCCTGATGATATTTATCTAAAGATTAGATTTAAGTGTTTAAGGAATTATGTTGTTAGCTTGACCCGTAAGACTAAATGGACTTATTATCATAACCTGTTTAAGAATGCTAAAACTATTAAACAGAATTGGAATATTGTTAACTCTATTATTGATGTTAAAAAAAAAATAAGAAATTTTGTAATTTTGGTACTACTGATTTATCTGATTTGAATTATTTTTTGTTAATGTTGCTAAATCTACTTGCTCCAATCCTAAATTTTGTTCTCAGGGCATGCCTCCTGCTCCTTCTTCTTCTTGTTACCTATATCCTGTTACTGTATCTGAAACTATGAATAATATTTTCTCCTTATCAAATTCAGCTTCTAATGGTGTAGATGGTGTTTCGGTTAAGATTTTGAAAGCTAATGCTAATCTTTTGCACCAATTTTGACTTTTTTAATTAATTTATCTTTTACTCAAGGGAAGTTTCCTAATGCTTTAAAGTTATCATTGGTCATTCCTATTTATAAATCTGGTAATATTTCTGATTTTACGAATTATAGACCTATTTCCTTATTAATACATTTCTCTAAACTATTTGAAAAATCTATGAAGATTAGAATTTTATCATTTCTTGATAGACATTCAGTTTTGTCTCCTTCTCAATTTGGCTTTTCGGCCTGGGCTTGGAACGGAGGTTGCTGTTGCTAAACTTGTGGGAAATATTACAGAAGCTTTGGATTCTGATCTTCATCAATTGCTGTTTTTCTTGACTTAGCCAAAGCTTTTGATTCTGTTAATCATAAAATATTGTTAAATAAATTATCTTATTATGGTTTTAGAGGCATTGTTTTTTGATTGGTTTTTTTCTTACTTTCATAATAGAAAGCAATCAGTTTGTATCCATAATAATTATAGTGATTGGCTTACAATTAATGTTGGAGTACCACAAGGTTCTGTTCTGGGCCCTTTATTATTTCTCATTTATATAAATGATATTCTTTACCAACAGTTTTTGGAGATATCCAAGCCTATGCCAATGATATTGCTGTTGTTTATAGTAAGCCAAATCTAATTAATGAAACCATTATTTCTAGTGATCTTAATAAAATTAAAATTGGCTTTTCTGTAATGACTTATCCTTAAATATATCTAAATCTTTTCTTCTTCAGTTTAACCTTTATGGTGTCATTCCAGCTTTTCCTTCTATTTTTTATCATTCTAGTGATTGTTATACTTACCCTAATTGTAAGTGTCCCAAATTGACTCAAGTTTCCTCTGTTAAATATTTAGGAATTATTTTAGATCGAAAATTAAATTGGCAATTTCATATTAATTCTTTAGTTAATAAATTAAAATATAGTTCTATGCTAATTTTGAACTTAGTCATTGTGCTCCTTATCATATTTTGTTAAGTGTATATTATGCTCTCTTTCAATCTTTCTTACAATATTGTATTTCAATTTGGGGTGGCACATATAAGACTTTTTTAATTCCTATTCACAAGTTGCAAAAAAGTGTTTTCTCTCTTATTTTTACTCATAAGCTTGATACCGATTTCAGTAAATTTAACTCCCCACTTTCATATGATAAACTTTATTTATATTTTTTAGCTTTATCTACATTGCATGTTTCTTTTAATAGGCCTTTTAAAGTCACTTCATATTTTACACGACTTCAATCTTTTTTTCCAATTAATGTACCCACACCACGTAAAACAGTTACACTTCATCAATATCTTTATTTGGCACCTCGTATTCATAATTTTATTCCTTATAGTATAAGATCTTCTATTAATCGTGTTAATCAAAAGAAATACTTAAAACAATGGATCTTAAATACTGATTATAATATTCTGGGAACTTTATATTGATTTTGTAAGTTTTGATTTTACATTATTATGTGTTTAACCATCACAGGACGAGTTAACTCTTTGTTGATGGTTTTATATTGATATTTGATTTTTTGTGTCTAATTTATTGCTTAATAAATTTATTATTATTATTATTATATTATATCCCAAAAAAAGAAAGACAATTTTTCTGCTCCAACAAGGTTTTATAAGCTGTTATTCTGTCACTCAGTTTTTCATGAGCTAAAGCTCTGAATTTTTAGAAACTATTTGACATATACAAGATGAATATATGTTCATGCAAAATTTCATGTGTGTTCTAAACATACATATAATTAAAATTTCATAAACACTCCCATCTTATTGTATACAGATTTCAGATTTGCTTAAACGTATTTTAGACAGGTAGTTTTATTGAGCAATCACCATACACAGACAGACTAAAGTGAAAATCAAAGGATAAATCTGACAGAATTAGCAGCAGACTGATGTAATAATAATCACAATCTGAAGAAGTAATGGGAAATTGACATGTAGCAGAACTGAATAGAACATGGAATATGAGCAAGAAGGTTGCTGAGAAACAGTACTGTTCATAATCTATTATAAATGACACATACAAATCAGAATGGAAGTCCAGAAAAAAAACATTAAACATGGACTAACTGAAGAGTAGTTGTGTCACTGTTGTTGAGTTGTGATATATAAAGTGACATTGACATTTATCTTACTGTAATGCAGCAGTTGATGATACCAGATGCAATATCTGTAGGTACAAGGTGAAGAAAGTTCTTACAATCATGTTTGTAGTTCTTACTAAAGTTTTTCTGGCATATTTGAGAAGTATAGTATGTTTTCCAACAAAAGTAAAAAGAGATTGCAACTGTATGATAATGCATTATTTTCTCTTTAATGTTTCTTTTGTTTTTGTATGTTACATCATGCAAGGTACAAGCAGAGTTATCAAATAATACTCAAGATTGTGTGTTTTTAATATTTATTCCAATTTACTTCTAGGCTGTTATTGACTGTATTGAACACAAGTCCTTATTTAGTCCTATGATTTTGTTTCCATCAGAGTGTACATCATGATGCTTTATTATGTCCAAAATTTGAGCAAACTACTTTCAGTGCATGTAATAAACTTGACATTAAAACAGAATTAATAACTCAAAGTTTTATGTTTTAAACTTAAGAAATTAAAACTTATATAAAAAGAAATTCATCCATAAATTTTTTAAGTTGTATCTGTCACAACTGACCTCTTAGTTCTCATTTTTAGGGCCCCCAGTATGACAACAGATAGCCTGATGTGGCTTTGCTATAAGAAAACATGCACACAATGTTTCAGATTTTCTGTTCCATTTTATGGATTTCAAAGTGTCCAACCAGTTAGAAACACAAACTATGGATATTGACAGGCCAGCATATAAAAGTTATACTTTCTACTTCCTTGATTTATTGAGACATAAGTAAATTTGTTACATCCATCACTGAAGCTCCTTCCATCTTATCATAGCTTTGAGTAAATTTGTGTATACATCCCATTCTTATTTGATGGGCATGTCTATAACTAACCAACAGGAAAAGCAGTTTTCTGATTAATACATTCTTGTTATAGAAATTTCTTTTTTTTTGGCAAACAAATGCAGATACCTGACACCAGATGGTTTATGTGGGATTATTATTGTTTAGCTCCAAGCAGCGAACAGAATTTTTTAAATCTATTTTTATGTTTTAAATGCATATATGAAGGCTATATGAATTTGTATTTGAAGAAATAACTTAATAAAAAAGGAGAGGCTTAGCACAGTTACAGGTTATACTTGGAAAGGTCACCTGGGTCAAGCACTTTGCTTACAGCATACAGAATATGTTCTAATGAACTACCACTAATATTTATTGCTTTTGATTGAAAGATTACTGGCCACATAGGTACCAACCAATAAAACCATAAAATTAAGTAAGAGATGTGAAAATGTTAATACCCCTAATGTATACGCAGTAGTGGTTCAGGTTAAGCTTCAAAACTCATCTTCGAGTATATCACATGCAAATCAAACTACAAAAAGGATACATTTTCATCTGAATACAATACAAGTATATATTAGATGAAGTTGAAGAACTCCTCTTCCTCACATATTGATTTTCCTGTAAACCTTTAAGCAGTTTCTCATTTTGTGATACATTGTGCTCTTTCCATTGCAAAGGTGTCTGAATGTATTGCATAGTTCCATGGGTAAACAGTATTGCTGATCCAATCTTCTTAAATATCAGATTAGAAAAACTGGGTTTTTGATATGGTGAGTGGTCACAGGCTTAATTTTATTTCGTATTTGTCAACTTTTTATTTCACAAGATATCGATTATTCCATTACAGTTAGTGTTAAGAATAAAGAAAATAACACAAGATATAAAGTTCTCAAAAACTTTTGATATTCATGAAGGAAGCTCTGTAGTTTATGAAAATTGCTATGAATGCGTATGGACTCGATAAAAGTTTCAGAAACTCTCAAACAAATCTTTTGTAGAAACACTTTATTAAAAATTGTGTTATTTTTGTCCACATTAGACTTGTAATATTTAATATAAACTTACCAAATTTTGTGAAGATGCACTTAATATTTTCTGAGTTATAGTATGTATAGTTTCACGTTGCATGACGTTTACAATGCTGTTCATGATGACCAAGTGCCTATTCAGAGAGTTCACTATTATAAGAAATTTTATGGCTTTTTCTGCATTTTTATATTGTTCTTAGAAATTTGTTTAAGCGTAAGGGACTTAAAGTTTGTATAACAAACTTTCTTGTGATAGGAAAACACATAACACTTGTGGCTCACTCTAGACCTGTAGGAATCTGTTTAGAAGCAGCCAAACAACTAGCTAGTTCTGGAATTGAATGTGAGGTGAGTGGTCTGAAAATTGTGCAATTTGGGGGAAAAAAAAACAACTTTAGCAATCTCCTTCCTTTGATTTATATAATTATTGCTTTTTTGATTTTTTTAACTTATCACTAGTGTAATGAAACAATGTAGGATAGATTTATTAGCATAATTTTTGTTGTAAAAAATTATGAAAGGGTACCTAATGGAAATAATTCATATATAAAATATTCTTATTTTTATTTCATAATTTGTTTAATTTCATTTAAAATCTATTTATGTGAGAAAGATCCTCTTTAGGGTAAAATATTGAAGAGTATCTTAACATGTTACTTGGACAGTTGTATATGACTTGTATACCAATAAGTAAAAATTGTTTTTGCAATTACTGGAAACATACTATGGAGTTTTTAAAATGTATTCTCATAATTTTAAAACTGTTAAAGTTGTGTTTGCATCACATGAATTAGTATTGTTTTTATCAATCTTAGAAAATGTTCATATATTTTAAAATATCATGCACCACAATGGTTTGTCTGCAGTTCTTGTGAATCACTTAAAAACATGTTTTGAATTTCAAATTTGGTTTCTTCAGTACTTGTTTGATACAGGTCAATTCTGAATGATAATTTGGAAGATAGTTTTACCATTAAGTAAATATAAGTGCAGTTTGCACTTTTTTTTTTTTTGCAGATGTGAAGTCATTATTTTTAAATGCTCCTTTGAGTAATACAGTCGTGTGTGTGTGTAATTTTTTTGAGAAGGAAATATACAGGATAGCAGAACCCATTCTCTTGTATTGCTATTATTGGTTTATGCAAGAAATGTGGAATGTTATTTTCTTGTGTCTTTAACTGATATTTTCTTGTGTGATTGGGCATTGATAAATCCACTTTTGATTAGAGATGTTTAACATTGTCTACTTTCCTACACAGGTTTTTGCTATAAGTATACACACACACATGCACACAATTGAAATAACCCTCATAGTGTTTACATGCTGAAACCACTCACAATAAATTTGGTTTGGAGAAATCCTGATAAAAAGCCATTTGTTTAACATAGAAATTATTCTGCTTCTGTAGTAATGGACTGAAATATATCTTAATTAGTAGAAGTAAAACAAAGGCTTCCTATTTATACTGGGTACCTGGTGTTTAAGATATATATGTGTATAAATAATACTCAATAATTAATAGTAGTAAAGTAACAGGTGTTAGTACCTCTCCATGAATAGGTTATAAATTTGAGAACACTTCGTCCCTTGGATGCTGAAACAATCTTTAACTCCGTGATGAAGACAAATCATCTTGTAACTGTAGAGGGTGGGTGGCCACAGTGTGGTATAGGATCAGAAATATGTGCTCAAGTTATGGAAAGTAAGTAAGAATTCTGTTTTGTATTTCTGTGTGAATCAAACCAACATGCTAAAAACAGTGTGTGTGTAATATATAGTAACATGTTTACCTTAAGTAAAATAAAAACAAAGAAAGAAATGAATTTAGGGTAATATGTTATTTAATTTCTGTACTTCCTCATCCATGTACTGTAGTCTGTTCATGAGACAAAGCTCATTCTAAAGAAAGATGCTACAACATAGGTGTTGTAAACAAGTGAAGTTCATTTTAAAGATTGACTTATTGTTATTAACTTGATTAATTGTACCTTTGTGTAAGTTTCTCTGTACTTGTCCATAAAAATAAAGCCTCAAATGAGTCTGTTTTTTAATATTTAAGCAAAAGATAGTTTTAAGATAGTTGTATTTAAAAAAACAAGGAGGTTAGTTTAGCTCTATGCTTAATGAACAATATTTATAGAATGAAAGACTGTGTTTTAATCAATTTACACTATTTAGTTGATTGTCAAAAAGAGAGTTATCAGTTTATTTCCACTAATTAAATATTTATCTCAAAAACGGTGTTGCTGCTGTTTTTTTAAGGAAAACCTGGAATATTTCTCATATTTTTGTTAATTTAAGAAATACTAGGTAATTCAGTTGAACAGTCTTGAAAAAACTAAAAGCAGGCTTATTTTATAAGCAGTTATTAGTGATACATGGTCAATCATATCTGAAGGTATATGTAGAAGCAACTCAAGTTTAAGAGTTTTTATCTATTTAAGCATAAGTTATTTATCAAGGTTATTTGCTAAATCAGTACTATATTTGTTGATATAACCACATAAGGAGCTGTAAATTACTATTCTTAAACATTTGTGATAAAAGATGCACTTTTTGATAACTTGTTTCAAAATAATAAATAATTTTGAATAATAGTGATATTTGTTTAATTAATAAAATGTATAAGCAGTGAGCCTCTCATAATATGCTATTATAAATTCTAAACTTCATATTTTAGGGAATATTTTTAGTTCAACATATTTAATTTAATTTATTCTTTCCTAAAAAAAGCATAAACTCTTGCCTACATAATTTGAAGATTTTTGTTCTGTCACTCCCTGCACCAGTTAAGTTTGTCAGAAAACATATTATAATTTTGTGTAATCAGAAAATAAAATGTATTTGGTGTTTCATTATTTGCTTGATGTGCCATTTCATGCCAGCTCTATATTATTTTTGTTTGCAGGTCAAGCCTTTGACTACTTAGATGCCCCGGTGGTAAGAGTAACAGGTGTAGATGTCCCTATGCCCTATGCACACACCCTTGAAACTCATGCTACTCCAAGAACAGAGGATGTAGTCTTTGCTGTGAAAAAAGTTCTTAATGTCAGCTAAAGGACATTATGCTATGTTGTTTAATTCAAGAAAGTAGTTCAAAAATAGTAATCAACACATATATCAAGTTGCAAGATATTTGCAAGTAAAGCTTGATGGAACTTATTACATGATTTGAAAAGAGATTTGTTGTAACTTGTTAACAAATGTAACATTTAATCCAAGAAATAGAGTGCTTTTAGTCATTATTTGAATCATCAGTTTGGATATTTTACACCAACCTGAATATTCAGCTGTTGCTTAATTACAACAATAATTATTTCTTATACAATTTATAATGGGAGTTATTTAAATGAGAAAGATTAAAAATAGTATGTTATTAGAAACTCGAGTAGGAATTAAGTAACTTGTTGAAATGTTTCTATTAACTTGAACAGAAAGGAAGAAATAAGATGTAAACTTTTTAATACATCAGAATTGTACATATAAATTTAACCTTTCTGAGTTTCTTGTAACATCATTTTTTGTTTGGGTGTGGCTAATATTTTTTTTGTAAAATTACCTGGTTCTTTTGCTTTGTATTTACGTTGTTAAATGACATGCTTCTGTTGTGTTAGATCAGTCGTTATCCGTGAATTATAGGTTAAATAAAAACATCACAATCATATACTTGTGTGGCATTTAACATTATCATGTGGCATATGATTGACAAATGGGTTAACTCCCAGTATGTTTTCACACTGAGATTATAGAGAGACAAACTGTATATCTTTCCCACTTTTTTTCTCTTTACAATTGGTGCTTCTATTGGAAAATAAGCTCTACACATAAGGTCATTTGTACACTTTGGAACTTGCAATTGTAGTTCTATCTACTGGTATTGAAGATGTATTTTCCATTGTTATTATGGTTAACTCATTTTTATTTTAGGCATTACAAAGTATGAAAGTACTGGCAAAATTCAGTCAAATGAAGACTTTTCAACTAAAATCTGATTAACCAGGAATAATGTTCATTGTTGTTTCTGTTTTATGCCAGTACACACTCAAAAGAAATACAACTCCCTTGCTGCTTTAGAACTGGTATATTTCTTGGATATAAAAGTGATAATCTAGCAAGGGTAGGAGGCAGCACATGCTGTAGAGTCCATGCAACTAGACTGGAAAAGATTTTTTTGTGACATCTCAGGCATTATTTTACATAAAAAACTTTACTTGGTGGCTCAAGAAGGAGGGTTTACTATGCCTTTTGGCATGGCCAGGTGGGTTAAGGTATTCGACTCGTAATTTGAGGGTTGCAGGCTCAAATCCCCATCGCACCAAAACATTCCTGTCCTTTCAGCCATGGGGCTTTATAATGTGATGGTCAATCCCACTATCCATTGGCAAAATTGTAGCCCAAGAGTTGGTGGTGGGTAGTGATGACAGTTGCCTTCCCTCTAGTCTTACACTACTAAATTAAGGACGGCTAGCACAGATAGCCCTTGTGTAGCTTTCTATTAAATTCAAAATCAACAATTATTCAATATGTGCTACTTTGAAAAGTGCTGCAAGAATTAACTTTTATTTCTACAATTTAAAGATGATGTTGCAGAGGTGTATGGTAGACACACAGTGTACAGCAACTCTTTTCTTCATGGCGCCTGTCTGTGTGATGTGATGCTGCTAAGAGGTTCCAGATAGAGCATTTGTTAATTTGGTCACAACTGAGACAGTCGAAGTTAAGTATTTTCACAAGGGCTCTTCTTGGCAAGTTTCCCAAGGATAATACAAGTCTACATGATAATTGGTTTATGTGCTGGCATAACTGGCTTCAACCTATTCTATGTGTGTCATCTGAATATGCTATGAAATTACAGTTAAACTGCATACGTTAAACTTCTATTTCTAACACGAATTCTCAGCTGATACTTGAGCCAGAATTACCTTTTAGTTTCATATCTTCAACTTACCGATGATCATCATATTGTTAAAAAAACAAAACAAAACAGGCTCGAACAAACCTTAAAGGATCTTTGGATGTTTATTTGATAAGATATCAGAAAACGTATATAAACATTCAAGACTAAACAACCTCTGACACTACTTTTTTGTTGTTATTGTTGCAGATCTTATACTTCTTATTTTGCTCACGTGAATAACACATTAAATAACATCTCCAAGAATTTCTCGTACTAATAGCGTAAAGAATTATATTTAGTAGAGGTTTGCAATTGGTGCAATTGGAACGATATGATTAAAACAAGCGTTCTTATATAATTGATACATGGAACTGTCGGCACTTGGTGAAACTCCATAATTAGAGAATTGAGGAAAAAGAAGACAATTGTACTTTTCACAAATACGTAATTTTTTCACGTTTATGATGCCTTTACTGTCGAAACCCTGGTCATGAATAAATGATGTATTTGTGAAACATATATTTGTTTTGTTTTTCCTCAGTTCTGTAAAACGCCCTTTTTTAAGTATTTAAATACCAGTTTAGATTTTCGTTGTCATTTTAAGTTGGATGTTTATTACACACAAGTTATAGTAAGGTTTGTAAGTACACAAGAATGATCGTACCAGAGATCGAAACATTGTATCTGTTTTAAAAACAAATTCTACAAACAATAAAAGGTGTGACTTGTATATAATTTAATTATACAGTAAATAAACAAAATGAAATTTATTGTAGTATTTGCAAATTTCAGTCTCACTTCAGTTTTTATTTTACGTTTGGTCTGTTCTAAAATTTCTAGAATCTAACAAATTATGCAATGATATGTATTACTTAAACTTAGCTGTTTCAACTTTTTCGTTCATTATAATGAAATTATGTCTGGATAACAACTAGTCTGAAGTAATACTTTACTGTATTTTCTAAAAGTCAATGAGTCAGTTTTGTGGAATCACAAGACATCTGGCAGTTGGTCTTTCTTATTGTCTAATAAGTGCAGATTGCTGTAACGAGTACACTGCTGGCCAAAATCTTACGGCCACTGAATATAAAGAAAAAATAAGCATTGTGCGTTGTTAGACTCAATCACTTATTCGAGTAGAGCTTCGAAAGATGAAAATAAGAAAAGGGAAAATAAAACTAAAAAACGTTTTTAGCATTTAATAGGAAAAATGTGAACACTGTTAAATTAGCCTAAATACTAGCTGGTCAAAGTTTAAGACCACATCAAAAAGAAGTCCTAAACAGGGTAGGAAATGCCGAACAAGAGGTCTCAGTAGTGAGTTGCACGGCCGTCATTGCGAATAACTTCAAATATTCGCTTTGGCTGGTCGATATAAGCGTTTGCAGAAGGCTGGCTGGAATGTTATTCCAAGTGGTGAAGATGGTTTCACAAAGATCATGCACTGTTTGGAATTGACGTCCATTTCTATAGATTCTCTTGCCATCCACCCCAAACTTTTTCAATGGGGTTCATTTTGGGCGAACACTCTGGATGGTCTAAAAGAATCACGTTATTCGTCATGAAAAAGCCCTTTGTCCTGCGGACATTGTGGGTTGCAGTGTTGTCCTGCTGAAAGATCCAGTCATTTCCACATAAGCGAGGGCCTTCAGTCAATAAGGATGCTCTCTCCAAGATGCCAATGTAGCCAGCTGCTGTTTGATGCCCATGTATAACCCGAAGCTCCATTGTTCCATGGAAGGAGAAAGCACCCCAGATCAAGATGGAACATCCTCCACTGTGTCGTGTAGAAAATGTCTCCGGTGGGATATCCTTATCATGCGAGTAACGTTGGAAGCCATCAGAACCATCCAGGTTAAATTTTTTCTGATCAGAGAACAGAACAAAACCTTCCACTTTTAGTGTTTGGTGCTTCTCAGCAAAGTTTAACCGAGCTGTTTCATGATTGGAAGGGGGTTGTGGTCTTTGAAGACGTTTACGGTTTTTAAAGCCTTTCTCTCGTAGATGCCGTCTTATTGTTTTTGAGCTGCATTCTGCGTCCGTAAGAGCCTTAATCTGGTTCAACGATCGGCTGGTGTCTTGCTGGAAACCCGTCAAATCCTCCTGCTCATCGCCGGCGAAATGTTCTTGGGCCGACCACTTGAAATTCTCGTTCCGTATCCCTCAGTGTATTTTAAGAAATTTGCAACATCAGTTTTTACTACGCCCAATCTCACCAGCGATGGCACATTGAGAGAGACCTTGCTTTTGCAGCTCGACAATTCTGCCACGTTCAAACTGTCAACTTTTTAGCCTTTGCCATGTTTTTACCCAATGTAACACAGGAGATGTTAACAACGCTAATGCTTGAACACAAATGACTATATTTCGTTACGTGTTTACCGATTAACGCTTCGTTTCAGTATGGTCTTAAACTTTTGACCCACTAGTATTTAGGCTAATTTCATAGTGTTCACATTTTCCCTATTAAATGGTAAAAAAGTTTTTTATTTTTATTTTCCCTTTTCTTATTTTCATATTTCGAAGCTCTACGCAGATAAGTGGTTGACTCTAGCAACGCAAAATGCATAAATTTATGTTCTTTGGACGTAAGATTTTGGCTAGTAGTGTATAAATGCATGTTATGTGCGTTCACACCCAGTAATGTTGAGGTACTGCAGCCATTATTACTGAAGTATCGCATATATACAAGTCGCTTCACCCTGTAGTTCCCATGTAGGTGAGTCCAATAAAGCTAACACAGTCCATCAATAGATTTCCAACATTACTGACACATAACATCAATATGCATTTAGTATAACCATGTTATTTTTTCACCGCCCTCGTTGTTTTGGTTTCGATCTTTTGTTACTGTTGTCCTGTTTTTGTGTTAGCTCCAATATTTCTATTTGCATCCCAAATGCAGTTTCTCATAATATTATTGACCAAAAAATAATGATAAAAATATGATACTTTTTGTGATACGTTTTATTAAAATTTAGAAATGAGTTTCAAAAATTTGTCTACGATAATTATTATCGACCTAGATTTACACGTTTTAACGTATACCAAAATGTTAGATACACAAGTAATACCATATTTACTTTCTTAAAGCGCTGACTACCGTCTTAGCGACGTATTGGTAGTTGCAATAATGCACATTCACTTTTGCAATGCCTTTACAGTTGTTTTTTAAACAAAATCAATTTGTATTAAGGGCTTGCAAATACTTGATGACACAGAAATGCGCCTGAGTGTGTAGTTATGCGTTGCCACGTGTGTAAAAATTATGATATTCAAGAACACTGGATAATCAACCGTTGAGTTCAAATTATCAACAAAATGCAGATACAAAAATGTTATGCAGAGAATAAGTTACAAATTTAACATGTACAGCAAGGAAAAAACAAATACCAGTGAAAGAAATTGGAGAAATAAGTTAAAAACATGAAACGTTAAGTGGATGAATCCTAAATCAGCTGAATTACTATAATTTATTGACCAGTGGGAGATCGAATAAAACGGTAAGCTTCTAACACTGACTCTTCTGTATCACTCGTGGGAGGCAATAAAAGTATATATCAAGTTTGATGGGAATCGGTTCAGCAATTTACAAGGATGTGGCAGCTCCAGGTCTTAATACTTAATTTGCAGACAGAAAAGACAGTTTTATAATCTGGGATGTTACAAGCTATTTTTTATTCACGATAATGTGGTAACCTGCCAATTAATGAGCCAGGTGTCAAGCAGAGTGAGACAAGGAAAACTTAGATGTGCAAATGATTAAGACACATAATTTGGCTATATCTAATACATTTTTCTAGAAAAGAACACTTGCTAACATACAAAAGTGGGAATCTTAGGAGTTGAGGAGACTACCTGTTGGTTAGAGAGAAGAAATACAAAAGTAAAATGTTGTAAAGTTATACCAAGGAAAAGTCTCATGCTACAGCATAGACTTTTGGTTATTGAAAAATGATGGTAAAACAGTGTATTTCAAAATAAGGTGGTAGATACTGAGAAAACAGTGACGGATGTTTGACCAAAGGGTGATAGGATGCAGGCAGATTGAATGAGATATGGAGAGGATGTAAAACTGCAGATTAAATGTGGTAACCAAAGAAAGAAACTTTGTCCAGAAAGAAGCATGGTGGTGAAATAAGGAAATACAGAGGAATGCGAAGGAGAAGGTAAAAATTTAAGAAGAGGCAATACAACAATGAACATGGAGGAACTGCAGGTATACATAGTAATGAAGAAAGAAAACCAAAGGAAAATATGAAAAGCCAGAGAATGGTGGAACATGTTACATTTGAGGAAGTAGAAATAGATTTAGAGAAAATGAGAAAGCAATTGACCCATACAATACACTTATTGAAACATTTAACAAGTTAGAGAGCCAGATGCTTTACAGACCCTTTCAGTGTTATAATGATGGAAAGTCCCTAATACCTGGAAGGAGACTATCTTTGTACCAGTATTCAAAAGGAAAGGCGATGCGCAAGACTTCAGTAACTATTGAGGCATAATGTTGTTGTCATACATTGAAACTTTGGGATAGAGTTGTGGATAAAAGACAGGAGAAGAGATAGAAATGAGGAACAGAACAGCTTGGGTTTATGACTGGCGGGTTAACAACAGATGCCATATTCACACTGAAAGAATAGATAGAGAAGTTTTTTAAAAATTACGTATCAATTCTGGGAATATTAAATACATAGCAATGCCTTGTAGTATACAGGTTTAGTTTTTACCGATTTTCTGTCCAAATACTGATTTTCATCCTTGGTTCTCGTGTGTGATATAATTATGTGAACGTCAGTTTTGAGAAGTCACGAACATGTGATCTAAACATGTAATGAAGTGTTTTTTCTGTTCTTTACAACTGTACAAGATAAAATGTATTCCATCTTAGTAAGTTTTCACAAATAACTCAGAACAAAATGATTAAAGCGTTATATGCCTCTTAGTTTCCAGAAAACTGTTCAACTTGCAGTGTAGCAGGTTTATTTTTATTATAGAATACCAGTCAAGAGAACTACTAAGTTTCTTTTTTCTTCATTATTCCAAAGACTGTCCTGGTCGACAAATACGCTTTTCCTTTGGAAAATATCGCCGTAGTATGAATTATGCTATAAGAAGAACCAGTAATCTGTTCTAGCGACAAACCACTTGATTGTCTATCAGTCGTGTTCGTTGTAATAAAGATTGTCAGTAGTTTACAAGTCCGTGTCAAGTATTTTTGTACTTGTGTATGAAGACTCAACCAAAGCTAGAGAGAACAAGGCTGTTGTTGTTGTTGTTTTGAATTAAGCACAAAGCTACAAAATGGGCTATCTGTGCTCTGCCTACCACGGGTATCAAAACCCAGTTTTTAGCGTTGTAAGTTCGCAGACATTCCGTTGAGCCACTAGGAGGCAAGAATAAGGCTCTGTATATAATAATCAGTGATGACGAGAAAACCCACTTGTAGAGAAATATATATGTAAAAACGGATAGTTTGGATTGAGAAATTTTTATGTAGAGGTGCGAACAACGTTTCAACCTTCTTCTCTCATCGTCAGGTCCACGAAGAAAGAAAGAGGTAATTGACCGATAGCTGACCACATGTTTCAAGGGGGTTGTATAACTGAGTGTAGGAATGTAGAGGGCGTGCTTAGATGTTTGATTATTTGAGTTATTGTATAGGTAAGACTTCTTTATAATGGTTTTATTTTGTAGCACGAAATTGTACAATGAACTCTGTCGACCTCGAGCAATCAAACCTCATATTTTAACGTTGTAACTAGTCGGTTTCCGGCAAGTTCCGTAGACTGCATGTCGGGTAGCCTTAATTAATCACCTGGCCATGTCAAACAACTTTGATACAACAACATTTTTATGTATCAAATATTTTCCAAAACTGGTGTTTAGTACTCAAGAGAAGATGGGAAGTTATTGTTATAGAATGCACCATATAAAAAGTATGTACATATGACATATGTACATACTCTGAAATATTATATTTTAATAACATAATAATCACCACCAGATGCACCGCTAGATACTTGAAAGATTCGTGGCTCGGGCCCATAGGCACAGGAATTTTCGGGGTTTTAAGTACGATTTTCCTAGACACCAACTGGGGATTCTGAGCACTGTCAAATAACACTGTCTTTATTGAATTTCACACAAAATTACTGTGGGGTTTTCTGTGCTATTCGTCCCTAATATTATATATTAAATTACAGAGGAGACAATTAACCATCACCATTTATTGCCAACTATACTAACGAACAGTGGGATTAACCATTAATATTTAACTTTCCCACGGATGAAAGGGCGATCATGTTCGACTACACGATTCGAACTAGGTGTCTAGGGTGTGTTTTCCTTATAGCAAAGCCACATGACGCTATCTGCTGAGTCCACCGAGGGGAATCGAACCCCTAATTTTACCGTTGTAAATTCGTAGACTGTAATGGCAGAGGACAGGTGTCTAGTACCCTCCATTAAATAACAGGCTAAAATTTTATAAATTATTTCGTAATTTTAGTAATTCGCCGAGCTTAAATACACTATAACAGTTTAATTCGGAATAAGTAACTTCGAAAAGTAGAGTTCGGTAAAAACAATACATATTTTCATAAATACCCGATAATGTTTATTTTATGTAGATAATTTGCAAAAAACAGGGATTGGAAAAAGGCTAGTGGATTTTAAGTTGTTTGGCGTCAGATATCACGTCTCAAAGTGGAGTGTTCGGAAAGAAAACTTTATTTACACACTAGATGAATGAAACCACTTTCACACAAGCTACATTAAAATAACTTCAGATACTAGCCTTAAAATGCTGCCGAAGCCCATAACTTTTTTCCCAATGAATTGCACAAGTTTATTCCTAGTTATAACATTTTTAACGTTGATTTATTTTTGAACTGTCCTGTATTACTTTAGTAGTAATAATAATAAAGAAAATGTTAAGAAATTTCAACATTAGACATTATTATTATACGTAAAGTAAGCTGTTGTGATAATCTTAAATAATATAAATAAAAATTAAAAGCATAACCTTCCTATGTTGTTCATAAAGTCAGATGTTTCTTCCGAGTGAATGTATCTGAACCCAAGTTTAACACTAAGCCATTGGCTTTACAGCATGTTGTTCGAAATAATGCCATTCACAGTTGTCATTTCCAAATTGCATCGCACATTAATCATCGTGGAAATATAAGACATTATAGCACTATCAATGTACGACTTAACACATATGTATGCTCTCTACAATTTACTCATTTTCGCTATACGCAAAAAGTGGCAGTAAATAGCTCCACTCTGCGCACTTCTTTTTTAACTAGTAGTAGAAAATAGTTTGTTTTTTGAGATAGTTCCTCAAACTATTTTGTTTCTTCACCGAGATGAATTTTCCAAAAACCAAATTATGTTTAAAGTTTATGCAACAAACCTGTATATCTTGGGACAATTTATATTTGCTTTTAAAATGATAAATCAACTTTTTAACCAAATAACTGCTTGTTTTTGAATTTCGCGCAAAGCTACACAAGAGCTATCTGCGCTAGCCATCCTTAATTTAGCAGTGTGAGGCAGCTAGTCATCACCACCCACCGCCGACGGCTGAAGGGATGAGCATGTTTGGTGCGACGGTGATTCGAACCCGCGGCCCTCAGATTACGAGTCGAACGCCTTAACCCACCTAGCCAGAGTTATTTCGGTTCGTTGGAAAAAATATTGTTTTAAGATAACAACATATAATTATTATGACAATTTTGTACCAGTAATTTAGTGGAAATTTCTAGCGTGAAACAGCCAGCGAGATTTAAAAAGAAAAACTGTTGCTTGACGAAGAAATCTTTATTTTGAAATAAAAAAAATCACATACAATAATGTTATCACAACAAAAAACTAAATTAAAAAAACAACTATTTACAACAGTTTAGTGTTACATTGTAGGCACCAAAGACTTTGGTTGAAAAATACGTTATGCTAAAAACATGGATAAAATGATGAAGGCAGGCTCAAATATTTTACTTCATGATAAACTTGCAGGATTCACTGTCTCCTACTTTCTTCAAGGGTTAAGAAAAACGTTCTAGTTTTTGAGCAGCTAATATATTTTCATGTTTTTAAAAACCAAACATTCACTGATAAAGGGGGGTTACGTCTATTTTATAGGCTGCTACATTGACGAACTAAATTTCATAGACACCGGAAAAAAAAAAAAGCTAAATCTAGATCGTCGTCAAGAGTATAAATCTATTTTATCACAATTATTGTGATTGAGCTTTGACTAAATTTAGAAGTTCTTTCAACTGACTTCTTCCACTATATTTGCAAATACTATTGAAATATAAATATAATATTTTCGTCACTCAAGACTAGTATTTGGCATACTAGATCTGAAAATAGCATTAAACTTTAGGTGTGGAATAATAAAGACAGAACACATATCCATGGGAGGATGAAAATTTCACTTTTCTGGATATCTTAATCACAACCTTTAAATATTAACTATTTAAATAAGTATTTTTATATCAGAGAACAAACTGAAACAAGTATACACCATTGCATTTTTAAAGAAAAATAAAATAAGAACAGTTAATAACCCACTACATTTATTTTTAGTCTATACAGTGATGGTTTGTAATAAATCAATCTAGAGGTAATTGCTATGAACTATTTATTTTTTTGCCTAACTCATTGGTTTCAAATAATTCTATCTCTTCTGTTCTATAAAGTTTACTAAGAAGATTATTTTTGGAATCAAAACTTCATTTTTGCTCATTTTCCTTTATTCTACATACAGTTTTCTACTATGTTATCTTCACTTTGAGAAATGTACTTGACTTGAAGAACTTTATAAGACGTACTTGTAGCAATCACAATAATATTGGATACATTGAAAAAAAAAAAGGAAACTTCAACAAAAATTTAATGATTAAGACAAGCACATTATATGGTCTGATTAAACTGAGGACACAAAATGTAATTAATTACAAATAAATCACTAACATTATGATCAAATATATTTCGAAAATTTGAAATTGAAACAAGCAACATATACACAGTACATTTTGAAAATGTTCAACAATTTCTGAACAATTGTGATGATATGCAATTAAATAATTAAACATTTTAATACTGCAGATTTGAAATCATTATGCTAACAATTATTTCTCTTTTTAATCATTTTTTAAAAGAAGTTTGGGAAGTTAGAATTTCTGGTCCCTAAAAGATTTTACTAATGTTCTGAAGAGAAATCTTACATTTTTGTGATATCCGATGTTTTAAATAAAAGCTGATTCAAAGTGTGTCATTTTTTTGCATGGATGTACCAAATATAGAAGTCGAATCTATATGCAGTTATCATCGAAAAAAATCAGAAACTATTTAAATTGAAAAGAGAATAGATTTGTCATTTTGTTCAAAATGCAAATGCAAAGAATTTCAGTATTTACAGCCAAATATCTATGGTGAAGTTTTTTCTGCTGTAATTGTTTGTCAAAATTTTGTTGAAACTGTAGTGAAGTAGATGCTCACTGCATTGTAGAAGCTTAAAAGAATTATTGTACAACTGTTTATATATGTATTGAACTACATGTTTGTGGCAAAATTTAAAAGATATCTAATCCAAATCTCTCTTGCACAATTCCTAAGGGAAACATTCACCTTTGACAATATTCAGTTAGATTTCATTTTTTCTCAACATAATAAAGGCTTTTGTTTTACAAAGTACAATAATGAAAGCAGTAAATTTCTTAACAGAAAGGAAGCACTTTAAAAAAAGTCTAATAACAGAATCATCACCAATAATTAAATACAAAACAAACATTCATCTGGATATTTACACCTTAAAAATACTATCCATTTGGTTTAACAATACACAAAACGTTTGAAATATCTATGCGTCACTGATGGCTGTTTCCCCATGGTGCTTCTAGATTTTGCCTGACCAGGATTTATGTATATTATGCAAGAAAAATATCAACTTTCAGAACTTCACACAGAATTCTTCAGGCTGTCCACTATTCTTCTGATCTTCTGACTTTATTCTCATCTTTGGTTAAAAAAACCATGGGTTATCTTTTATATGCAACAACCATGTCGCAAACCTAATATGCTGGACATTAAAACTCCACAGCTTGATCACAGTAGAGTACTTTCTTTAGTAATGGTTCAAACTCTGTAGAACATGGACAGCCAGCATGGATGAAAACTCACACTTCTTCCATAGTTTCACAGTATGCTGGAGGAGGAATGCCATAACATCCATTTTCTAAAGGAACTGCTTCTTCAGGAGTATTACTCCCCCTCTGATCCCTGAGTGGTTTCACCCGTGGAGTAATTCCAGCAATGACACGCTACAGATACACAATGTTGCTTTAAATAAGGATATGTAATAATATGAAGTTTATTTTTATTTTTTACTAATTGGTATTTCAGGATCCTACTGAAAATATTAATTCTTGTTTTTTCCAATGAAGCACGCTTAAAAATCTTCAATATTTAGTACAATGCATTAGGTATTCTCTCATCCATTGGCAATGCAAATCAGAAACTATGAAGTGGCACATGTGTAACAGAAATTGTAAGTTTATTCGGAGTTGTAATTAAACCACAGTTAAAATCAGAATAGTAATGAAGTGTTCCTGTAAGTAGATAATACAATTAATTCTGAGAATGACAATATATTTTACCTTAGGAAATGATACATCTCTAAGAAGTAACATAACCCTCACCTCTTTCAATGATCCAGGAGTAACAGCCAGAAAGTAGATCATGTAGCATGGAATCCAGACCATAGAAGACAGACCAATGAACCAGCCAATCAACTGGCCCCACCATGGATATTCATAAGTCTGAGCATACACAAGGGGTTTGTAACGGATGACTGAAAACAGGAAGATGCTCTGAAATGTGAAGGGTATTGTCATAATTAGAGGTCTTTAACTCAGGATAATGGTGAAAATACTTCAAAAATATATCATTTAGGAATATTACACAAGAAATTTCTAAGGTATTGTTAAAGATTTTATTTTACAGATTGGCACTAAGGATTATACTTTCCATTAGATACACATAAGTTATGTAGTTGTAGTTTTATCTAAACATTATCAATATTTTGTACATGATTAAAACAGAGCAAATATTTTCTACCAACATTACACTCAAAACTTATCAATAGTATTACTGAGGTTCTAAGCTATTGACAGAGCTTGCACAGATTTAATTGTACTCAAAAAACAAGCTAGAATGTGTTAAGTACAGGTTTGTTTGTTTTTTAAATAAGAGTTCACTATAGTCAAAGTCTGTTAAACTGAAAAAGGTGAAGCTCCTATAGACTTGTTTAATTATTTGGATGCTACACACCAATTAATTTGTTTTTTCTATAGAATTAAGTAAGCTGTAAGTACTTAAAATATACTAACTGAATAAGAATGAAAATGAAGTAGACAATTTAAACAACACTTACTATACAGACAACAGGAGAAACAAACACCCAACTTATCACAAAATACCAGTTGGGAGATTTGCCAATCATCTCATTGATGTTATCTGAAAACCTTTTCACCCCTGAAATAATGCATACAGATAAATTATAACTATTTGTCCAAAAATATCTTATACAGGAACTTTAAAAAACAACAGCAAAAAAAACATCTAATATATACACAGTTAAAAGTAAGCCTCCTTATGTGGAAGAGTACAAACACTGAATGTTTTGTGGAAATTATGGAAAATAATACTCTTATTCAAAGATATATTATGAGAAAAAAAAATACATCAGCTGAAAATTTTAAGTGCTACAGCTATTTAATGTGGCAAAGCTAAATGATAACGTGTCTTGAAAACCAGAAACATTAGTATCAAATTTAAAGTGTACATACACCAGAAATCAAAAGTGAGACACATCAAGTAGAAAAATAAAGGTGATGATGAAAACTAAAGACATTAAAAACTTGTCAAGAAAAGACAATGGATTTCAGATTTATGTGAAGAAACAAACAATAAATTTGAAATATTCCTACCATAAACCCAAGTGATGGCGATAGTTTGGAAGAAAACAGTAAACAACAAGGTGATACCACTAGCAGAATAATAATCCATAAGTTGAAATAGGTACATTCCTCCCTAGAACCAGAAAATACACAGTGTTATCAGTTTTATATGAAAATATACACCCCCAGTTGAACTTCAAGGGTTACTAACAGATGTCTTGATATAAACAATTGTTTCTGCAAGCTATGGGGTTTATTCACCATTCATTATATAAAAACATTTCTTTGACAGCTAAAAAAAAAGGAAAAAAGACTAGTCATTTAGCTAGACCAAAAAAGTCATACCTCAGTTACCATTGGCAAACCCAGCAGAAAAAGGATGATAAATACAAGAATAGTAAATAACTTTCGGTGAGGACGTAAAACTGATTCCCATTCATCTACAATTCCTGTGATAAGAGCTTCCACTGTACAGAACTGAAACATGAATTGGAATTTACTGAACATTGTTGCCAAATGAAAAAATTTAGGCTTATAAACAACCAACATTTTCCTTATCAATAGAAACCTGAGAAAATCAGAGCTACTGTACTTCTAAATTTTAATTATTTAAAATGCTTTTAGGCAATTAAGAATTGAAAAACACAATTTTCAACATTTTTATTTCTTTTATACAAGTTTGTTTTGTTATATTAATTTTTTATAAAGACAATGAATACTGTTTACCATAACTGTTATTTTACATAACTACTACTTAACAATTTTAAAATCAAAATCCATTCTTTGTTAACTTCTTATTAATTGAAGCTACCACCATGCAAGCTCACTGTAATCAACTACTGTGAATCACAGAACTCATCTGACTTGTCACCTATTGATTCGTTTTAACCACCTACTGTGTACCACACAGCTCGCATGGTTGTCACCTATCACCTCATTCTAGCGTACTACTATTATATAGCTTATTATGTACTTGTATTATACAGCTCCAATGATTGACACTCATGTATCAGTTCATGGCACTAATGTAATATACCATAAACCTTATCTGATTGTTACTTAGTTTAGTTACTTGTGATGCATGTTATAACTCACCTGGCTATCAATACCAAGAATAAAGAGCATTAGGAAGAATATTACTGACCAAAGAGGGGCTAGTGGAAGTTGTAGAACAACTTCAGGATATACTAAGAAAGCAAGACCAGGACCTAAAAAAAAGTAACAAATCTGTTATAAATACCAAGGAAAGTGGAAACGTATTTTTTGTTACAAGTTTTGTTGTTGTTTTTTTCCAGATGAGAACAAAGACATGTCTTATCAAGTTATCTTAATTTAACAATAAAAATCATGTTCTGAAAAGCTAAAGTTATTTTACGGTTGTAATGTTGCATCAAATGAAGTGTACACAAAACAGTAAAAACATTTCTCTCATTTTTTCACACCATTCTATATTCTTTAATAATCTCTTACTTCCATCTATGAAAACTAGTACTTGTTTTCTGCATGTCTAAATAAATCCTAATTATTTTGTTTGTAATGTTTTAGAATTAAAGTTTAATTATTATAAGCACTTCAATCAAATTTCTATCTTACACATACATTCTTTTATAGAGTGAAAGTGATCTGGATCTTTATGAATATGCTATCAATTCAATCTTGCAAGATAAAGTACAACTCTTTAGAAATAATACCTGACTTAACCACCTCTGCAACATCAACTCCCTTTATGTGAGCCATGTGCCCAAGCACAGAGAATATCACACATCCTGCAAAGATGCTTGTAGCTGGGTTTACCATACACAAGATGAAGGAATCTCTGTAATACAAAAACATTTCCTATAATCTTGTATGGGTTTCAACAGACTATAAAATTGTGGTTGTATTATAAAATACAGATGATTAAGTCATATTCAAACAATTTCAGAGCATCACATCATCACACTTCATGTCACCACATCTATGGTCATGTTATATTTGTTGGCTGTAAAACTTGGCAACAATCTTGCAGCTTATTTCCCTATACCAAAAGGCTCTGTCATAAAGTTGTTTTATTTTAAACACATTAACTCTTCTGTGTATGCTTTTCATAATCTGTTTAGTGTAGAAGAGCAACTTGAATGGTTTGCCTTTATATGCAATAACATGAACATCCATTTCATTCTCTAATTACAGGCATGCCAATGACATTTATGAAAAAAAGAGGAAAAGGTATACATAATCAATCTTTATTTGGTGTGATTTGGTGCAATCAGACATAATTTCTTTATGGTTTTTGACATTGCAATGTTGGAAAAGTACACAATATATATCATATAAAATAACAAAAGGAAATTAAAAGACTAAATCAAACTAATAAAAACTATAACTTTCATTTACAGTTTTTAGCAGATTGATTTATTCTTTTAATTTGCATTCATTTTTTAGAAGATATATCAAAATATCTAAAATTAACAAATAAAATAAAAAGTAAATAAATGAAATTTAAGATTGTTTATTTGCTATTTATTCAGTTTAATTTTTTTATAAATCAAAATATATTAGTAATATGAGTTAATAAAGCCAAAATAACTCGGTAAATATTTCAAATACAAATCATTTCATTATTATCCTTTTTGTCATCAATAACATCATCATCATCAACTACTGGTATGCTGCCAATTATATGTTTTACAGTCATTGCCAATAACTACTTCTCTGCTGCATATGTTCCATACAATTTTCAAATCACATAAAATTACTCTTTTGACTAATCATGACTACCTACAGTTCAAATTGTTCATCTATGCAATCTTGTCATTATACTACTGGTACCTTAATGTCAGTGAATTTTCCATTCTTTCACAAATTGACAATACAAACTAAAACAGCATATGAAGGAAAGCTATGACATTGCTTAAAAATTCAACTACTGATAGGGTTCAATATTAAACTACTGATATCAGCGATATGCCTCAGAAATTAAATTTTGTACAGTCACTGACATCAACAACTACTGCTCTGCTGCATGTATTCCATTAAAATTTCAAATTACTTAAAATTACTCTACATGACTACCTAGAGTAAAACTTGTTCATCTATACAATCTTGTCAGTAAATTACTGGTACATCAATATCAGTATATTTTTCATTCTTTCACAATACAAACTCAAACAGCAAATCAAGGAAAGCTTTGACATTGCTTCAAAATAAAATTAATGATATGCTTTAAAATAAACCACTGGCACTGCATGCTGCAGATAATAATAAAATGTTTTTCAGTCACTGATATCAACTTCTGCTCTGCTGCATAAATTACAGTCAAATTTCAAATCACTTAATTTCCTTTAATCAATCTTGGCTACTTTCCTCTTTTTCCGTGACAAGGGTTTCCAGTGCTCTCTTCTGAGCTTTTTTCTCTCCTTCTCTGAATGGGCAGCTCTCTGTGCCTCTGCAGCTTTCTGGACTTTTTCTTTAGCCAAGGTGGCTGGGCCAGATTTCACAGAACCATTGGCCTCAAGCCTTTCTGCCCTTTTCTTCTGATTCTCCCTCAGCTTTGAGGTATACTTTGAAGCTGCTGATCTAATGTCCTTACACATTCTCTTGTCTACAGGATCAAAATGAACATCTTTCCTTTTAAACATTTCAATCGCTGTTGTTTCTTTGGAGCGTAGAGAATATTTTATAGTCTGGTACGCACACGATACCAGACCACGAGACTGCCTCCAAGATGGCAGCCAGATTTTTTTTTTCTGCAATAAACATTGAAAAAATACGATTTCTCCTCAAAAACCACCTACCCGGCCCCCAAATCGCTCATATTTTCTCCTCAAATTTACACGAATCTCGTGGGTGATTGTTGGCCGTTTGAAAACCGTGGAAATCCGCGTTTCAGCGGAAAAATGGCACGCATGTAATTACTTAAGATATGTGATGGTTGAATTGGAGATATGTTATGATGTCCTATCTTGGTGAATTCGTACCCTATTGGCTTTGTTTCTGTACAAATCCATTATTTATAGCTTGGTATAGTACAAGTCTGAAACTTTGGTATGATGATAATAGAATTTTCTTTGACATTTGTATATACTCTTCTCATTTCTAACAGTCTGGCATAGTATCCAGTGATGGTTATAAGTCCATTCAATAGCATGTGCCAATTTTGAAATTCTTGTTCACCAAATGGCATGAAACTTGTTAGAAGACAGTCATCGTGGCTGGAGTAAAACTTGCAGGTGTCTATCTGAATGGTTCTTGTGCCACAAGTTGATCCCTATCCCCCACCTCTTAACTTATAGCTAATATCCCAATTTTAAAAATTCTAAATATCCAATGTAAACAAATCTTTATAACCTGAGTATAAGAATATCTTGCATTGGAAAGAGATTGTTACACGCTCTTTCCAAAAGCAATTGTTTTTTTTATAGCATCATGTTGCCCTCAAAATGCCAAACAATTAAAAGGTTTAATTCTGGTGTATGCTTTTCTATACTCAAAAATTATTTTAACATACTCAACCTTTCCAGTGTTATGATATAATTTAAATATTTTTCAGGAGAAAAATGAACTTGGCTTCATATATTGAAACAAGATAAAAGCTCAAAAAGACATACATATAATACAAACTCGCAATAACTAAACAAAGTTGTACCAGGATTACATGTCAACAAAAATCAATATTTTATTATCAGCTTTCTAACTCACTTTACAAAATTGTGATGAAATTTGTTGTAGCTTCCTAAGGTCACAATGGAACCAAAACCAACACCAAATGTAAAGAACACTTGTGTCCCTGCAACAACCCAAACCTGTCAAAACACAAAAACAAACAGAGTTACAGTTTGACAAATACCTATAAATTCCTTGAAAAAGTGGTCTATTTGTAATTAATTAAATACAAATATGTTGCTTGTGTGTGTTAATTTAAGTTACTAGTTATAACACCAAAAGGTAATAACTAGCAGGATATGTAGGTATAATTAAAAATTCCTTAGCTTATGAAGGAAAAAAAAGAAAGAAAGAAAGAAGAGAAAACTATAATATACCTTTGGATCCAACAACTTTTCAAACTGAGGTGTAATATAGAAAAGAAGTCCATCTCCAGCACCTTCAAGTGTCACACCTCGGAAAAACAGTATGGTAAGAATAACATAAGGAAACAAAGCTGTAAACCAGATTATCTGTAAATAACAAAAGAAATAATCATTAATGCAGCTAAATAATTTTCAACTATTAAAACATGTGTATTATATCCACACAATGTGTAAGAAAGCATGCCGTTCATTCCTTTATAGACATTTGAGTTGTTTCTTTTAAGAAAAGCTTAAAAATCTTAGTGGTTCTATAAATATATCTCAAAGAAAACCTACTTTTCCCTATAATAATGAGTCATCAACCAATGAAATACAGACACCATAACCTACACAACACAGCCTTCCAAGAAATTTACCAAGTTAATCGTATTTCATAAATGAATGCACATTTAAAAAAATAATTTTGAAATTGTAGGCATAATAATCAGATTTTGTGATGACATAGGCTAACCTGCTTTTCTACAAGTTTACTATAAAGATTGGTTGAATAGATAGAAAAAAAAATCAGTTTTTAGATTTATTTTTTAAAAAACAATGCAAAATACTTATCCAATCATAAATATAGAATATTTAATTTTTTAATCAACTCACGGAAAGAAAAAAACCAATCCCATGACTATGACAGCATAGATTTGGCACAAGTATAGTACCAATATTGAGATAAATGATTACACATCATCTTAAGTAAAATGTTTAAATCAGACCTTCAAACCCACCTTTAGTAGATTCCTTGTTTCAGAATTAGATGAAGCTTGGTAATAATAATAATAATGATGAAATTTCAAAAGATAAGATAAACCAATAAAGTAAAAACTTTGTTGTTTTTTTTTAAATTACAACTAATTAATTATATCCAGATAGTCTCACATACTGATCAACTTCAAATGAAAAAAACTTTTATACAGATACTATAACTCTAAGTTATACTATAAATGTAATAGATGAAAGTACAATACTGAAACAAAATGACAAACATCAGCATATAAATACCTTCCCACTATTGTGAAGCCCTTTCCAGATAACCAAGTAAATCATCACCCAACCAAGAAGCAAATATAATGACAATTCCATTCGCAAGCTTCCTGGTTCATCAATTCCAGAAGTAATGCCAAGAACATGACGCCTGAAGAGGAACAAATTAAACAATATATAAAAACAAAATTTAACATGAATAAATAGCATTTCATGGTGATTATACTCAAGTATGTTTTAGGTTAGAAATTTATTTTATATATATATATATATATATATATATACATACATACACACACACATGTGATGTAAAATATATATGTAAAAAAACAGCTGGTATGGGTAAAGAAAATTCTATGTAGAGGAGCAAACAATGTTTTCAACCTTCTTTGGTCATTGTCAAGTTTACAGAAAGGTTGTTTGTTCCTTTACGTAGAATTTTCTCTATCCATACCAGCCGTTTATACACATTTTTCTCTACAAGTGGGTTTTCTCTTCATCATGGATTAGGTTAGAAATTACTTTATTTTTAATCAAGGCAACAAAGCCAGTGGCATAAAAATGCTGACAGAAAATCCAGTACACACTTCTAAAGCTTTTTCTTTCTTTCTTTCTTTTTTCAATTATTTTTTTTATTTCACAGTCGTATAATAGTGACTGAGTCTTTCAGGCAAATGTTGCTATAAAAGCAAGTTAAATATAAATGGAAAAATGATGTTAAATAATCAGATATAAAAATAAAAAAGGCTAAAATTCTGTTCTTCATGAAGTAAACAAATTTGTATAACATCAATTATGACTGACAATTTTAAAGAAATGTTGCTGCTCTTATTTTGAAAGTATGAGAATCATTCCTCATAATTGATAAATCTGAAATAACTACTTTAATGTAATATCTGTGCATGATGTGTACAATTTACACCTTAAAACATACTTACTCCCAAAACTCATCAATAGGTGAGGAAGAATTACTCATAGAAATGTTAGTAACAGAAACATTGCCAAATTCAGGATCAAAACAGTTAGGACTGTTCCAAGGTCTACCACAACCTTTCCATGGAAGATCCGATGTAAATGATGAAACCAGATAAAACAGAGTCCAAGCTATCACAACCACGAAGTAGATGTTGTAAAGACATACGATTGTCATTGATGCAAAGCCAACACCTAAAATTTAAGAAAAAAAAAGAGAAAATGGTATACAAGTTATTTAAGTATTAAAAACCGGAACTTTTAAATCTGTAAAAGAAAATATAATTAGTTTATTCTTTGTAAAAGTTGATTTAGCTTTCCTCCTTTCTGGTAGAAAAAAATAAAATTTGTGAATAAGGTTGAACATTCTTATATGGTGTATTAAGTGCAACAAAATAATGACATTTATCAAACTAACAGCTGGAAAAAAAATTTTAAATATAGATACAAATTAAATATAGCACAAAATAGTTATTTTCTGAATACAGCAATTCTGCAAGAAGGGTATCATTATAGTATTTCTGACTTATTAAATAATCTCAAACAAAAACACAAATGAAGTTAACCTGTTCACATTATTTCATAAACCTTAGTCATAAAATTTGACATTGTTCAATCCAGATTAAGAGACCAACGTTGAAGACTTAACTACTGGATCTACAACTGGTTTTAAAGCACTCTTCACTAATAAACACTTTATGAATTAATGTGTTATAAAGCTGTTTTCTGTAACTGACACAGCATCATTACTGTTGTTTTATTATATCAATTATCATCCAACAGTAATTAGAATCAAATAATAACCGAATGAGTGTAAATAAAACCAATCTTGGAACAAATGCATGAGCCAACACAGTTAACCCTGAAAGTAATTTTCAACAATTGAATGATACCCTTCTTCAGGATCATTACCAAACAAAATATATGGTTTGTATACAGCTTAATTTTAACTGTATAACATCAATTATAAATATACACAGTCTAATTATGAATTACCAATATTAAAGTTTCACTATCCTATGTTTTTTGAGATTTTAAAAGTCCTTTTTATTTTCAAATAGTCTGTGATCTTGCTGACATTTGTCAAAGAGGTCACAATATTTTATGCCTAACATGAGCATTACAACTTTTCAATTCTAAGTTAAAAAGTAATCTATACAAAAAAAAAACAACAACAACACTAAATAATTAGTTGCACTGTTACATTAAAAACGAAAAAAGTAAATATTAATTTCTAATTAAAAGATTAGTGCACACACCTTGCA
This sequence comes from Tachypleus tridentatus, assembly GCF_004210375.1. Classification (NCBI taxonomy): domain Eukaryota; kingdom Metazoa; phylum Arthropoda; class Merostomata; order Xiphosura; family Limulidae; genus Tachypleus; species Tachypleus tridentatus. Next base: position 41,990,010 of record NC_134832.1, on the reverse strand, counting down.
ACTTATAGGCACAAGCAGTAGTTGATAAAAGACTTAAAAGATGGTTAGCTTGATGAAACACTAGTGGGGAAACTAATTTGTTTAAATGATTTTAATATTTGCAACAAAATGGAACTGTTAATATTTCACTGATTGCAAAATGTTTAAATCTTCAAAGTTGTTATAAAATATAAATTTCAATACTTTATGCTGCAAGAATTAGTGTATTATTCTTTGGAAAGGAATACAATTAAATGTGAAGTTAGCAGTTGTTAATGAAAAACAAGATTATAAAGATATTTTGACATGAACCAGAAACAATTACCTTGTTTTAAACTAATTTAATAGACTCTTAAAATCTTCATAAAACATAAGTGAGGAAAACTTTTTTCTAACAAAAATGTCAGTGAATCTTCTCCATTTCTTTTAAAATATCTCAGACATGTTATAAAACTTCTACAATTAATTAATTAAGACTCTAACCACACAAAAGTAGGAAACCAACTGGAAATATTAAAATTAGTAGATATTTATAATTACAAATATTGTAATTATGTATTCATGAAAATATACTTTACTAAAAATAAATTAGCTCCATCATAGAAATACTAATAATTTTGCAATTTCCGGTTTAGTTTTTATGACATAACAGTTTTTTTTTTTATGTGTGTCCTACATTTGCTTAGATTTAGAGTCTCTGTCTTAACTTCAGGGGCTGAGCTAAACATCACTTTTCATAATTTTACTAGGAAAAGTAGTGGTTTTTTAAAAAAAAACAACCTTCGAGTTTATTCAAAACTTCTATTCACTTTAGATTATATTAGAATACTTTATAATCATAACAGAAATTAGTTAAAGCAAAAGCCCCTTTCAACAAAAATGATACGCTCGCACACATACATGAAAGTGGTAATTTTGCTAAACCTCATTTGACGTTAAGTTTGTAAGAGTAGTTACTTGAAACCACAGCTGCAAAAGTAAGCCAGCACTTCAGTGAACACTGGATCTCCTGCCGAAAACCACTGAATACCGGGGTAAATCTGCAATGTAACAAACTTAACTTCGTCTTCCTTAACCTAACTTTCTCTCACTCATTCACCACATAAAAATAAGAACCAAATAACTAGCTTGGTCAGTAAATTTTGTCTGAATTTCTTTTAACCAACTGGAAACTTTATAAAACTTTCAAAATTAAAGAAATGTTTACAATTAGCATATTTTAACATGTTATCTCATAACATTGTACTGCTTTCCTAGTATGTGATTAAGTGACCTATTTCATTTTATTTAAAAGTTAATTTCATTTATATTATATTAAGTAGGTTGAAATTATGGCAAATGACATAATTAACAGTGGGGGTACCAAAAACATTTGTGTTTTATAACCATTATAGGTTTTTAGTTTAAGTACTGATTTATCACATTGTTTGTTAAGTAGAATTGTCTTCATTAACTCTCAGGCTAATTTTTAGTTCTAACTTTTATATACTTAGCTTACTTTTCATCATAAGTGATTAATAAGTTGTAACTAACATTTTTTACAAACTGTTTGGTCCTTTAGTATGAAACTTGCATTCCCAGGAAACAAGTAAAAATTGTTTCAATCAAGTTTCTTATGGTTTATTCTTTTGCACTTGTAATGAACATCACTTCAAGTATACAGGGATCAGTGTTTGCAGTAAAACAAAGTTTAGTTTCAGTTATTCAATTAACCACTTTCATCAAGTCCCAGAAATTTTGTTTATATGACATCTTAATTCCATTTCTCTCAGAGTTCTAACATTTAAAAATAACTGAATATGAGTGTTTAATTTATATAGTCATTGATTTACAGATAACAGATATTTATTATATGCTTAAACTTATTATCTTACCTGATAAGAAATGAATTTATGTATTACTTAAGCAATTCCAGCATTTCAATAAACTAAAATATTCAACCTATACTTATTATGCAAGTTTTATACATGAATGAATATTGTGTTAGTGTTGCTAATTATTTAATGATAAAAGTGTAAGATAAAAACAATAATACAAATTCAATGTTTCCCTATTGAGGTTTTAAAACTTTCGTTTTCACTAACCAAGCTTGAACTGGTTCATACAAATCTGACGTTTCAACCTACATACACATACAAACTCACCCACCCACCCATGCACACACATACACACCCCACACAATAATTTCAAGAGATGTCAAAAATAAAATATGCATGTTCAATAAAACATTTTTAATATTTTCATGACCACTTGAGTCTTGTAATCAAAATTCTAAATGAAGCATAATAAAAACTCTAAATGGTGGGTAAAAAACAGAAAAAAAAGAATAAAGAAAAACCATGCTAATGTATCGACACAGACAAATATACAAGTTTTCCACAAAAATACCACCTAAACTTTCGAAGGTATTTTATCTTTGATTGTGCAATATAATTATAATTTGCATGTTTAGAATAAAATATTTAAACTAATAGTTCCAAAAATCACACTATCTGAAAATAGTAATCATATTGTTATTCTACATCTTAATTCATCTCTAAGCACAGAAAATAAGTTCGAAAGTTTAGTCTACAGTTAGTAAAAGGAACTTATATTTATATAGAAAAAACAAAAGGCTTTAATAATCTACATAAAGAATGCCCACTTTTTGATGCAATTTTCATTTAGATAATTTAATTCCATGTGTGAATGATGTCATCTTGTTCCATTACCTTGGCTGTTACTTTAGTTGTTAAATATCACTGAATGTTAAAGCCATTGAAACAGTTATGTCCAGTGAAAGAAAAAACCGTCATGTCTACCACTAAGAATGGTCACAGAGGTCTTCTTCTTGATACCATTTTGAACTTTTTAAAGTACAAGTGTGCTTTAAACATTTATAAAATTGCTATCATTTATGGCATTTAAATATTTATTATGTCTTACTAATAATAAAAATGATGTTTATCTATAACTCTGTAGATTGACAAACCTACAAGTTAATACTGAATAGACCAAGAAGAAGTCACCAGTGCTCGTTCACATGGCAGTAAGATAGTAGTGAAGGTGAATGAATGGAAAAAGAATTTAAAGTAAGCTTAATTTCCTTTGCTACAGCCCTACCAACTACACTTGTGGCAGCTGATTGTGGCTCACGCGGATGATTCCACGTGTCTTGACCTGGTTACTCGCTGCTCCACGATGAAGACTAGGCCCACTGGAACATACAATTGTCACGGTGACCCTACTGTCAAATTATGACAGTAGGAAAGATCAGAAAACCAGAAAATCGTTTCAGTGAAACGAAAAATTATTTCAAATAAATTTTGGAATGTAAATTTTGATGAATATCTAAAGAAATATATGTATGACTTTTATTTTAAAATTACTTTTTATATTTGAAGTTGCTATAAAAATGTGAATTTTGGAAAACAATTAGCAATGTTAGAAACTGATTTTATCATTAAGACAGAAAGAAGTTTTCAAAATTATAAACTTTGCCTTTTGTTCGGTTTCCAAAATACTTACGTCAGGTGTCTTGTGATGCACTCCAACAATTTCCCGCCAAAGCTCTAACAAATTGAAGAGTGTCAAAATTGAATGATTATGCAATTTGATCATTCAGGAGAAAAGCACCATAAAGTTGCCATGAATGATTGAGTGGATTAGTTTTTCAGAAATCCCATCATATCAACAATGTTGGTCGTTTCACTACTTAAACTTTAACCAGCTTTACTTTTATCTCATGTACAATAGAATGAAGCTGCCTCAAACTGCATGTACCCATACTTCCAGTTAGTTCAGCCAGTAAGATTGTCAAATTATATTTTCCTCTATGTAACGTCTAAGCTTTTAATAACAAAAAAGGTAAAACTAAAGACTTTTGTTGAAAATCTCTTAATAAAACAACTAGAACCAATAAAAATTTATTGCCAATCACAACTAGAGGATAACAAACATACTGGCTGAAGAATGTTAGAATTATTTCTGCAACTTAATACTCAGGGAATGGAACAACAGAGAACCTTCACAAGCAGCTACCTAGGCTATGAATAAAAAAGTAGGTTGTAAGAATAATGGATTAATACATACAGACAAAATTTGTGCTAATTATGCGTGGTATCCTGTGAAGTTTTATACCTGTCCTTATGTTTATCTTTGCAACAGTCTGCTATATAATATAAATTTTTGTTGAAGGTTCTTTGTCATTTCATTTCCTCTGGAAGTTATGACAGTCTCTTGATTGCTTCTTTCTACAGATTAGTGAATGGGTTTAAGACATGGACTTCATGGATAACATCGAGATACAAAGTTAATCTTTAAATTAACAACTCATACTGATGAGGCTTTAAATGATGCGTGTTTTTCCTTTTTTTTTGTTAAACAGCACCAATTTCCACAAGGATAATTTTTTTTATTTGGGATTTTATTCTCGGCGTTATGTTTGAAGTCCAACTGACACCATTATTGCTGAGACCTCACATGAGAGGTGGAGTTCATATGTCTGAATATTTTCAACAATATGGTAACCTATGGATTTCTCACAATAGCTAATCCAGATTTAGATATACAAAATACATATATCTAAACAACATTTCAAAAATACAAGTTTTACGAAAAGTATTCTTTACGTTTGTAGCTTTATGTGAAGTCTTATATCTTTAGAAATGATTTTGATGGTCAGGATTTGTTGAAAATTTTATACAAACATTTGAACTCCGATATTGACATACAGAGTGTCCCAGAAAATACAAAATTTGACTTTGCATTCATTGAGCATATGTTAGCATCCAGTGACAAAACTATCCCATACAGTAATTTCTCCAAAAACAAACAAGCAAACAATGACAATGTTTTAGATTCAAGTTTCCCAGCTTTCTCAGCTACAACTTTGTTTGTAACAAACATCTTGATGGATAACAAATTGTTATCCTGCAAAACCTTTCCAAACCAAACACTTCTTTTAACTATGTTAAAGGAAAAGAAATTTACTCGGTCACAAGGAATCTTTGCCAAATGATAAACACATTAAACCATTGTCATTGGTAGTTATTATTACACACACACACACACACACACACACATATATACAAACACATTTATAAGTATAATGATAACAAAAATAAAGGAAATGACTGGGACACTCTGTATTGGGGGATTAAATAGAACAGATATGCAAAAGGGGATTGACATACCTTTAAACATTGGCACTAAGTTCCATATGCCAATACCACCAGTGCTAAGGTATTGGCCAACAGCTACCTCCAGGAAAAACAGTGGGATAGCACATAATACCAAACAGATGAGGTATGGGAGGAGGAAAGCACCTAAAAATTAAAATAAAAACAATTCAGAAATTGCTTCATTACATATTAAATTTTCACACAAAACCCTCCTCACATACTTAAGAGTTTCACTCTTTGTCAGACCAATATTCTGTTGAAACATGTAGTATATTCCACCCAAAAATAAACCACTTATTTATGCTTATATATATATCTTTCTCTTTTTTTCAATTTAGTATAAAAGAACCATTATAAGTTTTCCAACAATATTATTTTCTGAAATAATTGTAGAATATGCAAATTATACACTTATACATGTTAGCCAGACAATGTACACTTCATCCAGTAATACTTGCACATGCTTTTCTATATACGAGGGCTGTTCAAAAAATACGCGGACTGTTTGAATTGCGCGGCTCCAGTTGGTTCCAGGGGAATCTGCTTGGTGTCGCTAGGTTTGCACAGATCAGCTGATTACGACGCCATTTCCCGATTGCAGTTATCTTCATTTGTGTATTAGCTACGCGGTTTTAAGTGAAGTGCGATTTTTTCGTTTGGCGGATTTCAGAATGAATGACCTAAAGAAGCAACGACTTGCTGTAAAATTTTGTGTTAAACTTGGAAAATCTGCGACTGAAACTTTTGCTATGCTTAACACGGCTTACGGTGATGTTGCTATGAAGCGTACGGCATGTTTCAAGTGGCATGAACGTTTTAAGGATGGTCGACAGTCCATTGAAGATGATGAGCGTCCTGGACGTCCTTCCACGTCAACTGACGACCCACACGTCGACAAAATCAACACCCTGGTGCAGGCAAATCGACGTCTGGCTGTCAGGGAGCTTGCTGAAGAGTGTGGGATATCAGATGGATCTTGTTACGAGATTTTGACCGAAAAATTAAAGATGCACCGCGTTGCTGCGAAATTTGTGCCTCAGAACTCGTGAGTTTTTTGGCCAAACACTCGATTACTGTTCTCCCCCCCCCCCTACTCACCTGACCTTGCTCCTTGCGATTTTTTCTTGTTCCCCAAACTCAAAAGACCCTTGAAAGGAAGAAGATTTGAGACGATTCCCGAGATTAAGGCAAATGCGACGAAGGAGCTGGAGGACATTACAAAAGAAGCGTACCAGACCTGTTTCAACAAGTGAAAACACCGTTGGGATAAGTGTTGTGTGCGTTGGGGAGAAGAGTACTTTGAAGGGGTCCCAGACCTGTAACTTCTAAATAAAGTACATTTTGTTTTATGACGTCAGTCCGCGTATTTTTTTAACATTCCTCGTACATACTTTGGTTCAATAGTACTTCATAATTTGCCTTAAACAGCTCACCTGCCTCCCAGTGGGCATTAAAAATGTCATTTTTTATACTGAAACACCAACACATGGTTCACCTAGTGCTGATACATAGAAACTAAGTTGACGATTAGTTACATAAAATAAATGCTTTATAGTCGTATTACATGCAAGTTCATGGTGATTCAAACTTGGGCTGACAAAGATGAGAGTTTTGTGAAGCATAAGATATTTTACTTATTATGTGGTATTATTAAAGTACTGGATCTTCTAGTTGTGATTTAATGTTATTTCTTTTGGTTTAATATTCTTGTTGTGCATAATAATTTCACAAATTGTGTTTCTTCTGTTCCATTTTTTCTTTCAAATTATATGCTATAATTATTTTGTGATTTCTATATTGTCAATGTTTATTTGTTTTTTTATCATCTAAGATTCATTTGCAGATTGGGTTGTTGATTTACAAAGTCCTGACTAGGAATTCTTTTATTAGTGTTTAGTACATGTTGTAAAACTTGTAGCATGTTTAATAAATCCCCATTTTTGGCACCCTAGAGTTGGTAGTTACTATGTGTATATTCTCAACTATGTAGATAATGACTGAATAATTAAGGTACAGAATTTATCTACTTCATATATAGAATCACTCCAGCTTACTATAACTTCAAGTTTAATCTAATTTTCTCAAGCTTTATTAACCTAAAAATTCAAGATATTGAGTCGCGACTAGTGATAAATCAACGCAATGATTTTTCAAACTGCTTATTTTAACTACTTGGAATGAATCTGACTGTAATACTTTCAACATGCATATTAAAATTTATTGAGTGATAACTATAACCTATTAAGAAAATTAATACTTAATATATTATCCTCTACCAATGGTAAAGAGTCTCAATAAGTTTTATACTTGAAAATACATAACTCCAATGTTTTAATATTTTTTGATAAAACCTTTTAGCAAATGTGAATGTCAAATTAATGGTGTTACAGATGGTTTTATGACACTGTTAAAAGGTATCATGCTTTCTTTCATTATCACCAACCAACGATTTCACGAATTAGCTTCAACTAAAATAATGCTTTACAAATTTATAAAATTCAAAAAGGTTATTCAAGCCAATAATGAGATGTAAACATTGTTAGATACTAGAAATTTACAATACTAATTCCCTTATTTTCAACTAATTAACTGAAATTTAAAATTAATTAGGCACACCATAAGAAAAAAAAGCCTAACGTACAACAGAAATATGTCATATTCCACCAATATTCTAAAACCACCATCACTTGTTTATAGTGCAGGGAAGCATTTTATCCAAATACTTATTTTTGTTGGATCTACTCCCCATCTACAAAGAAATGTACATAAAATACTGCAATGTTATAATAACGGTTACAGATACTGTGATGAACTCCTTACCTCCCCCGTTTTCATAACACAAATAGGGAAATCGCCATACGTTTCCTAATCCAACGGCATAGCTAATGCAGCTGAAGACAAAATCCAGCTTTCCATTCCATTCACCTCTCTCTAAGGAAGACACGTTTTCTATATCTTCATTTTCCTCCTTTGTTGTTTGGGGTACTTGAAGAGACTTTGGGGTGGTAACAGCAAGGAGCTTCATCCCATTTTCTGCAGCCAGTGCACTTTGCTCTTCTGTTGGAATTTTCATTATTGAACGTTCAATGAATACGTTGGGCTTCAAGCTTTCTTGATAATATTTATGAATTGAGTTCTATATGCAAATGAAAAAAAAAATATTAATTCACAGTAAAGAATGATAAATGCATTTTCCTTAAGACTTAAATTGAATACAGTAAAATACAGATACGGATTTACCAACTTTTAGGAAACTGTTTGACTGAGCCTTTTAAAGGAGTGAAATTTTGATGTACGAAGTTCTATGTCAGCACCAAAGCCTGTAGACTTCTACTAGTTCTAGGGAAGGTCTGGGGATCTATTTCTCCAGTAAATTCAATAAACCAAAATAGTTCAATCTGGTATACTTTTTGATCGGTCAATTTAATCTGGATCCAGACAATTAGGCAACCAAAATGCATTATAGAAAGCGGCTAATTTCACCAAAATGTAAGGTGAGATTTTCTTTCTTTTTCCTAGTGCGTGCGAACGTTAGAATATGCTCAATGTGGGGGTGGTGGTTGCTCTAAAGACGAATAATGATTGTTCAAAAATGCAAAAAAATAAAACATTGATAATTTGATACTGATTGTGCCTGCATCATTTATTCAATAATGTTCACCGTTTCAATAATTAATATAATACACAACTTCAGTGACAGATATATCTATCGTTAGTTGACAACAGCGATTCACTACCTCGGTTTCAACCCCTAACTGAAAGTGAATTGCTACCACAGTTATACAAAAGACGCGACAAGATATTTCAAAGTCGCCGCTTCTGCTGACTTACCAACTTTATGACGTTAAAACTTATAATAGTCCACATTACTTACAGTATATGATAGTAGCTTAATAAAGTGAGATGATTAATATTTTTAAAACTCGACAGTGTAAAGCACAAAAATGTTAAAATATAATTTATAAATTAACTTTTATGAAATTTATCAACTTCCAACATAAACAAGCTAATAAATTATCGATACGAAAACGTGTAAAAATTACCAAAGTCACAAATAACAGTATCTTCAATTTCTTTTTACTATGTGCAAACACATACTGATAAAAGTGACGAAGTCTTTCCTCATACATATGAATATAACAGTTAATGTATACTTATTATGATTAAACTATTTAATAATAACCTTCTGATCACAACGTCCTACTCAAGACACTCATATTCATGTAATTTTAGTAACGTAGTTGCAAGTCTGATACGAAAGTCAATTGTCTATCCCCCTGACTCTAAAACATGAAACTACTGCACTTGTTAGCATTACCATTTACGTATGTACAATTTTTTTTTTTTAAATATTATTAGAAAAGATGCCTTAACTGGCAGCATTGCTAAGCTGTCAAAAATGACAAAAGAAGAAACCAGGATGATACGAAAGCCATTTCAAATAAACACGAAGAAGTATACACTATAGGACAAAATTTTTTTGAAGAGCATTTATATTTTTTAAATATTATTTTATTAAATTATTAGCGATAACTAATGCAGGTAAAAAATGACACCCGACGTCGTTTATCCAGAGTTCTTAAAAAGTATCGTTCATACTTTAAATACTAATATTCTCTCTTCACCATTTTTATCAAACTGTATAAAATCTAAACACTACATAAGCTTACACAATCAATATTTATTCCCCCGCAAGTACAGCGTTATGTCTACGGATTTATACCGCTAAAATTAGCGGTTCGATTCCCCCTCGGTGGGCTCAGCAGTATAGCTCGATGTGGCTTTGCTGTAAGAAAATCACCCACACACAATAGATATTTAATTCTAAAAACGACACCAGTTAATTTTTCTTTATTCCTTCTACTGTTTCCACTAGACACATCGATAACCATAATATTCAAGACTGATTTTATAACTCTATGAATATTTCGAAAGTGGAACCGCCAGTAATACATATCTTGGTTGCTTCTATTAAATATTTGGTTAACTTCTAGTTTATCAAACATAACTTCAGAGGACTACAAACCGTAAACATTTATAAGGTACGAAAATTATTTTTTCATTTGTTTATGATAATTTCCACTAAAAAAGTTATCTGAAACGTATCATACTATTAAATATCCATATCAACATTAGGATGGTAATGAAAGTGCTTGTAATTTGCATAGATTAAGTTCGTGCCTATACAGTCCAGTTTTGATGCATAGATTTGGCTTTCTCTCACGGAGGAAAGAAAAAGCAAAACTGTCCCCCAATACCTCGTGTAAGAATGTTACTATAATAATTATTGTCTTACGATAAGAAATATTACAGGCCTGCTAATTTTCCAGATTTCGGTGGAAGTTTCCATATATGGAGCCCTCTTTCCTGATCTTCATATATCATCCTTTTTAATAATTTAACAAAATATAAGTCTCAAAAATTATCTCCACAGAATGCCAACTAGGATAAAGTAAATAATTACTCATTTTCTGTGAGATTATTATACTTTGTTGCGCTACATTCCAATGCACCGAGTGAAAAATACCGTAATAGAAAACAGGACGAATTTAAAACATGACATAGTTTGTGCCTTTTTAAACTGCAACTTTAACCAAGATTCTCCAGTCAGTGAATAGAAATCCAGCAAGCACATTTTGCCAAAAATACAACATACAAATCTAACAAAGAACATTAATCAGGATATGTGTATTTTTTTTATTTTTCAATTTTTACAATTAAAATGTATAACAACATTAGCAGCGACTGTAAGTTTCTTAGTATCCATATCCATTTTTATTAAAAAAAGACGGATATCGTTTGAATCTTACAAGTGTAAATAAATGTCTAACGTGTGTACCTCCCCCCAACCTATATGCTCTGGTGGACTTTGCTCCCCACCCCACTCCAGGAATCACTATTTGTCTTTGAGTACCTCCAAAAAAAATCTCCCAATTTGTCACTTCTCAGCGTTGACAGATATCATATTATGCGATCATTACAAAGAACTCTATGCATTATCCCGTGGTAGTTTATAGCAATACTAGTTAGCCTAATCTTCCACCGTCCCACAGCTTAACATGTAGGATATAGTTCGTGGTATTAAACATATCCTAACCACACATCTACCGCAGGGTTAAACTGTGCCTATCAATATTGTTAAAGCTGAAATATAAAAGAAATGCTAAGTTTTTATTTTCATAACAGTATTCTTCCCCAGTAGCGCAACTTGGATCTCGTTTCAAAACTGTTACAACTTTTGTACGTGATCCTGTGAGCTAACTTCTTACTCAAAATTTATAATTGTTCAAAACGCACTACTTCGGAAACTGGACGAATTAAATTTAAGTTATATTCAAATGGAATCCAAAGTTTATTTGTAATTTATGCACCCTAATACTTTATCTTCTAGGACTGAAATACTTTAGGTTCAGTAATTCATGCAAATATAGTGTTACAAATACGTACGGTAGACGGAAACGGTGTATTGTAGTTTTTTTACTTAATGGCGCCTGTCTGTGTGATGTGATGCTACTAAGAGGTTCCAAATAGAGCATCTGTTAATTCGGTCACAACTGGGACACTCTAAGCCATTTTTAAGAGACAAGACTAAGCCAAGTATTTTTACAAGGGCTCCTTTTGGCAAGTCGCCCAAGGATAATACAGGTCTACATGATATTTGCTTTCTGCGCGGGCGTAACTGGCTTGAACCTACTCCACGTGTGTCATCTGAAGATACTATAAAATTACAGTGTGTTTGTTAAACTTCTATTTCTAGCACAAATTCTGCGGTTGATATTTGATTCAGAATTACCTTTTAGTTTCACATGTTCAAGTTTACCAATGATGATCATATTTAAAAAAATAAAATAAAAAAAAGAGCTCAAACAAACCTCAAAAGATCTCTTGGAATATCTAAATTGAGACTGATTTTGTTTTTCAAGTACAGTCTATATATTTGAAACCAGGAGGGTTAGAAAAGGATATATTAGAAAATCAAAACTAAATACGTGGTGGTAATTCCTTTTGTTGTTTCTGTTGCAAATTTTCTTACTTATATGCTATTTACATAAATACGTTTCTTTGTAATTAAGCACAAAGCTAAACAATGGGCTATCTGTGCTTTGTCCATCACGGTTTTCGAAACCCAGTTTTTAGCGTTGGAAGTCCGCATACCACTGTGCCAGTGGGGGCATACAAATATAACAAAATGAAATAAAAATAAATATATTCAAGAATTTCCAGTATTATTTAAGTTCTTTCTGTCTCGGTTTCAAACACTGTGAGTGAGACACCAAATATAATATCATTGATGGCTACCTTTGTGTGTCACCTCTTGTAGTTTTAAAAGTAACATGTGCTACAATATATAAGTAAAATTTATCCTAATAACTTACCATCCCATGTAAAACTATATTTTACCAAATCGCCGTTAATTACAAGCTTAAATTTGCAAACATAAACAATGCGTATGTTTTGTTTGGGTAAGTTATCTTGTATAGGGTATAATATTTCTGAGTTCGTTAGAATAATTGTCTGTAAGAAATCCTTTATTTGGAAATGCTAAGACTTACCAAACCTCTTACATGTACTGCGATTAGCTGAAACTGTTTTTAAAGAAAAGGTATTGGCTAAAAAAAAAATTATTCATGGTACTTTTATTCGCGTGCTGAGCTACCTTCCTTAACAACGTTCGTAAGTCTTTATGTTAGGTGATTTAATAATGTCCAAAATACACAATAAATGTTTAAGTTGTTTTGCTTTCAATTATAAAAATAGCGAAAGGCTAGGCCTGAGTGATTTATTACGTTCTTCACGCATTTAAGGTGAATGACATTTAACGACCACAACTGTCGTTTGGTGTAAATAACTAGTTGGAGTACCCACTCATGAAATAAAATTTATTTGTACCAAAGGTTTGTTTGTTTGGTTTTGAATTTCGCGCAAAGCTACACGAGGGCTATCTGCGCTAGCCATCCCTAATTTACCAGTGTAAGACTTGAGGGAAGGCACCGCCTACCGCCAACTCTTGGGCTACTCTTTTACCAACGAATAGTGGGATTGACCGAACATTATAATGCCCCCACAGCTGAAAGGACAAGCATGTTTGGTGCAACGAGGAGTCGAATGCTTTAACTCACCTGGACATGTCGGACCTGTACCAAAGGATGGGAAATTGCGCTTTTACCATTTTTTTAACGTAACAAACGTTAATTAAAATCACGATAAAAATGAGTAGAGGTATCAATACTATTTTCGATAATTCTAATGATAGTGATTTGGTTTGGTGCTTTATGGCGCAAAGCAACTAGGCTATCTGCGCAAACAGTGGTTACATAGTCCATACTAAATGCTGAAGGTCATACAACACTGCTGGTTTTTCAGAAATTAGAGGGGAGTTTCTCCTCCCCCTCATATGATCTTCCTCATGTCAACCTATATCACTGTGTCAAGTTTGGTGCTCACAAACAGTCACTGATCTTTATTTATATAAATCACAGATTTCAATGAAGCTAAAAACACGCATCCTGTTGACCTTTCCCTATAAGTAATTCCATATATACTACGTTTGTACAATTGGAGAAAAAAAAGTTTATTGTAGTAAACTAGTAGGACAGAACGAAGTATTTTTGACGTTAAATATATACGTGCCAAGTAGTATTTTTAAAGCACGTGCAACAACGTATTGAACACACCCAGAAGATATCACAGGTGTACCAGGGTTTACGCCGGCTTTCTGTTCCTTTTTAAAAAAAACCAATCAAACATCGTTTCATGTCAATTCAGATTTAACGTAAACTGAAAAACGAAAACTCATACCTTGATTATAATGTCTTCTGATATATTTGTTGGTTCTGAACTCTTGTATTAGAATAAAAAATAATAAGAAGTTACTAAATATGAAAAGGCAAGTGCTGTCTATGAGTAGAAACAATTCTGAGATAAAATATTTATTGATGACATTTCGTATTTCATACATTGCAATTACTTAAAGACATGTAGATGTAGGACAAGTTACTCACACTACTCATTCATGACCCCACTCTACCGACCTACTCTCCTTAACACTTATTAAAATACACGTAAGATTCATAAACAAGTATTTATTAAATTATAATGCCTAAAATAATTAATTATACTCGTCATAAGACATTAGTATCAGACTTACACTCTTTATAAAATCCCTCGGGGATTTTCAAGATTTAGAGTTATTTGTAATAATATTATTTTAACTACAGTGTGTTTCCCATATCTACTTCCAACATCCAGGTGGTTAAGGCACTCGACTCATAATCGGAGGGTCTCGGGTTCGAATCCCTGTCACACCAAAATTGCCATGGGGACGTTATAATGTTACGCTCAATCCCATTATTCGTTGATAAAAGAGTAGCCCAAAAGTTGGCGTGACTTTCTCTCTAGTCTTACAATGCTAAATTAGGGACGGCTAGCGCAGATAGCCTTTGAATAGCTTTGTGCGAAGTTCAGAACAAACCAAAGAAGTAAAACTCCGACCATTAGTGTGATTGTGTCCTAGGCGGTTTAATAAGATCTGGACTGAGCGAAACGCACCATCAGCAACGGAAATGTAGAACATAGATGGTGGAAAATACTGTTATTGTACCACTTTCTCACTTCTTTAAAATCCCTACAAAATCTACGTGAAGGACGTAGTGTTAAAAATATAACAAGCTTAATATCAATGTCTTATCGCAAGTATAATTAATCTTAATCTTGCTTAGCAGAGTTGTAAAAAGGCGTTCACACCATGTCTAAAATAAATACAAATATCATTAATCTCATTACTGTTTTACTTTTAATCACAAAACGCGAAGGCTTAAAACTGTTAACTTACGCTTACGTGATTTATTAAATTCTGTAACTTAAAAGACGAACGAGACTGATACGATTACAATTCTGCTTTAAAATTACGTGGAAAGTAGATGAAACGTATAAACTAGTGAGTTTGTTTCTCGAACACGATTAGCGAAATAAACTGAATGATGATATATTGAATGTTTCGTCAACGAAATTATTTTATCGTGCAAGATTTGAATCAATTTAGGTTTATTTTAAATTTTAATTGGCATAATAACGTAAACAAAGGCAGTTAAAATTGGCTATAAAAGAACTACTTGATACACAGAATGCTAAAAATATAAAGCACGCGCGCAACTGATACTCGCGCGAGTATCGTGCGGAATTTGAACTACGTTTGTTTGTTGTCTGTGGTGGGTGGATGGGTAAGGTACTGTATTGTCATTAATGCCATTTTGACAGCAATCTTGTACAAATACGTTTTTGTACTTTTTTTTTGTGATGGATGAGTGATATTCAAACTTCGAACCACGTTTATTTCTACTTGATTATTCCTACTCTATCTAACGTGTCCCTAACTGGGACAGCTGTAAGTCTAAGGATTTAAAGCGCTAAAATCAGGGGTTCGATTCCACTCGGTGGACACAGCAGATAACCCAATGTGGCTTTGCTATAGGAAAACACACATACACATTATCTAATGTAGTTCATTTCAGGAGACTTTTGGCAAATAGCTGTTAAGCTAATACAACCAGAAACTGGTAAAAATTACACATTTGTCTAAATATCACATACAATATGCTTGTTGCGGAACAAAATTAATATAACAAAGGCAGTTTTGATAACTTTATGTCCGGTAACTGCTACAAGACATTTAGTAATTTTATTAATACGTTCCGCGCTCTGAAATTAGAGGCTTTTCAACTATTTCGTGTTTAATGTATCGAAAAACCAAATACCCTGTAACACTTTAAACTTGTTATCTCTAGTGAACCAATATAGCCATAGCAATGCAATTCAATCACGTAATCCAACAACCATACATGGCTTCTGCAGCATAAGCGGGCGGGTATTGCTACTTGGTATGATCAGAAACAGTATGACGTTTACTAGCGTAACTTCCGCTATGTCGGAATTACGCTACGACGCTATGTTTGGTTCTGAGATAACGACTCAACGGTTGGAATTTTTGGATAATTCCTGTTCAGTCACATAACCAGTCTAACGATCTCCAGTTGTTTTTTTCTAATTTTAAGTACAAGTAGAATTTAAAATAAAATTACTTTTGAAATGAGTATTCATTTTTACTTGAATAACATATAATAATTCACAAATAGTAAACGTACAAAATTGCATTAGAAAATAATAAACGTTTCTACATGTTCTCATATTAAAGGATATTTTATCCAGTAGAAAACTTGTTAGGTTAACAGAGAAACAAACTGTTCAAACGTCAGACATTTGCTAATAAGTATATTTGACTGAAGAGCTATTTTAATTAATGCCCTCCAGTGTTACGCATGTCTGATAATTTAACAACAATATAATCCAGGTTTCGACACCCGTGATGGACAGAGCACAAACAGCCCATCACGTGTCTTTGTGCTTAACTATAAACAAACCTTTATTTAACCACATGTTTGTAGATCAGGATTATAAAGTTGCTTAGCAGTTTGACCAGAGTCATTTCACAGAAAGCTTGGGTGGGGGAAAAAAAAGCTGACCTCTCACTGATCCGCTCAATTCAGCTGGTGGTCATACATAATGATTGAGTAGAAATGAATATAGAAATTAATACATTTGCAGTCTCTCCTCGAATTTCGGGAGTTTTATGTCCACCCCCACCCCATGACAGCCCCGAGTTTGACGATCAAGTGAAAAATAGTAAAATAGGATTTAGGGCAGTAGAAAACCATTTTTGGCGTTTCGTTTCAACAATACAATGAATAATAACCGAAGGCCTTTTGTCGAGATATATTTAATATGTGCAAGTTGTTTTACAATCAAGTAAAGATTTTAAAACGAAAAATGTTTTAGTGCAACAAAAACCAAAACGAAAACCGATATTGAAAACCGATAAACTATTAATATTACGTTAAGTTCCATAGACAGCACCATTGTAGTTGTATAGTGGATTTAATATAAATGTTAACAAAAGAAATGCAAAAAACATCAAAGAAAAATTAGTATTACCACATAATTTGTTTAGCGTTTCTTCCATCAGAAAAAAATTGAATTATTTTAAGCGTAGGGGTGCTAAAATACTAAAAGTTATTTCTTGCCTTTAACTACCAGAACAGAAGTTTCTTTATAGTCAAACAATAAAAAAAAGTGAAAAGTGCGTATTCAAACACAGTAAGAATAACTTTACCAAGGGTTAAGGGCCCGTTAAGCTATAATAATAATAACGAGCGGACCTGACGCAAACTTCGATCTATCTATTTGAAGTACACTATCGAGTTACCAGAATAACTTATACATATTTTCCCGGTGACGTCATAGTCTGCAGCATACTGTAGTTTTCCATTCCTAGAAAAAGTGTAACGTCATCAAGCTGAGAACAGGACGTGTCTTACCAGTCAAGATGTACACTCAACCCTTGCACCGATACTATTTTTGGTATATCTTAGTTTATTCGAATTTTTGCGATAAAAATCGTTAATTTGTATTGTACTATAAATCTACTATTTGTACCTAACGGCTCTATAGCGTTTTCGCCTGGCAGGCTTTATTGCATAACACATCCTGCTATGGCGGCTTTCCAGCTAAGCACGCACGTTCATCGATCGATTGATCGAACCAGAGACTTCTCAAGCTTGAAATGTAAGCTGCATCCACGTACCTGATTTTGCCGCCATATTGTATTTTACCGTGTTAACCATGAAAAAGTTATTTCAGTCTGCCAAAAAATGCACTTAAATAATATTTATTATGTTTTATGTATATCTCTTTGTACTAAAGATGATTTCGAATAAGATGTATTAAGTACATCTAAAAAGACCTTTTTAATTTAATTTTTAAATGTTACATTTTTCTTCGAAATATTACTGCTGAAGAAACCTGTTTAAGATCATGTAAAATATATGATTGGATAATTGGAAGTGACAGATTTAATGAAATGTAAAAAATCGTAAACGAGTACATTTTCTAAATAACATAAAAAGAGGCACGCATTCTAACTTTGCAGACTGATCGTAATTAATACAATTTTTAACCTCATCTTTCTTTTCTACAAAAAATAAACACGTGAACAACAAATCGTATATGAATTTTAATAACTTCTGAGCAAATTTTACTTAATGCGTTACAACAGACTTGCGACTGTATTAAAATAAACTGATAAATCGTAAATTACATACTTGCTACAATCGAAGTCTTAAACTTTGGGGTAAACAGATTGATTACGCATATTTTAATACCTTATATTTAATTTTTGTATCACAGAGAAATCACAAATATGGATATGTGTTGGAGGACCACGTGTAGAAATACCACAAAATAAACTACCATCTGAAAAGGGGAGAGTCAATTTTTATTGGAAATGTTTTTTAAATAACCTTATTTTAAAATTCAAATTAATTGTCTCTCTATGTTGATATATTACTAGGTTGTTCGAATATTTCACGTTTTAAGTGTACCTAGCCTATTGGAAGCTTCAATAAAAATTAGGAGAAATTTAACATGTTTCCATATGAAACGAGTAGTACATAATATAGAAAAAAATGAATAATGTAAATCAAATATTTATTGTAACACACTTACCTAATGGAGACGTTTAGCACAATGCTCTTCTCGAATGATGAGACCTCAAATGGCGCCAAACACAGAGGCTGAAGGTTTTATATGCTTTTTTGGGTCTGATCTTGAAGGTCACTGATATGTCCGACAAAGGAATATAGCCAGCAATTTCTTTGTAGTTATATTCAAACGCCCTGTTGGAACGTAAAAGTAAAAATTATGAAATATAAGAGGCCTTTAATGTTTTCGTCACTATAATATCTTCAGTGAAAGATGAATGTAAAGATGGTAAAAAAAGATACTTATATTCAAATACAAACTTGTTAGTTATTTATTGGAAAAAAAGATTAGATATGAAACGTTTGGTACGGGAATAGAGATTGCTTATAGCTTGCCTGTTAAAACAGGAAATAATTTAAAACGCAGTACTTCTTAAGAAGCAAGTTATAAGATGTAGCTTTTCTGTTTCAGTTAAATCACAGTCAACCCTTATATATCTACTGATTCTGTCAGGAAAATACCGCCAACTCTATCACTAAATGTAATGCTGTTGAAACTGCATAAAGCCGGTTTTTATTGTGTTTTCACTGCTCAGCTTCCAGATGTATGCGCGCCGTGCAAGTAAATATTATACTAAGTCAAACCGAAGAACATTGGTAAACGTGTGGAGGCGTCATAGAAACTCGTTCATGAGAGCTAAAAGGAATAATAATAAGAAAAAAGTTTTAGAAAATAATATTCTAAGAATAATATACCGTATATTTCTGGACAATTGATTTCATATGCACCAATATCGCAAATACCATAAAAAATGGTAAATAATTATAAATTATGCTTTTTGCTTCATGGAATGATAACAGATCATGACATGAAAGCATAAATGTTTGCACCAAGTAGTCTAAATCTCACAACATTATGTATTATATATATTATTATTATTATAATATATACTTTTGAACCATGTATTATCTTCATAGTAGAAGATAATATGAAGTTTTCTTGCTATCCAGAAAAATTTAGTAATTAAGTTTTCCTTCATGATGATTTTTACACTTTTTGGTTCTAGATATTCAAATAAGAAACAGATATGTTTCTGTTCAATAACAAATCCCATATCATACAAAGCTCAGAACTGCAGGTTCGAACCGCACAAGTTCTCGTTATCACAGTTAAGATAATAATAGAAAGTGCAATTCAATGAAGCTTTATACGTTTCTCGATGGGCTAAGTATATTATTTTTCGATTTTCAGCTTTAAAAAGTTGATATCCAATATGACATAATACATTTTCCATTTTAAAGTTGACCCTTCACACCAAAAAAATGTCAAAAGTGCAAATTTATATTCGAAATGATAGTTTTGCGGTACATGAGTTTATTTAGAGAATGCTTTTTCTTTTTTTCAAGTAATAAGGTTATCAAAGTGTGAAATAAATATAGAGGAATTGTTTAAAAATGGATTCAATATTTTGTAGGGGGTTGAAGTGTTTACTTCATTATTCAACATTTCTGTTGCAGTTGAGGTAAAAAAATTTGTATCTGGAGGGCTCACGACATTTGAACATAATAGGATGAGGACTAACACAGGATCGTAAACAGTTGTTAACTTCCGCAGTTCTTAAGAACTCAAAATATTCTAATAGGCTACTCTGAAAAAGATACAATAATGGCCGTGGGTCACCACTAACAAATACTTATCTAAATCCCATACAAAATTATTTGAACATTGTATTTCAACACCAAAGCCCAACACGAGACATCAGATTTGGACTTACTTTATTACGAAATGAAATAGTATACTCCACAAATACGTCTACCTAATGATCAGAAGTATGCAGAAGGCAAATTTTTAGCAGCCAAGTACTATTTTTGGTTATTTTGAATTTTCAAGTATTTTTGTAGTATAAGCTATAATTTAAGGTATGTTCTCAACGAAATCGATTTAGTAACCGTATTAAATGAGTAAATTATGCTCCTTCTCTTGTTCATTCGGTTTGTGGAAAATTTAACTATCCAAAATCCTACTATTTAATTGGATTTGGGAAGTTAAAACTTAAGATTTTGACCAAATTGGCGAACATACAATACATGTGAACTAGTATTGCCGGTGCGTCTGCTTGGCATATCGCCAAGTTTACACGTAAGCCCCAACTTAGATGGTACGGTTTTATTGGTCAGAAGAAAAGATAGGCGGGAGTGGAAAATTCCCTCAATGAAACAGACATGAGCAGACGATGAAGTTAGGTAAAACACATTCTCAGCAGGCTAAGGTAATTTTTGTTATGAACTTTTAAAATAGGGTTTAAATTGCAAGTTTGCATTAACAACTAGAAAGATTTAAAGTTCTTTATTTCTTGTGTTATCCAGCGTTAATTATGCTTTTATTTATTTTTAATTTCGAAATGTATTACTACCTGAAGGATATTAAATAAAGACAAACTAAAAAAACATCCATGCCGCGTAAAAAACAAAAAATAGCTGCAGTTTTAGAACTTGCTAATTCTAAATTTTTTGTTTTAAATGTTAATATATAAACTATAAAAGCTTTGCCATAATTTTCCATATTAAGACGAAACAGCAACCTAGATAAGTAATATAAGTAAGTAGTTTAAAAATCAAATCACTTAATACTATACTAATACGAACGAACTATTTTTCATTTTTGGCATTCAACTTTAAAAGTTGAGATATTCCGAAGAGTTGTAAGTTCAACGGACCAATGTTTCGAAGAGTCAGTACTATGAAAATTGAACGTAAGAGGAATTACACATATAGGTCTAATGTCCATTTTGGTTGTTATATAATACATGTATATAATGTTACATCAGGAACATAGCCGATAATATATCTGTAACCATTCCAGAGACCTGTATTATTGTTACCTTTAATTAAAGCTTTCTATACTTTTGAAAAATTGTCAACATTTTCATAATAATAATAATATTATTAGAGAAAGAGGATGGAAAAGAATAAGAAAGATAAATAAAACTCCAGGACTTGTGGCTAAAATATTTTGGTATATCGAACTGTCCCCATGTGAAAGGTTTCTTACTCAGATACACAGAACTAATCTAATATTCAAAACGTTGATAGAAATAATATAATGAAGTAGAACACACAGAAAAGTAATTAAATTAGAATTAACTATTAGATCATTAGCTGAAAAGTCTATTAAGAAACAATAGGTCCAAGGAACTTGATACTGTAAGTGACATTATAATACTAATGTTAGTAAAAAGTAGATCGTTTGTTGAGCATATAGCTAGCTACACAATGGGTCACCTGTGCTTATCATATATATTTCAACCTTTTTATTTTGCGTTATAAACCTTGATACTTACCGCTGAGAGGTATTGGTAGTAAGAAAAGCATAAAATAAAGTGTTTAAAAATATTACTTAAATAAAAAATTGATCACCATTGTTCAATACAATTACCAAAAATGCATTTGACTATTTAGCAAATGTTTGTTGTCACTGTCTTAATTTTAAGAAATTCCTCTATTTATATCAATATTAATTAAAGGTATATATTAGTAACCTACATGCTCACGATTTTATTATATGTTTTTAATGTCCCTCCAGTAGCTTAGCGACAAGCCTGAAGCTTTATATTACTTTGCACTTGCTAACAAACAAATGTTGTTTATAAGAGAGGAACGTAATATATACTCTTTTAAAAGAAACGGAAGTTATAACTATAATTGATATCAAGTGGAGAATATCAAGATGATTAGATACCAAAATATTACAGCTAAATAACAACAAACTACAAATGTATTTTTTTGCTGGTAGGTCTTTGAGTAGCTTGATAATAGGTGATGGAGAGATAAAATAATTTATTTTACTATTGGCAACAATCAGTTAGTTCTATTTCATCACAAGTCACAGCTTTGACAGTAAGGAAATTTGTTTTTGTAAAACGGGTAAGACGTTTTTATCGCTGGTGCAACCATTCTATGTAGATAAGTTTTAACAGTAAAGAAGGTTTTAATATTTATATCAACATTCAACATTGCTGTAATTTTACAAATTATGTTATTCTTTTAGCTTCAAAAATTCTTTAAAAAACATCCAGTACATCTTATATAGAAAACTAGGCTCCTTACTTTTGAAAAGTCAGCTTCTAGTGCTTTGAAAGCATTGTTTTTATAGGTTGAAATACCTTGTTCCCTAATTTCAAGAATCCAGTTTCCGTAGTTTCCTTAATACCAAAAACACTGTTTATTTAGATTCAAAAATTTAGTTACCCTGGCACTAACCATGTTGAACTAGATTTGCCAAGCTGCTTTTACTCATCAATTTTGAAAATATTTTAAACATTTTCTTGTTGGTAGTAGCAACTAAGATGCTCTTATTCTGTGAAACAAACGACATTTTGTCACACTGAAGAAATTCAAATAATATTAAAACCATGATAGTTATATAAACTTCTAGACATGCTGGAAATAAAAGCCATTTTGTACGTTACTTTTTCTTTCTTAGGCCTGGCATGCCCAAGCGCGTTAAGGCGTGCGACTCGTAATCTGAGAGTCGCGGGTTCGCATCCCCGTCTCGCCAAATATGCTTGCCCTCCCAGCTGTGAGGGCGTTATGATGTTATGGTCAATCCCACTATTCGTTGGTAAAAGAGTAGCCCAAGAGTTGGCGGTGGGTGGTGATGACTAGTTGCCTTCCCTCTAGTCTTACACTGATAAATTAGGGACGGCTAGCACAGATAGCCCTCGAGTAGCTTTGTGCGAAGTTCAACATTTTTTCTTTTAATTTTGCGCAAATCCACTATAGGGCTACCTACTTAAATCGTCCATAATTTAGTAGTGATAGAATAAAGAGAAGGCATATAGTTAACACTACCCACCGCCAACACTTTTACCCATGATTAACGACATTATTCGTTACATTGTGAAACCCCTTGGCTGAAAGGGGGCGAGTACGTATAGTAATTTATTGCATATATATATTTTACTTTGAGTATTTTTCAAGTAACAGTTCATTTTAGAAGATACTAGAAGTTCTGAATGGAAAAACGTAGTATTGTAACAAATAATTCGAAACTTCTTAGCTCGGGGATATTAATAGTAAGAATATATTAGTGACTTAATGTGTTACGCATACTTATCATTCAGTCCTCAAGGTAACTTTAAGTTTTACACGTAACGTAATTTAATTAAGTATGAATAGCCTAATAACGACTCATAAATTTGTGTGCTATTTTTAAGAAAGTACGTTGAATCGTAACCTAAACTTCTTTGGTCCCGGAACAAGTCAAGTGACCATAGCATTCAGGGAAGAAGAGTACATTAGTGATTAAAATAACTTATAAAGAGAAGTGAAGAAAAATATACTTATATGTTAACTACAGTGAGATTATAAAACGACGGCATAAAAATGGTTGAGATTTTAACGTAATTTAAGTCAGGTAGCAGAGACGTGATAATGACTGAAATACTGTATTATCACTGAACAACAGTATTACACACATACTGATATTTCAGAGATTTTAATGTCAGTTTGTTCAGGCAGCAGAGACGTGATAGTAAGTCGAAGACCATGTCATTACTTTGTTTCCTAAAGCTACATTAACGTTAGCTGTACTAGCAGTCCTCAGTTTTGAACTGATTTACAGGAGAGAAGACATCAAGTCAACGATACTCACCATTTGTAAATTTGCGCGTAGATTCCAATACAATACAACCAGGATTGGAATTTCAGTTTGAACATAATAAATTTGATGAGCTTGTACTACTTTATGATCTACTTCAAAGCTATAGCGAGGATTAACGTTATCATTAAAGTAAGGTGTACATTGGCGAGTTTTCCGTTTCATTTTCCTAGCATCAGAAGCAAAGGCAAGCGTGGCGATTTAAATGTTGTTTTAATAACCTTAAAAAAATTTAAATGGACAGAAACTAAGTGCGATGTTATATAACCTCTTAGCACTGGGTGCTTTTACTGGATTAATGTGAATTGTTTCTTTGTTTAACACAAATCCACACAATGGGTTATCTGTGTTGTGTTTACTACGAGTATAGAAGTATTATAAGTCCACAGACATTCCGCTGAACCACTAGGGAGGATTAGTGTGATTACACACACACACATATTAAACAATATATACAATACTATGTAACAAATTAACTGGTCACAGGCGATTACACATAATGCTATAAAACAATAATGAACTTAGTACAAACCAAAAACAACATAATTATCAAAATTTAAACTCAAAACTACTCCTCCACAACCATCCCTTGCCTTCGTCCATAAATCATAAAGGGCAAGGCTTAACTGATCTATAAACAGTTTGAGGTTTGCTAAGCGTGGTTTTCAAAATGAAGTAAACATCTATTCAAATCTATCGACTTCATAGTCGCACTTTAGGAGAAATGTACGCTAAGTTGTACTTATCAGTAAATATATTTTTTTCTGTAAGAATCGTTAGCGTGCGTTAGAAAACTGCAATTTAGCGTCATATGGGCTACTGTAACTCTAATTAAGTGAAACTCTGAATTGGTCACGACTTCATAAAATGTTCAGAAGTGTACTTGTAAACAGTGAAAGAAAATTGGGTTTTCTGTTATATTTTAAATATACGGAGATTGAACACGTTATATTAAAACAGTTTTGGAACCACAACTCGTTATAACTTCCAGTCCTAGTCTATCCATCATTCGTGCGTCTTTACAACATCCGTGCAGTGTATTGCTTCCATTACAAATTGCTCCGTCGTAAGACTGTCATCGTCAAATAAAATCCCTACTACGTGAAGCCTTCCCATAATTCATATAATGTACGAAGAAGACGACTTCCCAACATCCTGCCAACAGTCCGATCGCGCAGAAATCGGTAGGCGAATTGTACGACCTGTCTGTGTATGTGATAACATGAATACCCAATTTATTTTCAGCTGTTTGAAGTATGCAATAATTGAACAGATATGTTGAGGAAGCAACATATGTCGCTTTTCCAAACAGAGATCCTTCTTGGTTATGTTGGTATCTTTTTCTGAGGCATGTATACAGCTTTTGATAGTGGTATTTATGTTTGTGGAGTTTCACCTGGAGTACGTCTAATTTCAGGTCTTTTTCTGGTGCCCCAAATTGATCCATATTTCGTGATGACGAGAAAACCCACTTGTAGAGAAAATTATATATTTAAAAACGGCTGGTATGGGTAGAGAAAGTACTAGTAGAGGAGCGAATAACGTTTTGACCTTCTTCGGTCATCGTCAGGTTCACAAAGGAAGAAAGAGTTACTGACCGGTAGCTGACTACATATTTGAAGGCGGTACTTGATTTAGAAATTCTAAATCGTCGATTTGAACACATTTTGATGATGTGAGAGTGTGAGTATTTTGCATTGAAAAGGTCTCTTACATATCATTTCCGAAAGCAATCACTTTTCGGTGGTATCTAGCGCTGCGTTAAAACACTGGTGGATCCTAGGAGAAGTATAAACTTATCCTTGTTTTTAAGAAAATATCATGGAAATCGGTAAACTATTTATTAACATTAAAAATTAAAGAAATAAAGAAGGAAAAATATATATATGTATTTAAAACTAGTTTATTAGTACCATTTTATTATACATTCATATTTTATTATTTATTATTGTAATCGCAAAGTGTAGTGGTTGACGGTGGTGAGTCATGGGTAACTGCCCTTTTGTTCACTGGATAAAACGGTCTTGGAGACATCACACTACCCATGAATGCTAAAATGTCAAAAACTATTTCTGATACATTCCACTTCACCGCGACTTTAGTTCGGCTATGGTTGTTAAGTGACTTTCTGATCTGTATATTCAGCATCATTTTTATATGGTGCACTTAACCCTTAACAGATTGAACATCAATTATCTTTGCAATAAAAAATAACGGATTAAGTCAGTGTATCATTTCTTTTTAATTCCATACAATGTTTATTGTGAACAATTTTCTCCATTTCCCTGTGTTTAGTTATTATATTTTTACTACAAATTTTTATCGACTAGTGGTTATAACTAACAGTTTTTATTATTGATTGCGAGGTATTGTTAAAGTACATAAAACCCAACTATGATGGAAACCCAGTCCATTATTTTACTCCATAGCATCATTAAGGCCGTGGGATTGATCTTTCTGCGTGATTTTCAAGTATTTTTAAAGCCTAGAACGATTTTTTGATACTCTTGAGACTGGTGTATACGTTATAGCCGGAGTTTATTTCAGTTAATCATTTGGGTATAATTTTATAAAAGCTCATCGATATCTGTTACTAGAAATCGAAAGGTTGGGTCCTACATTTATCTTAAAACGAAATACACTATACTTCAACTATTGAGAGGTTTTGAAGGCTTTCTTAGTGACACAAGGTCTCAGGAACTAGGCTTGCAGCAGCGCTCCCTGATTTGAAGAAAAAAAAACTGCATATTTGTTGGTGGTGTTAGAATATAGACCTGGTAGTTAGAGTACTAGACTCGAAACCATCGAATCCGATCACCGAACATGCCCGCTCTTTCAGATATGGAGGCATTATAAACTTATGGTCAGTCCTACTACTCATTTAGTAGAAAATTAACACAAGAGTTGGCAGTAAATGAAAAAGATTGACTGCCTTCGCTCTAGTCTAGTACTTTAAAATTATGAATGGCTAGCGTAGATAGCCCTGGAGTAGCTTTACCTGAAACTCAACAAGCAAACAATTACCAAAATAGTGTACTTTTCAGTTTGTGTATAATATTGAGACAATGACTCTGGTTAAAGCACTTTTGTTGGCTTTGTTTTATTATTCAACCAATGGAACAGTTGTTTGTTTATCGATATATACGACTAGAAACCGGGTTTCGATACCCGTAGTGTGCAGAATACAGATAATTTTTTCTGTAATTATCTCTCCAGTGGAAACGCCCGGCATGGCCAAGCGTGTTAAGGCGTGCGACTCGTAATCTGAGGGTCGCGGGTTCGCATCACCGTCGCGCCAAACATGCTCGCCCTTTCAGCTGTGGGGGCGTTATAAGTTTACAGTCAATCCCACTACTCGTTGGTAAAAGAGTAGCCCAAGAGTTGGCAGTGATGACTAGCTGCCTTCCCTCTAGTTTTACACTGCTAAATTAGGGACGGCTAGCACAGATAGCCCTCGAGTAGCTTTGTGCGAAATTCAAAAACAAAAAAACAAACCCTCCAGTGGCACAGCAATATATTTTGAAACTTACAACGCTATAAACTGGTTTTATTACCCGTGGTAGTAATAGTACACACAGCCCATTGTGTAACTTTATGCTTGATCACAAACAAACAAATGTTAATAGTTCAACGTCTTTCCATCGTGTTATTTCTTCCCTTTAATTTAGTTGACACGAGTCTTTCATTTCCGCCATGTTGAGCATCAGTTAGTGCAACGCACCGATTCAAATAAACGGAACTGTCTCACGTAATACACACAATAAAGACATCAATTTGTACATCGAAAAAATAATTGTTTGGTCACCCTGTTATTTTGAAGCTATTATGTCGTTTTCTTTTGGATATAAATTGTCTATCTCTCAATATTAATTATTGAAAATGAACATATTTCAAACTAGTTGGATGCGTTTCTTTTTCTGTGAAATACATATATATATACATACACATACATGCTTGTATATCAGCTAATCATAAAACATTTTCCAGTTTATCAAATGCTCCTGTACAGAATTATCCGCACGTTCGCGAACAGATAACATTTATTTAAAATATTTGCATTTTGGCGTTATTGCAACGTAAATACAGTTTGTTTGTTTTAGAGCAACGTCATATTCAGTTAATTGTTGTATTTATGGCGGGTAATCAGTCCATAGATTTTAATGTTGTAGTTTGGTTTGTTTGTTTTTGAATTTCGCGCAAAGCTACTCGAAGGCTATCAGCGCTAGCCGTCTCTAATTTAGCAGTGTAAGACTAGAGGGAAGGCAGCTAGTCATCACCACCCACCGCCAACTCTTGGGCTACTCTTTTACCAACGAATAGTGGGATTGACCGTCACATTATAACGCTCCCACGGCTGAAAGAATGAGCATGTTTGGTGAGACGGGATTCGAACCCGCGACCCTTACATTACGAGTCGCACGCCTTAACACACCTGGCCAACAAATCTTAGTTGCAGTGCTATTTATTGTTAAACATAAAAATACACAAAGGTCTGTCTATCAACCACGGGTATTGAAACCCTGTTTCCAGAAGTATAACTTCGCAGACATATCGTTGTATCACTTGGGGCCTAGTTGCATGGTACTACTTATATGTATTTACGAAAGCATATATATTTCTTTATTTAGTTTTGGTGTTTTAATCAACTATAATCTAATAGTCTAAGTAATCCAGTATTTTACTCGAATTGTAAGTTTTTGTGATAAAAGTAACAAATTCAGCATAAATATTATACTTTGCATATCGATCAATCCCAGATATGAAGATATGCGAAATTCAGTCAGCTGCCCGTTCGTAAATGGTTTCAATATCATTTCGAAGAAGTGCAAATGCTACATGTTTGTTTTTTAGAGTTAAGCCACACTGGATTACCTGCTGTGTTCAACGCGGGAAATCTAAAGCCAAAAATTAGCGTGTAAGTTCGTAGATGTAATCGATGTTCCACTTGGGGATTTAAGTATTGTGTGACTTATTTAAGTACTTATATGCTTCGTTTGGTTTAAATGTATGAATCATCCTGAATATGTTTTCAAGTTTGTTCACTGACATGTAAATTTTTGAAAAATTGCGAGTACATACATGCACATGATATTTGCATTTGCTGTATTTGCTTTTGCTACAATAGTTCTACGTTGATATGTGACTAAAACTACACATTTGTAAGATATATCAATATTTTAGTATTTTTCATCTAATAAAAGGCTAAATCAATGATAAAGGTTCAGGAAATACGTCACAAAATGCAGTGTTCATAGAAAACTCCCGGACAGCATTACTTTTTAAATTTATAGACAATTCAATTTTTTTTACAATTTAAGTTAATAAAATGACAAAACAACTAAGTTTTGCCGACACCTCAGATCCAAATTCAAAGTCCATGCCTACATTACTCATAGACTGAACTAAATGTTGCGTTTGTTATGGACTTCCTTCGTATGAATGGCGAAAAGAAAAATGTATTTTCCTCTGTGGCTATTGGGGTTAAGGCAGTTGACCACCATCTGCAGGTTGTGAGTTGGAATCCCGTCGCCGAACATGCTCAGCTTTTCAGCCATGGGGCATTACAATGTGATCGAAAGAGAGTATCCCAAGGTTTGGCGGTGAGTAATGTTGACTAGTTTGTTTCTCCTCTAGTTACAGGAGACAGGGACAGCTAACGTAGGCAGTCCTCGGATAGCTTTACGCGAGATCCATCTAAACAAACAAATATTTTCCTTTCTGTTTAAACATGCAATTAAAATGTCCACTCTTAGCAAAGAGATGAGAACGGCAGATGATAGAGTAAGAATGTACTACTTTCGAAATGTTTCCGGATTTAGCACCTTGCTCCTAGAATGGTTGTTCAATCTTCAGATGCGGTCTCGTACAGTCGGCACAGATGTTGTTATTTGGCAGTCTCAATTGTTAATCAAATAAATCTTGATGAGCTTTGAATAGAATCTGGCACAGGGCAGAACAGGAAATTTATGTTATTTCACGCAATTGAAAACATATTTGGTCAATTACTCTCGAGAGCACTGACCCCCTTTTCCACGATTTTTCTAGACACGAACCTGTTTCTTCTTTTTTTAAATCTGGGTAAAACAAAAACTTGGGAGACACGATGTTGTTTTTTTTGCCATCAATGACTTGCAAATTTGAAGAAGAGTTGTGAGTCGCTGAAAATGTGTCAGATGAGTGTATTCGTAATTTAGAGACGTTTGTTGTTATTATGTATGGTAGGATAAGCGAATGCGCAGACGTGAACAAAGTTATGAAGGAACTTTTTACCAAACTAAAAAGGACAGTTGATGGAAAGATTACAGTTTTCAAATGATGCATTGGTTCAACACATGTGTTATGTTTCATACCAATGTGAACGTGTATAAAGGTAAGCGTTGCGTCATAAGCCCACACTTGCAACACTAAAAAAAACTGGTGTTGGAAAAAGATGAGTCATACCAGCTGATGTGGTTGAGACTATCGGAAGCTTCACAGACTGCACCCGAATTAATCAAACGTGAATGAAAAAAAAATTTGAGGGAGGAGATGTAAACATTTAAGGTCAATGCTTCTATGTATCTTATTATGTTGGTGTGACGGACACTTCACACAATAATAGATTTTTGGGTTTTAAGGTTTGAAATATAACAGTTTTATACAACAAATCGCTTTAAATTTTGTCAAGATTATCAAATTGCGTCTTGATACAACATTTTCATACTGAACAAGTCAGATACGGGGAATATTTTCATTGTATTTATATGATATTTAAATGTTCTCATTGGTGCAGGCATAGGTGGATTATCTTGACAGGGCTACTTGGTTTGTTTGTTCGTAGTTAAACATAAAGCTACACAATGGGTTACTGTGTTTTGCCCACCACGGGTATCGAAACCCAGAATTTAACGTTGTTAACTGGAGGCAAAACTAATTAAAAGGATTAAAGGTGTAAACTATTAGCGCAAAACTTATACTTTTTGCCAGTGTCAATTAAAGGCTTTCAATTATACTTCTTAATAGTACAAATATGTATCAGGTAGATTGTGTTGTTGTCGGACGTAGGATATTTGTACAGTAGGTGTCTGTGACTTGCTGACGGTAAATATGAAAAAATAAATGAACAGCGCTCACTTCATTTGTTTGCAAAATAATATATACATATTCAGAACCAGTTAAACGTAAGCACAACAAATTATTTACACCATAGAAATTATAGGGATATCATAAACACTATGTGATTCTATTCTTCTTGTCAAAAGCCCACTTAGACCTATTCAATTACTTTAGTTGACAAGCCAATCTACCTTTCTTATTTATATCGCACTAGTATTCTGTGTATAATTAATTCAGTTACAACGTAGTCCAGTCGTATACTTCTCTTACAGTAATCGTTTGGTCTTCTTTCTTTAAAATATCTTCTGTTCCTTTTGTCAAAGTGCACTCAGGCTGTGATTAAATTACTTTAGAACCACAATTTCATGATATAAATTATTATTCTTATTTTCTTTTATACAGTTAGTCTTACTATAACACATTAAACGTTAGGCCTATCACTTCTACCGGACTTGACTTCACGTTAAAATGTTTCGTTCGTTCGCTATCACTTCGTTCTTTCCTCTTTTGTGTTTGTATATTTGCAGTTTCCCGTTGATCACATATTATTTATATGTTTATTACTAAATCGTCTGGTTGCTATATTCTCAACATCAATGAGTTAGAAACATGAGTTCCAATAATTGTCTGCTTTTAACTCTCTTATAATAATAACAATAATCAAAACATACCATAAATCATAAAATATGTATTCACAAAATAAAGTAATTAAAAATATTTACACCAAACGTATCTTTTGTCTTTTATATCATGACAGCCAGTGTAACGCCTTTCCCCAATATATGGAAAATATATACAGGGTGGCCCGTAAGTCCCTACCTATCCATATGTAATAATAAACAACGTTATAATACTAATGATGAGTTGAAGGCAGCTGTTACCGCAGCATTTGGAACAATAACCCCTGCTATGTTGAGGAAAATGTCTCACAGAACATGGCGTCGCATAATATTATGCAGCGAGAATGAGGGATAGCACACAGATACACTGAATACATAAGATATATGGATGGGTAGGGACTTACGGGCCACCCTGTATATATATTTAAGTGGTTAAATTTCGATACTGTAAAAATGTTTATTATTTTTACACACGATATGAGAATATTTGCGTCATTAGCGGATGTGCAAGTTATCTAATTAGTGCTGTAGTAATTTCTAAACTTAATAAGCGCATCAGATACCACAATACTGTCAGATTCTATACTTTTATTTTGTGGAAAACAAGGTATGTGTAAAATATTGAATCAATTCGCGCATGAATAAATGCTTTAAAGTAGAATATTTTCACATATGGAACTAACTAGTATACCACATATTACTTTGGTGCTAGGTTTAGTACTTTTTATCATAAAACTCGCAATTTTTCTACAGTGCTGTTCCACTCACTACTCTTGGAAAAATAAACAACTGTTTGTGAAGACATCTTTGAACCACATACAAGCGGAGGGCCCATGCTTCTTGTACAAAACCTTGGTTACATTAAGTGGTTAGCGTGTTGAACTTTGGATTTAACGTTTTAGGGTTCGTAGTGAGATGCCGATGAGCACGCTTCGTACTTTAACCTGCGAGCGCATTATAAAAGTGACAGTCAATTCCGTTACTTGGCAGAAAATTCCAATTCTAAATCCCGTTATCCAGTTCACAGAATTGAACACATCCACTGTGACAGAGGGCGCTGCTGATTAGATGTCTTTTCTCTGATCCTTAGTTCAAAAATAAAGATAACCTTTCCTGAATCCAAAAACCCTATGACCTGACCATTTAGCCCACATGCATGTAAGGTGTCTCTTAGGTTTAAAAATCCAACTGCTAAGCTAAACGCTCTTTAGCCCTAAGGATTTAACACTATTGGTATAATAAAATCTTTAATACAATTTACTATGTATTGTAGCCTTCTGAAAGTATCTTAATACTATTAAACATAGATAAATAAATATATAATTATATTTCTTAACTTTTATGGAACCACTTTTCTTAATCAGATAACAAACATTAGAGCCGTGGCCTTTAGTGTGCTCAGCTATATTTTTGATAGTAAACGATCATTTTGTGTGTTTTTATGTTTCTTTTTGTATATTGTTTTAATATAACATTCAATTAAAGGTATTATCTTAGTTATTATGCTGAAAGTGTTATTTTCAGATAAAGTACATAAGTCAGAAATTCCACTTCTTGTTGGAACATTTAAATTTCTTTACGGTCTCTCAAGTGGCACAGCGGTATGTCTGCGGACTTACACCAGGTTTCGATATCCATAGTGGGCAGAGCACAAATAGCCCATTTTGTAGCTTTAAGATTAATTACAAACCAAAAAAGTCATTTCATATCATCATTCGCCACTGATGATCTGAAACACACGTGTATGGGTCTTGAAAGATTACAACTTATCATGAAAAACACATTCTAAATTTTCTCATAAGTATTTCTTTTTAATCCGACAGAAATAAAAAGAAGAACAACTGATTATAAGTTGTGCAACAGTCTGAATGACATCATTAGAATGTGTAATGTGTCGTTAGAAACTCTTTGCAGAATTTTAAAAAAATTCATTCAGGGTAAAATAATATTTACATATACTTCTTTCAGCATTGGTAATTCATGTGAAATTTCAGTATTTAATAGATTTTTCCTTTGTAACATCATCGAATACAATGTTTACCTTAACTGAGATATTTTCTATTCGGCTATAAAGATAATGACGACTTTGACGTAACTGGAGAAGTTTGGAACTCATTTCAACGATTAAGGACGTCTGTTGCAAGTGTGCCTTGATAATATATCAGTTTCGTCTTATGGTTAGTCACGTGAATATTTTTGAAACACTTTAAATTATTGCCACTAACAATACTCTAAAATTTTCACTCCTACGCTGAGTTTTCCTTTTTTAACATCGTAATTTAACCATATGAATGAAAGTATATAAATGGTATTGATGAAACTTTAAAGGTGAATTTTACAGAAAAAAGAAAACTTTGTAGTCAAAAGAACTACTCATACTGATTAATTTTGCATGTTTACATTTTTTATAAAAAATATGTGCTAATAAATGAAACATAGAACTTGGTGCAGAAAGAGCCCTTTCCGAGCGGCAGTCCGAAAGTTTTG
Organism: Tachypleus tridentatus; assembly: GCF_004210375.1. Taxonomy (NCBI): domain Eukaryota; kingdom Metazoa; phylum Arthropoda; class Merostomata; order Xiphosura; family Limulidae; genus Tachypleus; species Tachypleus tridentatus. Next base: position 41,955,476 of record NC_134832.1, on the reverse strand, counting down.
GTTTTTACGTTTGCCGATAGGAAAAGTACTGTGACGTAATAGTTGCCAAACAAACCACCAACGCCAGCGCGTTGAATTTAAATAAACATGGCCAGTGCATACGAAGAAACAGTGGCGGAGACTGATTTGACTTTGTGTTCTGAACAGTGTCGAGTAGCGCCATATCAATTCAAACCTACTCTGAACGAACCTAGAACAGTTACTTTTGACACAGATCTGACAAATTCTAGTGATGAGGACAGTTCCACGAGCGAGAGTAGCGGAACTGTGAGTGATACTGATAGCGCCCAGGTCGGTTCCGAGTAGGTCATACCTCCAGTGTAAGAATGGTAAGCCTAAGTCATGCCAACAAATATGGTCTGTATTATTTCACGTGCAATTTTAAGCATCTCGAAACCTGTCTAGTGTTTATAAATTATTGGTATAACAGACTGGGTTTTATTTGTTTATATTTTGCCGACTATGGTAATTAATACTCGGCCCTTCCACAATCATTGTACCGAGTATTTATGAGTCGTAACAAAATGAATTTCAATTATACGTCATAATTCTGTCTATAAAATCAAACTAGATAAGTTAATTTAATATTTACCATAAATGTATAATTTATATGACATATTCCGTGTGTTTGTGCAAGGTGTAGGTGTGGTTTATGCGAGCAGATGCCAACCAGGAGAGAGTGCGTTTGTTGTCGTTTGTTCTTTTCGTGATGGCAAGGGATGGCTTCAGAGGGATGGAATTTGTACGCTGCAGGCTGAGATCATTCCTCAGCTCTACACGAGGAAAGATGGTGGGGACGATCCTGTCTACTGCCGATGGTTTTTTTCAGTCTCAACCTGCCTGGCTTGAAACTCACGGAATCCAAAAGAGTGGGATCCGACACAAAACATGAGTGTTCAAAGTGATCCTGACAAAGCTTTGCATGGTGCGAAGGAGTCCAGTTCTTCCTATTGACCATCCGCACCCACTGTCGCCACCTTGCCGGTTCCTTCTCCTTGCACGGAAACGAAAAGAAGCTTTTGTCCTATGCCGAACTGTTTTTACAACCATAAGCAACGCAGTAAACCATGTTATCATAAAACAAACATAAAGTAGCAATATCAAAACAAAAAAATCTCACAAAGTATGTAATCCGAAAAAATCGCCGATAGATTTACATAAAACACCAGCACTGAGAGGAACAAAATGGTCGGCGCGCAACGAAGCGCGTTTGGCAAGTATTACGTCATAGTTGTAAAACGTCACGGAAAAAGCCGAACGACCAAGAGGAACTTGAGTTCGTGAACCCGTATATTTTGTTTCATTTTTTACCCAAAAACTAAAGTGTTTAAAAATATGGCAACCACACAGGAATTATAAATTAAAATTAATAAATTTGTTAAAAATTCACCTTTAACTGTGATTCGTGTTTATGTACTCAACATGTTTTACATACAAATGAAATAAATTAGAAAACTACTTAGTCGATCCCCAGAAGCTCAATAGTAAGCTTGAGGGCTTATAACGTTAAAAATTTTGGTTTGAACCGTTTGCAGGCTTATTGCAGTTAACCTGCGATAGCCGTGCTTAATTTAGCAATGTAAGAATAGAGGAAAGGCAGCTTGTCATCACCACCCACCGCCAACTCTTGGGCTACTCTTTTGCCAACGAATAATGATATTGACCATAACGTTATAAAGTCCCCATGGCTGAAACTGCGAGCATGTTTGGTGTGACGGGAATACGAATCCGTCGTCCCCAGATTACCAGTCGAGCGCCCTAACCACCTGGCCATGCCGGACTGCCTGGAAATACTGAGATTAGTTTAAGAAAATTATTGCAAATGAGGACTAGTTAAAAATAAAATTTGTGAATAAGACGTAAAAATAATTGAGTAATTGGGAATTAGAATAAATGAATACCTAAAAGGTCGGAGAACTAAGAAAACAAAACACAATAATTTTATGTCGAAAATTAGCTTTGAAAGTTGAAACGTAGTCTGAATAAAAAATTCATAAAAAAGGATATATTTACATAACAATTTGCATATGGAGTAATCTCTGACCATCGCTGTGACTTGTGATCATGTTGAAAAATGTCTTGACATTCTTGTTGCAATTCATCTCATTCATCTTGATTTGCAAGTGCAGCTGGGACTCTAAATTAATTTCTTCTGGGAGGATTAAGTTATAATAGTTAGTAATGCCAAATTTTACTATTAAAATGCATGAAGCAGAAAATTTTAGCATTTTTGTAAAAAAAGAAGACATATCTCTTTGTGTTTTCTTATAGCAAAGCCACATCGGGCTATCTACTGAATCCACCGAGGGGAATCGAATCCCTGATTTTAACGTTGTAAATACGTAGACTTATCGCTGTACCAGAGGGGCACAGACGTATTTGTAGTATTGATCTATACCGGCAAAGCAGTGGGTCGAAATCAAGTACAATGGAAATTCATGATATACCACTGAAAGACATCTCTTCTGAACTTCTTTGATGTTGGATTGTTTAAATAAGACTTCAGAGGTCTACGTACACTTGATGGACTTTGAAAAGTTTGTTGAAAGGAGAGCGAACAGCATTGACTTTAGTGTTGTGCGCAAAAAGTCTCCTCCAATGAAAATTGCTTTGCAGATGTAATAGTCAATAACCAGAACCATCACATTAAAGAACATCGATGGTAGAAGAAGGGCTTGTAAAGTCCAGGTACTTATCATAGTACCATTACTCTAGACTGTAAACATCTTTCTGTAAACATTTTAGAAATGTTGGGTAAACACTGATTAAATGTAAAGATTTTTTGAAAGATTTCTGTTGTTTCTCTATTGTTAAGCACAAAGCTACACAATGGGCATTCTGTGCTATGCCCATCACGGGTATCGAAATCAAGTTTTTTAGAGTTGTAAGTCTTAAGATTTACCACTAAGCTATTGGTCGAGGCATTTTGAAAGAAACATGTTAAACTGAAAAAAATAAAGTAAATAAATTTTGTGTGTGTGTGTGTGTTTTTCTTATAGCAAAGCCACAAAGGGCTATCTGCTCAGCCCACCGAAGGGAATCGAACCCCTGATTTTAGCGTTGTGAATCCGGAGACTTACCGCTGTACTAGCGTGGGGCTAATAAATTTTGTAAAAGATTATTAATTTAAAGATATGTCTCGACACGATGCAGACACGAAACGTTTGAAAATAGAAGGGTAGACCTCAAGCGTAGAAGAATAAATAAGAAGTGGCAGTCCTTCTATGATAGTTCCTTCTTTTGTTGAAATAAATAAACTGTTAAAATATATTTGGTAGCAAAAAATGCCTTTATTTTATGTCAGTACTGGATATTCTTTTATGCACTTTACGAAAACGTAGTAAAGGTAGTCACAAGATCGAGATATGTCTGCAAATTTTCGAGAACATCCTAAAGACCATGTGAAGCATAATCATATATTTTAATAATTATTCTATTGTGTACGTATGTGTAAATTATATTACTCCTAAATTATGTGTTTATATACGTATGGTTAAATTATATTAGTCCTAAGTTATGTGTTTTCCTGAAGGATATCTGATAATTATTGCATTGTGTCCTGCAGATTATTTAATTTCTCGGTGTTTAATTCAAATCTTCTTAATATTGTGTTGTAGCAAAATGTTAGCAAATTAATCAGATATCAAGAAAAGTCTGGAGTTTTAATTGGTATCTGATTACACAGAGAGCAGACCAAGAACTGCTTGAGTGAAACCTAAGTCAGGAAAAATATACCTTAACGCTATGACGAAACCTTAGATCATTAGATCCACTTCCCATATTCAAAAGGCACAATCAACAATCAGTTTCCTAGCTATCTCTCTAATATATACCAAGCCACCATCTACAAACACTCACACATTTATTTATCTAATATATACCAAGTCACCATCTACAACCATTTACATATGTGTCTATCTAATATACACCATGATCCTATATTGAACCACTTACACATTTATTTATCTAATATATAATAAAGCACCATCTGCAAACACTTTGGTAGCAATCTACTTATCGTATAATAAGGCACCATCTGCAACCACTTACACATCTATCTATGTAAAATATATGAAGACACTATCTATAATCACTTACTTAGTTATCCACTTCACATATAACAAGGCACCATCTACAAACACTTAACTAGCTATAAAATTACATTGATTGTTTGTTTGTTTCTTTGTTTGTTAATTAAGTACAAAGCTGCAGAATGAGCCATCTGTGCTCTGCTCAACACGGATATCGAAACCTTATTTCCAGCGTTGTAAGTCCGCAGACAATCTGCTGTGCCAGAGGGGAGCTAATCCATTGATTTCAAGTGGGATGCATAATGATCGTAAACACACGTCTCGTCAGTCCAACCAGAACGATTCATGTAATGGTGTGAGAATATATTACAAATAGTCCAGGATATATCTAATGTTTTTGTTTTTATAACAATTAACGAAAAGAAACTGATATGTAAAGGTTTAATGAACTTAGGTTCTTTGTCGTATTAAGAAAAACGTTTTCGTACTTTACAATACTTCCAGTTGACTATAAATTAAGTTCGCGATTCAGCCACCTCTGAACTCTTGTGAGAAACAAGAGTTGGTTAAAGCTATTATTTAGTTCTCTCCCATGATTTAAATGTACTATAACTTAAGGATTTATTTGCTATTACTCTTCAGAAATTAACAATTTTTGTCTCTTACTCAGAGTATTAAGCAGGTTCAGTCCTTATAGTATGAGCTAATTTGACATTTATAGTTTGAGCTGGTTTGGTGCTTAAAGTTTGAGCTGGTTTGGAACTTAAAGTTTAAAATGGTTTGGTGTTTAGAGTTTGAACTGGTTTGGAAATTACAGTTTGAATTGGTGTAATTCTTAGAGATTGAACTGATTTGGAACTTAAAGTTTGAACTAAAGTTCTACATTATTAGTAAAAATATCATAACCTTTTTACTTGTATTTTTGCTTTTTATTAAATCGTAATCCACTAAAAATAATCTGAATTTGTTTATGGTTTTGTTACACATGGAGCTATTTGTGATATGACTACCCAGAATACAGAAACCCGAATTTTAGCATTATGTGTTCACAGATTTATCGCCGAGCCACTGGTGGAGCAGGACTGTTTTGTAAATTACTTCAAGTCCTCCTAATCGCATTGAACCAAACTATGAGTTATAGTTCGGTTATCATGAGACCATGAAATACTAATACACTAAACTAAACAGCTCACGCTTTATTCGTATATGAAGACATAATACAATAAGAAAGTGCCATATTTTTATCTGTCAGCTAAATATACATCATCAGGTCAGTTATAAAATACTAAATATATCCTGAGTTTGTATTTGCTAACTACACGGCATGATGTTGCAACATACGAAAACATTTATTTCATCATAAATTCGTAATTTTGTAGTACACGAAAGATATTATGTTTTTTTGTCTATTAACTGCTCACTATATACACGAAAAAGTAGCGTGTGTTTAATATGTCAATTTTTCCTCATGAATTTGTAACATATGAACACATAGTGTGTTTTTCTTTCAACTGTTCATCATTAATATGTGATATATGAACACATGGTGCGCATGGTGCGTTTTTATGTGCAAATTCATCATCATGCACTTATAATATACGAGTGTGTGTATGTGTATGTTTTTCCTTATAGCAAAGCCAGATCAGACTATCTGCTGAGTCCACCGAGGGGAATCGAATCCCTGAATTTAGCGTTGTCATAATACACAAAAACTTGGAGTGTTTGATGTATGAATTACTCAGCATCAACTTATAACTGGTCAAAGCACTAATTTTACACATATGTGTGTATATATCGTTTTTAACATATTGACTCTTAATCACTAGTTCTTAAAGTACAATCATTTTTATTTTTATAAATAAAATTTTACCCCAGAGGAAATTAACAGAGATATGCGATTTTTATGTGCACTTTGACTTTCGTATTAATTTTCGTAACGCTAGCCTGATAACCTTTACAAGTGGTGTGACTCACAACTCATTCGAAAAAAAATTGTGTTATGGCCCTAATTAACACGTAAAATATTATACTTTAGAATTATGTAACACCAAATACTACACTAAGTAACTCACTAAACGTCTTTGTTGCTCACAGGTTAGCGAGAAATAAGGTCAGAAGAGAAAACGATCCGTGGGGAAGACGCAGAACGTCTCCGAAACGTGAGGTAACTGGAAAAGGAAACATATTACCAAAGGAACTGTGTGAACAGAACACTGAGAGAGTCACATTACAATCAGACTGTGGTATCCGAAATATTCAAGACGCATGAAAGTGAAATAACAGATAAAGGAACACCATTTTTTCTTCTATAAAGCTCTGCTACTACAAACAGACTTAAATCTATGAAAAGTGACAGATCATGTATTATCTTCTGTATTGAGATAAAATGTACATATATATTTTTAAATCTAAATACTTTTGTAACCCAAATTCATCTCTACTTGAAACGTAATGCGACTACATTATCCCCAATACAACTTTTCAAGAAAGGCCAATTCAACATCTGACATTGATCCGATTGGACAAACACGCTTCGCTTCCTCTGTATTGGTATTTGGGTAGTGATGTTAAATACCCGGGAGGGTCAGGCGCATTAGACCTCTTCCTCCATTTCGAACATTGATGGTGTCTTTCGTTAAGTGTTTGTTAATTGGTATAACTTTGGGCCAGAGTATGACACCGTACTCAGGCACGTTTCAGAGCAGTGTCCATGCATAGTCTCGACAATATTTCTTTCCTTTTTATGTATATATATACATTATTTAATTATTTATTTTGCTTCTTCCATAGATAAAATACTACTACTACTACTAGTAATAATAATAAAATAAAAGTAAATAGAATAAAATAAGAAAAATAGGGTACAATAATACAAAACTAGGTTTAAGTGTCTCGTGCATGGTGGCCAGCTTGTTTAATATTTCTTAAATATATGTTAAAAGGTGAGAGGTATTTAGGGCTACTTTCATCATGTACGTAGTATCTGTCGAGATCACACATTAACTCATTTTTATGCCAATTCTTATTTAAATACTTTAGAAAATTATGCAAGAATCTTTCAGATATTGTCTCTATGTTTGCATACTTGTGCATGAATGTGGATGAAGTGCTACATGGTACTTTATAGGCCGAAGTTAAAACTGAGTTTTGTATTCTTTGTAGTTTCTGTAATTGTTTGGGTGCTGTGTTTATCCAGGCAGGAGATGCGTATTGTATTATGGGTCTGATGTATGTTTTGTAGATTTTAATTATGTTGTCTGGTGATGTTCCTTGGTTTTACCTGAAGGACTTCTTGCATAATTTGCTCTTTTCTAGATTCGTATCAGTATGCTGTAACTACGTTAATTTTGTATCATAATTTAAACCAAGAAATTTAGCAGAAGTAGCAGTCAGTGAAAGTGATCCATTCATGTATAACTTAGGTGGATCTTTTTTCAGTTTATTCAGTCTGCTGTATAATATTACTTGGGTTTTCGGAATATTTATTTTTATTTTATATTTCTGGCAGTATTCTTCGATATTATTCAGGACTGGTTGGAGGTTTGTTGCTGCAATTGAAGGAGTGGGGGAACTTGTCCAGACTGCTACATCGTCAGCAAATTGTGATGCAGGACAAACACGCTCGGTTAGTGTTTGTTTGTTTTTAATTTCGCGCAAAGCTGTACGTAGGCTATATGCGCTAGCCGTCCCTAATTTAGCAGTGTAAGACTAGAGGAAAGGCAGTCTTCACCACACACCGATAGCTCTTTTACCAACTAACAGTTGGACTTATCGTAACATTATAATGTCCCCACAGTCTAAGGCGAGCATATCTGGTGTGACGAGAATTTGAACCTGTGGCCCTCAGATTGCAAGTCAAGCGCCCTAATCACCAGGCTATGCCAGGCGTAGTGTTTGTTAGACAGCTACATTGTTTATAGTGACACGAAGAGATACAGGCTTTGTGATATTAGAAATACATCTTATCTCCCAGAGTTTTCTGAATAAAAAAAAAACTATTTACACACGCTAATGAAGTGGCATTTCGCCGTAGAAACAAGCTGCTATGGAGATTTTACAGCGCAATGTCATCAACATTAATTTCAGCTTCAGAATTATATGACTGCTCTTTCTGAATGAGAATTATTTATATAGCTAGCTTGTTACATGATACACATTCAAAAAACACAGCGTTAAGAAAAAATAGAGGGAGATGTCGTCACAGCTCTTCGTGGAAGCATAAATAATGCCGAGGGATAAGTTTTATAGCAATAAAGGGCTTCGAAAATATACACCAAAAGTCAAGTTGGAACAATCTAGCATCTGCAAATTAAAGACTGTGGTTACGAAAAAGAACCTTCCGACCTATAAAGCTATTGCAATATGTTAAGGAACTTTTACTAACACATTTAACAAGATAATAAAATATCACTTGAAAATGAGGTGAGCTCACAAGAGAAAAATGGAAGAAGAAACTGAAATTACAGTTATCCTATTTGACCACATAGTTGTCAAGTCCTCTTCGTACAATTATAATACTCTTTTGTGCCTTTTATTTTTTAACAAGCGTACTTGAAATCTGACATTCATGTTCAGCAGAGAATCTGTCGAAAGTCATCGAAATGTGCAGTCTAAAACTGAACTCACTGTCCTTCACTGAAGCTCATTACAATGAAAACTGCAACATTGGACATCGGTGAATTCCAGTCTATTACATTGGAAAACAGATCTGGGCATTATTGATGTCCATTATAATATAAACTACAGAGTTAAGTATCACCGAGGTCCATGATAACGGAAAATGTAATACTTGGTGTTAATGAAGTTCATTGTACTGGAAAGTGCAGTGCTGGACACCAGTGAAGCTCATTACAATGGAAACTGAAGCAATGAACATCAGTGAAGTTCATTACAATGGAAATTGTAGTATTGAACCAACTGAAGTTCATTGCAATGGAAACTGTAATATTGGAAACCACTGAGGTTTATTATAATAGAAACTATAGTGCTGGACACCACAGAAGTTCGTTACAACGGAAACAATAGTGTTGGACACCACTGAAATTCGTTACAATGGACACTGTAGTATTGGACAACTGCGCATAATCACAGCCATCAGAACGAGTACGTTCAACAATAGGGGAAAACTTCCATCATAAGACCTGGAAATTTTATAACTTGTAATTAACTCCCAGGAACCTCACTTTGTTTTACTCCTCTCTTTTAACTGAATAAGGTTTTTGAGATGACTACTTGTTTGATAAGTTTCATAGTTAGACTGGGTGAATGAAAATTAACCATTAAAAACATCTCTTCCCTTAGTTACTAATAAGCTCCTTGATTTATTACATCATGTACATACTATATCCGAAAACTAATTTAACAATAGAGAACCGTTTGAAACCAAAGACAGTTTTAACCCCAAAATATGGCATGACATGTCCTGGTGGTTAAAGGTCTTGTCTCGCCACCCCAAGATTGCGAGTTTAAATCCCCATCGCTGAAAATGCTCGTCCTTTCTACCGTGAGGAGCGTCATAATGTAAAGGTCACTCCCACTATTCGTTGGTAAAATAGTTGGCGGTGATTGTTGTTGAATAGCTAGCTGTCTTTCCCCTAGTCTAACGCTGCTAAATTAGGGATGGCTCATGCAGATAGCTCTCGTGTAACTTTACGCGAAACTCGTAACAAATCAAGTTCAAAAATATACCTGTATTCAAAGGCACGTGTACCGAAAAACTGTGCTAAAACCTAACCGAACAGTTTAGAAGTAGATGTGCAATATGAAACTCTTTCTTATATCAGGAAGCAGTGAACAGCCCAGGATAAGTACTAGAAGCTTTTCACTCAAAAGTATTCATAGTGTTAACGTTTTTTTTTTGTAATTATTAATGAAACATTAATAGCTATAAAACCTGCAGTACGTATTTTTTATAAACTATTTTATGTGCTCATTTCTTCAATTATTCACTGTTTTGTTTTCTACTTTCTCTTTCTTTCGAAACATTTACATTGAACAACAGGAAATAGAAATGTTTTCAACTTATAATTATAAATAGATAAGCACTGTAAGATATGCACGTGGTCTTATTTCCGTGTATACGTGTTCGAGCGAGCTGAGCTCCTCTCAATGTTTGTTTACTGCAACTCTTCGGTTTGTTACTACGTTAAGACTACAACAAACGTTTGACGAGGCATAGTTTTAATTCTTCCTTCGTTATTATCTGCTTTCTATGAAAAGAGTTTTAGTAACACAATCTATTAAGGAAGTAAATTAAAACAGTGTTGTTAGGGACCAGTTATTCCGCCTGTAAAACATAAATTTTTAACACGTATTTTTAGCTTCGAAGAAGGTTTAAATATATTGCATTCAGTTCTGTTTTTTATAAATTATGTAAGTGTAACAATTTAAATACACTTCAAACAAACTATTTTACATAACTTATATATCTGTCTGGCATTTTACCTGAATTCCATGTCAGACTTCAAAGATTTAAACATTTTTCTTCAAATACTGCATTTGAAAGTAAAAAAGTAAAACACAGATGGTATCAAACTAACTTCTTTTTTTATTCATCCTCAGGTAAGATATTATTTTCAATATAATAGTTAAGCTTGATTCGCCTAGTGTGACTTTGTTTCAAAATTCGAATCCCTGTCACACCAGACATGCTTGTCCTTTTAGCCGTGGGAGCGTTATAATGTGATAGTCAATCCTACTATTCGTCGGTAAAAGAGTAGCCCAAGAGTTAGCGGTGGGTGGTGATGACTAGTTGCCTTCCCTCTTGTCTTACACTACTAAATTAGGGACGGCTAGCACAAATACACCTCGTGTAGCTTTGCGTGAAATTCAAAACAAACCTTTTGTTTAGCGGCGAGAGCTTTTGTTTGACCCTGATATGAATTACTGTATGGTAAAAATTATAATTTAATCTAGCTCATAGACCAGGAATGGGCAGCTACTTGGCCACTGGCTACATGTGGCCAGTGGATAGCACAATTGTGGCCAGCTCAAGTTTAGGAATCAACTTTTTCCATCATTTATTTTTTGTCGCAAATTTGATAATCAGCAACTGCACTGCCTCACGCCATCGCTAATGTCGCACGCTTCATCACTGCCACAAATTCCGCCCATTTTGTAACGTCAGTCTGGTTTAGATGTTTGTTATTGAGTGTGCGTTGTTTTGCATGCACTTGCAAACGTATTTTTATTGTGCAACTTTCAAGTGTTTAAATATATTTTGTTTTCAATTCCATAATATAGATAAGTGGATAATTCGAAAACAAAAGAATCCAGATGATGGTAAACACTCAGAAAATAAAGACAATTTAACTGATTCTGGCATTACTGTCGAAAAGAGAATGGCGCGTGACTGGCAAAACGTGAAACGAGAATTTAATAAAAGTTGAAAGTTGAAATTTGCAGTGATTGAAGCAAATAATAAACCAGTGTGTCTTTTGTGTAACAAAGATTTTAGGAATAATAAAGTATACAACCCTAAGCAACACTTCAACAATTTTCACAACGAATTTGATGTAAAATTGCCAGTTGATAGCAAAAATCGTATGAATAAAATTAGACGTTTGAAAGCAAAACTTCATGAACAAAAGGGAGGCCTAAAAAGATTTTTATGATCGATAGCTAGCTACAAAGTAACTTGGATTCTAGTTAAAAAAAATAATATTCTGATGCTGAACTAGTAAAAGAAATATTGATTGTGGTAACTAAAACTCTGTTGGAGAATTATGATTCAAAAATAAAAGATGATATTCTTCAAAAGGTAAATAATTTGCAATTAAATCGAAGAACAATTGTCTGCAGAATGGTAGAGTTAGTGAAAGACATAGAAAATCAGTTGTTTGAACAACTAAAAGATTGTTTGCATTTTTCTTTAGCATTAGATGAGTCAAGATATGTTAGTGACACTGCACAGTTGATATTTTGGATTCAATATGTAACTTCAGATCTTCAAGTGAGGAAAGAAATGCTTGGCCTTTGTGGATTACGAGATCGAACATGCGGAAAAACATCTTTGAAAATTTCTTGAAATGTCAAAAAATTCAATCTGAATTTTTAAAAACTGGTTTCTGTTACAACATACGATGATCCTGCCATGACTGGGGCAAAATTAGGGTTTGTTTCGCTTTTGAAGCAGCATTTAATTGAAAATAATGTGAAGTCCAAGCTCCTATCTTTCCATTGCATTTTGCATCAGAAAAAGTTGCATGCTCAGATGTCTAAAAGTGATGAATTGAAAAATTTGAGGGACATTATTGTAAAAATTGTGAATTATACTAGAAGTGGAAGCTCTCTCATCCATCGACAATTTGTTGAGTCTTCGAAGAAAAGCAATGACTGTACTTTTGATGATCTTACTGATTTTGCAAATGTAAGATGGTTTAGTAGAGTAAAAGTCTTGGAACGATTTACTTCCTTATTTCCTCAAATAAAAGAGTATCTTGTTGAAAAGATTGAAAATTTCCCTGAAATTGAAACTTTTTTATGGTAGTGTGATTTTCACTTTTCATGCGACATGATGGCTTACATTAATAATTTGAATACGAAACTTCACTGAAGAAGTAATATAATAAGCGAGCAATCAATAGAATTTCAATTGAACCCAAACTCCCTTGCGGAACAATTACAAAAAATGATTTGACACATCGTACAAAATTGAATAGTTTCTAGAAAATAATAAGGACTATGATTTCTCTGATGCTATAGATGATCTCTATGTAAACTGGATCAAAAATCTATCTCAAAAATTTGAATCACGTTTCTCCAAATTTAGAAATATGAAATTGATAGTTGAAGTTTTGCATGATCCATTTCAATTTGACTTAGAAAATTTCAGTAAAGAAATTACATCTTTTTTGTCTTTGGATAAATGTGGATTTGAAGACGGAGATGCTTACCCTGCAAAGTGTAGAATACATAAAAGGTAAACAAAAATGTTCTATCAGAGACATGTGGTTCACTATTCTGACAAATGAATCTTCCAAATTTAAAGATAGCAATTTCAAAATTATTTTCCATGTTTGGATCCACACGGATGTGTGAGTCAACATTTTATACACTAGATTTTCTCAAGTCTAGATACAGATCTCGGTTTACTGACATAAATTTAGAGGCAGAGCTAAGATGCTCATTAAGCATAGATATTAAGCCAAATTTCACGAAACTTTTTGATGAAAACCCTCATCAATTTTCATATTGAAGGTTAGTTGAAATGCAATTATTTTGATTAAACTAACATCTTTCATTTTTTTAATAGCGTAGCCAACGTTGTTTTCATTAGCCATAGTTGTGACCACTATAAAAAATAGGTTGCTCACCCCTGTCATAGACCAATGTTCTCAATATTTCGCCACTGATTGAAGGATAACATATTGTCGAAGTATCAAAAATAAAGAATTTCTCGTTAAAGAAAACTGACACCAAATAAAATACAAAAAAAGTTTCATAACTTAATTTATTAACTGAATAACCTTTATTAGGATCATCTGAGGCAAGCATAAATGTTCCATTACATTTTATAAAAATGATATTTTATTGACGCCTCCAAGGTACTGCTTAATACATTTTGAGAAATAATACTGAATAATAATATGTCATGAACTATATTGTCGGATTCGCGAATAAGCTGAGAGCTAAACTATGTATTAAGAACAACAAAAATTGTATGTTTACATTAGTAATTTATTGCTTTCATATCTCTTGTTTAATCTAACTAAAATGGCATTTTTTAGGGAGAGATGGGATGGAAATAGCGATGGGGAATTTTATAAATAAATTCAACAAGGGTATAAGTTCTAAGTAGTTTGGAAGAAGTACCTTATAAGTTGAGTCACAATAACAAAATAAATCAAATTTTTACCAACAAAACATATCCATAAGAAACATTGCACCATTGAGAAACAATTTATTAATCAATATTTAATCCTTTGAACTGTATATGTTGTGTCTTTCTGACCTACAGAATATTTGTGAAGCTGGTGTTTACATTCCATGGATGTAGAATGCTGGTATTGACAAACATCCTGTAGATGTAAAATGTAATATCAATCGTGTGTTCAACCAGTTTAAGCACTTGCTTTAAGTTGCAATATCAAAAAAAAGTATTATTAAATATATCAATCCTCAGTGATATTAGTAAAATGAGTAATACTGAAAAAGAAAAACATTCTCGAAAAGAGAAAATACGTGTTAAGGAACAAGAAAATGATAGATAAACACGTGATGATAATCAAGATGGGAAGAATAATGTTCTGTTTTTGACTTTGTTTACTTACTTAATTTGTTTAAATGTAATTATTTAATTTTACTAGTATGTATTAGTTTGTTTTAGTATGTATAGAGCAAATACCGTTTCCTCCTGTTATGAATAATACATTTTTCAGCTCTACTTTTAGGTAGGTAGACAGAGGTGTGTAGGTAGATGTGTTTTTTTTTAAGTAATATATTTTTTCGGCGCTTCTTTTAGGCTTCGGTTTGGTTTGTTTTGAATTTCGTGCATAGATACATGAGGGATATCTGCACTAGCCGTCCCTAATTTAGCAGTGTAAGACTAGTCATCACCACACACCGCCAACTCTTGGGCTACTCTTTCATCAACGAATAATGGAATTGATCGGATCGTCACATTATAACTCCCCCACGGCTGAAAGAGCGAGCATGATTGGTGTGACGAGAACTTCTTTTAGGTATATGTAGAGGACTAATACTACTTGTTCCTTTTCTAAACATTTAGGTACAAAAGGTAATTCGCCTGGAAACATAATATCAACCAATTTTTATTTAGAAATATTATTCTAATTGCATGTGATGTCTGATCTAGCATAATTAATAACGAAAAACCATTTGAGAATAACATTTCAGGTAACATGAGGCGCTGTGCTTTGAACTATTTCATTTATTTTCATGTTCGTGAACTCATATTTCCACACAACTTTGATGGATATCTATTATCTCTGTCACATATTTAGTGAACAGTAGAAAAATTCTTAAAAACAGCTCTGTAGTTGAAAGAGAAATTATGCTATCGTAATTGGAGTGACATTGGTTAATTTTACCAATACATGGAGTCATCTTTCTACTGTTTTATATGCTAAAACAACGTTAATTTTCTTATTGTTTTTTAAGGAAATATTTCTACTCTAATTGTTCGATATGTTTTGTTGTTTTTTGTTTGAGCTATGTGGAAGTCACGTAACATACAAAAATTCGTAGCTCATTTACATTGCGCAATGATTGTTGCTTAGCAACGTTCTGACGGCAAAACTTTCAGCGAAGAAGAAAAAATTCCACTGGCGATATTTTCCTGACCTATTTATCGATCTGTTGTTATGGGTTATATATAGGTGCCAGTCTGATAACTCTCTCTCTTCGAAATGATCGAGAAAGCTTTATAAATCTTTTAACTTGAAGCAGTTTCAACACGGCTTAGAAACTTATAATTATTTAGGTGTGAAGTTAAACAGTTAATCTCATAAGAACTTAAAACCGTCTATCTCCTGCATATCCGCTAGAGGCATAGCCAAACGTTTTAGTAAGACCATTGTCAATTGATCGATATATTAAACTATAAACTATTTTTATGCTTTTGAATTGTTTATCTTATTCAAAACGATTGCTAAACTATTGTTACAAGCACAACTTTGTGAAATACTGGTAGAATAAAAAGAGCTTTTACTACTAAGTAAATACTAACTGAGCCATTATTTGTAACCACAAACAAATTTCACATTACACCTTTTACATATTTTATTCGCTTGTACTTTTAAATAACTTCCCAGTAAAGAGAACTTGTATGAGGCTATGACATCATTAGACTATTCTTGCTTATTTGTTTGTTTTTGAATTTCGCGCAAAGCTATACGAGGGGTATCTGCGTTACCCATCCCTAATTTAACACTGTAAGACTAGACGGAAGGCAGCTAGTCGTCACCACCCATCGCCAACTCTTGGGCTACTCTTTTACTCTTTTACCAACGAATAGTGTGATTGGCCGAAACATTATAACGCCCCCACGTCTGAAAGGGTGAGCATGTTTGGTGTGACGGGGATTCCAACCTGCGATCCTCAGATTACAAGTCGAATACCTTAACCACCTGGCCATGCCGGGCCCACAGGAATAGAAGTTGATATTCTTAAAACACGCTTGTGCCCTCTTACAATATTGTTTAAGTGCTGCACAAACACAAACGTCACAATTTTGAAGTTATAGACCGTCGCGTTTATAGAGGTCCCAAAGTACGAAGCATGTTTTTGGAAAACATGGGATGTGAGCCATGAGCTCTCAGGTTGAAAGTCATGAAATGCAAAGAACCAGGCTGTACTCACAGCCTCAAAATATGCTAATATTTTAGTATTTCAATAAATCGCTTGTGAATTTAAATCATTGCCCTCGAAGCAGAATGATGAAAATAAACAAGGATTCGAAGCAATCAATTTCAGTTACGGAAAGTATATATGATTACAAACATAAAGAGATATTAAACAACGAGACAAGACCGTCTTCGCATATTTGAATTCCGATATACATTTAAATAAACTTTAACGTAGTCAGGTGAAACTTGCTGGCACGGTATGGCTAGGTGGTTAAGGCACTCGACTCCTAGGGGCGCGGATTCGAATCCCCGGTACACTAAACACGCTTGGTGTCATGGTTGGGTTTTAACCCATTAAAAATTATATGTGAATATAAAATCGTTTTTCGTATATGTTATATTCATTATGATTATCCGACAAAGAGTTGTATTACGGTTAAAGTAGAATGGTTATATGTATGATATTGATACATATTTTCGCTTCGTACACTACCACAAGATGTAGTTTTATCATGTCATTAACATCTATTACGCATGAGCATTTAGTACAACGTTTTACATGTATTGAAAAGCACCTGAAACTTCTACTATTAACGATCATTCTATGGGAAATAATTTATTGAATTAACCATAGAGCTACACAATGAGCTATCTGTGATCTGTCCAATACGGGTATCGAAACCCAGTTTTTAGCACCGTGAGTCCACAGACATGCCGCTGTGCGACTGGAAGGCAACATGAAATAATGCAATTTACAATAAATTAAAATAAACATTTTCGAAAATGAATGTCTTCGTGATATATAACAATATTACGTAATTATGAGTATTTTTATAGTTTATATTGTAATTTTAAATTAAAATAAATATTTAGAAAATGTTTATTCGATCGAAAATTAAATTAAAGTAAAATTGCTCTATTATTTATAGTGTTCGTTAGACGTTTTTTTATAAATATTAATACTAACTAGTTGCATTTATCTTATAGTTTTGTTTCAATGCGTCTTTTTTATTATTATTTTTCTCTAATATGTTACTCAACTTAAAAGATTCTGTGAGCGGTGAGGACACATACTTTTCAACAAGCGAGAGCTCTAAAAGACTGAAGTGTTATACGCCCTTCTAGTTTTCTACATAAACAAGGTATAGAGGAAATTCTGTCAGTTTGCGTTTCAGATAACATCAACAGGATATTTTTCTTTGACCCATATTTTGTGGATACATTATCTCGAAAGCAAAGTAGGGGATATTGGGAAATGAAACTTTGCCTCATGATAGATCTCATATAGTAGTTAAAAAGATAGCAACAGTATTAACCCTGTTGTTATAATTCTCTGTTGCATAGAAACTGGAAACGGGGGTCAGTGCTCTTTGTGTACATGGTATCATCCACTTTGCTACTTTGGTGGCTTTTAAAAATGTTACATCGCTCATTTACAAGACTACAAAAATTGTAGTGTATCCCACCATAGCCAGAGGCGCGGGTTCGAAGCCTTGTCGCATCAAACATGCTCGTCCTTTGAGCCGCAGGGTACTATAATGTGAATCCCACTATTCGTTGGTAAAAGAGTAGCTCAAGAGTTAGCAGTGAGTGGTGATGACTAGCTGCCTTCCCTCTACTCTTACACTGCTAAATTAGGAACGGCTAGCGCAGATAGCCTTTTTGTAGCTTTGCGGGAAATTAAAAACAAACAAACAAAAACTGTAGCAGCGGTTTCCAAAAGTCGATCCGCGTAAATCATTGATATTCGTTACTTCTATCCCTGTAAATCAGCGGATGGTGGTATTTCAAATCTACAGATGTAAAAGTTGGCAACGTTTGTTACAAATGGCGCCAATCTGTGTAGTGAGTTACGTCAGTACGTTATATAAAAAGAAACCCTAAAGTTAGAAAACACATTTTTGAGACACGTCATAGGCCAGTATACGTACGAAGTAATGGGAATAACTCATCTACTGATTATTGAAGTAAATGTGTCATTGGCTAACATTATACATTCCTCATTCCCACGCACATTAATTATAGATCATGAACAGGATTTGTAAACTCAATCTCACTACTGTACATTCTTAAAAACTGTCAAAAATAATTTGTTATTTTAACGAGTAACAATGTTTTCATTTGATGTCAGTAATACAGAGGAATCGAAAACTGAATTCCATGTGTACGTACATATGTCTTTTATTGGACGTACTAAAGGTATAGTTGAAATAAATAGGTGAATTTTTTTTTTATTTATTGACACAACATAATACATTCAAATAATGTACTGGTTTAATGTATAGAATAAAAACAAAAGTACACCATCTATATACAAGATAGCCAAAAGTACACCATCTCCATACAAGAAAGCCAAAAGTACATCATCTCTATACAAGAAAGCCAAAAGTACACTATCTATATACAAGAAAGCCAAAAGAACACCATCTCTATACAAGAAAGCCATGTAAATATTAAACTTCCAAATATCACTTTATACATATAATTATTTTACTCACCTAAATAATTGTTTCTTAATTTTAAAAATATTTTATTCATAAATGAAACGTACTATCTCATGCTTTCTGATCATCAGTGCAGAGGACGAGATTATATCTTAATCTTGCTCGACGACACAAGTGGCTGCATGCGAAAGGTCAAATTAATTGCTGGCTCTTTCCTATAAATATTGTATCTGAAAATACAGAAATAAATAAATGAACTTCAACTAACATCATTAAACTACAAAAATCCATTGGTAGTGGCATTACATCATGAATTTTTAAGTGATCAGTAACCATTGCAAAACGTCACTAGTCCATAAACCACCTAGTCGTTAAATGACAGCTTTAAGCCATGATTAATAGTCATTGCTTAGCGTCATTTTTCCGCCTACACGATGATCATTGAATGATCTTTTTAAGCCATATATAATTGAATGATCATTTAATAACGTCATTGGTCTGTTATAATGAAGTATGTTATTAATTCGTGTGTAGTTAAAGGTCATTCCATAAAGTCATCAATCTGTGGTATGTTCATATAGCACTGACGTTACCATAGGTCTACGGATTTACAACACTACAATACAGTGTTTAATTCCCCATGGTGGGCACAGCAGATAGTCTAATGTGGCTTCATTCTACATCAAGCAAATAAAAACTTCCTCTAAGAGTGACAAGATAGGTCAGCAGTATAACAAAGAATCTTCTAGTGGCTCAGCAGTAAATCTGAAGGATTATATCACTAAAGACTGGCTTTCAATACCTGTGATGGGTACAGCCCGTGCAGCCAATTGTGTAGCTTTGTGCCTAACTACAAACAAATAGAACAAAAGAAGATTCATCAAAATATTTAGTGTGAAATGGTTATGCATTTTCTGGTAAATAAAGAGAGGATTATCACAAATTAAAAATCCCAATAAAAAATATTTATTATAGTGAGAGTGTACCTAACTTGGATCTGATGTCTCTTCTTTCTCTTAAGTTGTTTTAAGCTAACTCGGTCAGAGTGAAGAAACATTACATTACTCACATCAATCGGTAACATTAGGTTTACACAGAGCGACTAGCGATACCCATGTGACCGGTCATTCCAGATCAAAGATAAAGGACCTCATAACCTCCATAGATAATCTGACTACCAATGGAAAAGGCAGCTATCTAATTTCAAATACTGCATGCGACTTTATAGCTATCTTTCTCTCGAAAAGACGAAATCTACTATCTTAGGTAAATAAGATAAAATAATAAATGGTTTGAGCTGACAGAAAGTTAACATAAATAATACATTTTCAAAAATTCCTAAATACTTATAAACAGACAGAAAGCATATGGTATGCTTATATAGCACAATCCCGTACATACTCAGTGGCCATTGCCTATTCTAACTTAAGAGAATTCTACACTGGATTAAAATCCCGTAGTAAGTTATTCGGAGTAAATTATACAAATTTATAACTATAAATACAACATATACTTATTATTATCTATCACTGGAAATAAAGAGCTGAAGCTAAATCATATCTTGTTCTTTGTATTTTCTCTTGTTCCTTAGATTGTATAAGAACAAGTACAAGTTTCACTCTTCTATTTTTTACCTCCCGTATTATTTTCTACCAGTTTCATGACTTCAAAGATCACTCTAAGAATCACAGAAATGACAATAAAATTATCTGTGTAATTACATTTTGAGGAGTGACCTTTGACTGGTAAAAGTAAAAAAAGAAAAACAGAGCTCAATATTATGGTGTTTTATTGTATATATGAGTGAAAGTAAAGTTTATATTAAATCATAAGTTAACAATGGACCTCTGAGTCAAACAGATTATGTATTTTAATAATTCCACTGTACAACGCCCACATCAGAAATTTTCTCAATTATCTTACAAAATGTGTCTTATATGAAGTTTAGCAGTGTTTTCAATACAAAAGCTTAAAAAACTGGAAGAAATACGGTGATTTTATTTTCCAGTAGATAGAAAATTTTCTATCTACATTTTGTCTGAGGTCATGATGTTATTGTAATACGGTATCTACAGAAAAACTGTAAGATCGGCCAAAGGATGTTCTGTCAGATTTACACGTATTTCTGAATACATGTGCTACTGATGCCTACTTACAAGTATAAAGTAGCAAAATGATTGTAGTGCTACCAGTGAAACACACAGTGATGGACCATGACGAGATATCAATTACAAGAATGTAAGCCGTTTAATGAAGCTAATTTGGGTAGATAGAAAACCACTAATACCACTATGTCCATATAAAAACCCGAAGCCAAAAACTCTTTAGATTAAGCCTTTCAGATCCCTATATTTTATTCCATCTTCTCCGGATTTACGGATCTCGTGTGGACCTTAATTTGTTGCCAAACATTTTTCACTTTGTTTGGTCGACTCAGAGATTCGTTATTAAACCAATATTACGCGATGAATTAAGCTCGGGTAGTTCCCCGTGTAGCTTTGGAAAAAAAAAAAAGAACTGAATTATAAATAATCAATAACGGCTATTTTTTTTTTTTTTTTAATGGCAAAGGTTCAAATATCGAAAAGCTTTACATCAGCATAGACAAGTTCCCTCTCTCAGTTCGAGCTAACGATATAAAGACGTGTAAATATTTTGGATAGATCGTCAAAAGTTAACGTGATACAAATTACCCTACTGGAAGTTAAAGTAATTATTTGTTCTCCATTAATACTTTACTATTAAATATTTATTGTGTCCATGACTTGAAATATAAAAAGCTTCTAGTGAAACTCTCTCAGCTATTTATTATTCCTCGGCTCTGTGATTACATAGCGATTTTTAAAGTTTTTTGTTTGATTTTCCATAAAATGAAATATCATGTTTAAAAATTGTTTAGAATTTCGCACAATACTACATAAGAGTTAACTGTCGCACAATGCTACATAAGAGTTAACTGCCCATAGCCATCCCTAAATCTGAGCTGATAGACTAAATAGAAGGCAACTATTCAAAAGAACCCATTACCAGCTTTTGGTTAATTGATTATGGGATTTCATCGCAACAGTACACCCATGAAACTAAAGCAAAGATCCTGTTTTTATAACACTGGGTCACAAACATGGAATACTCGGAATAACATTCAAGCACGTTGTATCGAAATCACACTCAGTCCCTTCATAAGACAGCAACTTAGTTTTATATAAAGAAAATAAATACCGTAAGCTTAGACTTCTAGAAAAAAGAGAAATAATCACATAAAACTAGCTGTTTAGAGTATTTACTTTAGCACAAAGTTGCATACATGGCTACGTGTCGTGTCCTTACGGAGATCGATCCCAGAATTTTGGGAAAAGATTGAATCAGATGTGAGTTGTTTGAAGTTTTCAAACTAATGCGATACTTCAAGTACATATTTCATTTTGCCATCTAACAACAATTTCCCTAATTTAACAATTCACACACGACGAAAGATATTTTACCTCACGAAAAAAAAGACTAAAACAACTGATTACTACTCTGTGATACGATTGCAGTATGAACTGTGAAAATAAACAGTTTTGATATTTACTTACAATAAAAAATCATCTTATTGTATTTCACTATAGGATGACTCCATACTAACTTTGTGTCGTACAAAATAATAATAAGATAGCAATCTCACACATAGTAATAACTATGCTCGAATCACTAATTGTTTGTCGTATTGTAGCTGTTGTTTAGGAATATATATTTCTATGCTATCAGCAGTTTATTAAACAAGGTCATGCTCTTGAAGTACAGTACACTACGCAGCACATATCTATATGCATTTCGTTTGAGATCAAACATCTGGTGAAGGTAACATATGCATTGCTTATAAACAGATTTGTTTGCACACATCCACACGAGGAAGGCGAGATCGTGTGCGTGACCGACATGTTACTCATCATATTATATATACTAGCTAATATTTTGTGCTTTTGACTGACTGTGAACAGATAAAAATAAATAGAGGTTATTACGAACAGATAGGCAGTATAAAGTGATAAGTTGACTCAATCTTCTGAAGTCATATTACAGTCTCTTTAAAAGTCGTGGTATCAGCAAGCACTGCATAACAAAACAAAATTTGTCTTGATTAATAATTAATAGTGTTAGGTTAGTTACTTGGAATTAAGCACAAAGCTACATAAAGGGCTATCTGTGCTCTGCCCACCACGGATATCGAAACCCGGTTTTTAATGGTGTGAATCTGTAGACATGCCGCTGTGCCAATGGGGGGTAATAGTGTCAGAAGAACGTGGCCTTGGGTACATGTATCCACTTCTAATTTTTAAACCCGTGTTATATTTCTACTGAGAAAACACTATTAGGCTTATTATATGGTTTTATCATTACGTTGTTCATACCCCAAAAGAAAGGGAAGACACTCTAAGGCATCGAACAAAGAAGTTAGTGTCTTGTGATGAATATAACCGACTTGACTCGCGCTTCGCCAGCTTAAAATGAAAGGTTTTATACACCGTAATAACTGTTTCTCACTTTTATTTATTTATATATTCGTTTTAAAACGGAAGTTTGTAAATGAATGTCAAATTAAATGCATCAGTAATTGTTTTACTTAAAATCACTGGTTGACCTGATACATCACAGCTGAACAGGGCTTCCACACACAAACTGACCTGACCACTTTAACACTAACTGCTATAAGTCAAACAGCTGCATAATTGGGCTTTTCTCTAAAAATAACTATTAAAGGTATATAAAATAGCATATATTGTGATTACTTTATAACCAATTTCATATAAGTTAGATTATCCTGGAAAAAAAAATGCCATTTTTGATACCCTTAGCTTGGTGATTTTTTTAGAGCCATATTATGAAGCATGTATGTATGACGAATGTTTCTGACGCATGCGTATTCTGCATACGACCATATATGTCGCCCAGTGCCTCCGACTAACTGCAAGTCACTCATTTTTCTTTGGAAACCAGTACAAGTGTAGGGCTGCGGTGGCGAATGTTAACATTCCATGAAAGGCTACTAGTGAGTGGCTGCATGTCGTAAGCACTGAGATACAGGGTCGTTTCAAAAGAAATATCCGCCATTCCTTCACTTGTGAGATCACTTACTTCTTTAAAATATTTTCACTTTATATAATGTTTATGTCGTAAACATTACCACAAAAATTAAAGTTATAATGTTGACTTTAAACAAACTTGATTACTCGCTCGCATTCCGATATTTGACATGTATACACACTGATCAGGAATGTTACATATTTAATTTGGATCTTCTAACAGTATGACGAAAATTGTTTATATTTTAAATTTGTAATGCGTGGACTCAAGTTACATGTTAAAGTTTACACAATCAGAAACAGGAATATGAACTAGGTAAAACCGTTAACAAATTTTTAAGTAACGACTTTTCTTACAAATATTATGGTTGGAAATCAAGTGTATTGAAATCATGTAATGTATTTGCAGATGACAAAAGACGATTCTTCAGGTGAAGATGTGTACAACACGCACATTTTAAGTCACTCATGTCAAGTTTACAATGAACATTCTCAAACGACTCGGTACGTGTAAGTATAATTTAAGGATATTTACGGCAAAAAGTTGAAATGTCCTTCTTGGAACGAAATGTGTAAATACAAAAGACAAAAATGGTTGATAAAACATTAAGCACAAGTAATACGTCACAAAACGAAATAACAACGGCATAACAAACAACTCAGAGGGACAGGTATGGTGCGTGGCGGATTGTGTTTTTGTATTCGCAATCGAAACGTTGCGGGTTCTAAACGTGCTAGTCGTTGTGTCCATTGTTTCAGTCTGTTCAATTCTAAAATGGGTACAACTAATAGAAAGGGGTTAATCCGCGTTAGTCTGGTATTCAGTCCAGGGAATTGTGTCACAGTTCTCATCCACATACTCCACAGCAACCAGAGTTAAACATCGGTTCGTTGTACCTTTTAGAACATAAAACTTTTATGGAGTAATCTAATGACTTTAAATTAGCATTACTATTGATCACATGTGTTTCAGTACAGCCTAAATGTCAAAAATCTTTCTTCAATTTCAAATTGGGTCGCCAGTTGACCTAGTCGGTCGAGCCGACGGGTTCGCGAACCACTTAACACTCTCCGCACTTTAAGTTCTGGATGTATTATAAGGGTGACAGTCAATTTTTTTTGCGTGGATGGTAAGTGGTAAGATACTGTAACTTCCCGCTTTCCTTCTGGGCAGTAGTTCAAAAAAGAAACGGCGGCATACAGCTTTATATAGCAATTTGGCCAATAAATACAAAACTTCAAATTTCTCCAGAAAATGAAACTGTGAAAAGGGATCATATCAGAGAAGTGTATAAAAATGGGAATATTAAACTAGTGTTAACTTAGTAAGCCTTGTGCACGACCAAAAGCTGTAAATGATTTTAGACATCAAATGCAGTTAAAAACTGAAATAACTTTATACTATATCGGGGAGAAACTGTGTAATGTACTTAACACTTTTTACAGACAAAAAAAACCAATAGAAACAAAACTAAGACCAATAGAATTATCACTAACATATTATATAATATGTTTGAATAACATTTGGTCGTCCAGAGTGTGTAGTGCTTTCTGGAGAGACTTGGACATATTGTCAATGAAGTTAGAAAAAAAAATGACATTTAATCTCCTGATAATAATCCCCGTTTTAGCTTCATTAAGGCTACTTACTAACTTTATAACGAAAATTTAACATGGACTATCTCTGTTCTGCCCATCATGCGTATCGTAACCTGGATTCTAGTGCTCTGAGTCTGCAGACATACCGTTGTGCCACTGTGAGGAAATAACATAAGTAAATATTTAGACAATACTTGTTTTAAGAGATGGGAACCTTTGTTGGCAAGAGCGTGATCCGTTGATTAGTGTTCTGGAGTGTAGAACTGCATGTACTGTGTCAGTGTCCTGTTAGCTCAAAACAGTAAGAACAAGATGTTTCGTACTTTGTGGTTGTGAATACATTATAAGGATGACAGTAAACTCCAACTTTTCGATTAGAATATCCCAGTAGTTGGCGGTGGGTGGTAATGACTAGCTGCCTTCTCTCTAGTCTATCATTTCGAATTTAATGATATCTAGTGTAACTATTCATTGAATATCTTGGCGCAACTATCCGAAAACAAAATAAACAAAGTACTACGTTAGCATCGGTGCTGTGACCTCAGTAGTCTTCAACGATTACTGTCATTTGCTTTTGTCCATTCAGATCCACGAGAGTTAGAATGCTTGTAATAATAATAAATATAACATAATAATAATTATTAATGGACATTTTTAATAGGATTGCTGAATTCTTATAGGAATGGGCTATCTGCATTGTGTTCACCGCGAGAAACTGAACTTTGGATTTTAGAGTTACAGTAGGTAAACTGATTGCTGTCCCACCAAGGCCATGAACAATGTTGTTATCCAACATAGATTGTTTCTTTTGGAATTTCGCACAAAGCTACTCGAGGGCTATCTGTGCTAGCCGTCCCTAATTTAGCAGTGTAAGACTAGAGGGAAGGCAGCTAGTCATCACCACCCACCGCCAACTCTTAGGCTACTCTTTTACCAACGAATAGTTGGATTGACCGTCACATTATAACGCCCCCACGGCTGGGAGGGCGAGCATGTTTGGCGCGACGCGGGCGCGAACCCGCGACCCTCGGATTACGAGTCACACGCCTTACGCGCTAGGCCATGCCGGGCCGACCCAACATAGAATACAAAATTCCTCGTATAATCATGAGCGCAGGTGCAGTGCTTGTCCAGTGAGGGCCCTAAATAGGAATGTTTTGGCCACCTCACCACCCCCAAAAATAATACTTGCGTTATTTCTATAAACCAAAACGTTATACCAGCACTTGTGACGTGCACAGGAGGTGGGTAGCCTGGTTCAAGCGTCTGTCTTCCTTACCTTATGTCCCTAAGCTGCCCCTTTTTTGTGCCATAAAAAATGTCAACAACAAAGAACACACACACCTGATTTCACAGCTTGCTTGCTGAGAGTTATTAGGATAAAAAACAAAAGGATTTTGACGCTAAAAGAAATGGAACGCAAGGTCTTATAGGACTTCACTATAAACAACATAATTGTAATATCTTATTACGTGTTAACATGCAACAATGCTCTACTTTATATTGGATTATAAATGTGTTTACAAGACCAATTTAATAGGAACAAAATAGGATTTCTTTGTTTTTACTGGCTCTTTTAACTTATGTGTACCACAGACAATCCACAGCCTCCCCTAATATCCCTCCAAACAAAAAAGACTTGTTTTACAACGCTTGATAAACGTAGTTTTTTATTGTTGTTGGAAATGAATAAAAACCCTAAAACTCGAGCGCTTCCGAAAGTTGGATCTTCCTTCTTCAGGGGCAGATCACAGATACAAAAGCCCCGAATTTTAACGTTATAAACTATCAGATTTACCACTGAGCCACTAGAGGGCTATGGTAAAAGATTAATTCGGCAAAACCCAAATATCGAAGCTTAAAAAAAACAAAAAACTCGTTGTTCGATGACCTCAAAGAAAGGGGCTTTTAAGTGATCGAAATAACAAAATTTATTTTTCTCTAAGTATAGCACAATTCAACAGCCATGTGATGTCGAGAAACCCACTTGTTGAGAAATTTATATGCAAAAACGGCTCGTTTGGGTTGAGAAAATATTTTACATAGAAGAGCGAACAACGTTTCGACCTTCTTCGGTCATCGTCAGGTTCACAAAGAAAGAGGTAACTGACCGGAAGCTGACCACATGTTTGAAAGGGGTTGTGTAACTGAGTGTCGGAATGTAGAGGGCGGTATTAGATGTTTGAATATATAATTTTATTTATTTTATTATATTAATATAGGTATAAAGGCGTTCCTTCATACTGGTTTATTTTGGGTTTAAGTTGTTGTATAAGTAAGGCTTCTTTAATTTTGCGTTTGTTTATGTTTGTTTCTTTATTTAGTATTTGAGTGTTTTCTATGGTTATGTTGTGTTGCCTTTATACCTATATTAATATAATAAAATAAATAAAATTATATATTCAAACATCTAATACCGCCCTCTACATTCCGACACTCAGTTACACAACCCCTTTCAAACATGTGGTCAGCTTCCGGTCAGTTACCTCTTTCTTTGTGAACCTGACGAAGACCGAAGAAGGTCGAAACGTTGTTCGCTCTTCCATGTAAAATATTTTCTCAACCGAAACGAGCCGTTTTTGCATATAAATTTCTCAACAGCCATGTGTATATTTCATTTCAACTGACATAAAATTATTCTATATTACACCGTAGTCACCTGACTGAGTCAGCAAGGAAGGTTATTGTTCTTATAGAAAAAGCCAAAAACAAGCTTTTAGCACTGATGCTATGAGTTCATATCAGATGATTGGCACAGTCATCGTCAGATTACATCGTGTTTTACACGTGATGATGTTTCAGCAAATCTTGGAACTAAGCCTAAATCACGGTTAATAAGCAGACACTTTTGTCTCAGCCGTTTGCAAAATCTTAAAATAAAAGGATAAAAAACTAAGAGATACTCAAACTGAAAAGACATGGAGCGAACTGTTTAATTTGTTTTGTGGCCAAAATTTTTCTCTATTTCTTGTTTTTTATTGGCGCTACCTGCAATAACCGCCGCCAAGTGGCGTAGGTGGAGTTTCATGTTTGTTTGTAGGAGGTGTTATTCTAAGAATGTCTTTAAAAAAAACTTTTGTTTATGATGAAGGAATATATCTAAGTGCTTCAACGTGATGTAGATTTGAACTGCGTATTATGTTTTTGTTGTTGTAGAATGAAAATAATAATTAAATTGTGCAATCGATCCAAAAATGAAATTTCACATTCTTTAGGGACAGTCTTTTACCTCAGCCAAACGATGCAATTTTTTAAACATTTTTATTTGTTTTCGTTCTTCAGAAAAAGGGTCTTCTTGACTAGTACCCAAGCTTCTACAAACTGAATTTCATTACTTTTTCGATACACTATTAAAGTGTATACATTAAAATAGTTGGTTGGTTTGTTTTGAATTTCACGTAAAGCTACACGAGGGCTATCTGCGCCAGGCATCCTTAATGTAGCAGTGTATGACTACAGGAAAGGCAACTAGTCATCACTACCCACCGCCAACTCTTGAGCTACTTTTTAGCTCAACGCATAGTGGGATTGACCATTACTTTATAAAGCCTTCAGGGATAAAAGGACAAGCATGTTTGGTGGAACGAGGATTCTCACCCGCGAACCTTGGATTACGATTCGAGTGTCTTAACCACCTGGCCATGCCGAGCATAAAGTGGGTGGTTTTACGATTATATTACACTTATACAAGTACTGGTTATTGAAGTTAAATATATAATTAGATTACAGCTCTGTGTATTTCGTGTTTAAGTGTGCAGACAAAGTAACTAATTTTCAACTCATAAAACCTAACATTAATTTATTATTTTTTGCTATTTAGGTAAACATTTTTCTATTCTAAAGATAACACTTACAGAATGTGTACAATTTGATACCTTACTATCATGAACAGAACAGGCCCGGCATGGCCAGGCAGTTAGGTGCTCGACTCGTAATCTGAGGGTTGCGGGTTTGAATCCCCGTCACACCAAACATGCTCGCCCTCATATTCATGGAGGCGTTGTAATGTGACGATCACTTCCACTATTCGTTGGTAAAATAGTAACCCATGAACTGACGGTGGGTGGTGATGAGTAGCTGCCTTCCCTATAGTCTTAAACTGCTAAATTAGGGACGGCTAGGGCGGATAGCTCTTGTGTAACTTTGCGTGAAATTCAAAACAAAAATATGAACAGAACTGTAGTGTTATACCTGTAAATAATTTGTGATGTTTTTTATATATATATAACCGTATCTGTAGTGATCCAATTAAATAACAGTTAGTGTTGTTTTTATATCCTACCACGTGTGTATTTCCAAGTCTCGCGCATGTAAGATACCCGAAGATCATAAGTTTGAACAAAATATGTGAAGTGATATGTTTTAGAAAATGAATCAGATTCTTTGAGGTGAACAGTCTGATACAACCAATAAATATACATTTTTTATAAAATCATTTATTATTTACAGGGGCGTAGATTTTTTACACTCGATATGGGGGATGTTTTTTGCAACCACTTATATGGACTGTTCAATTTGCAAGTTGGTAATCTCTGATTACATGAACCTGAAAGCTGTAAACATGCAGTCACAGAGTAATCTTGTTGTCACGATACTTCAAGGTTTCCATGTAGGTTTGTATAAGTGAGGTGTTGTGAACCGTTTTCAAAATGTTAATAGAATAAAAACAAATGTGTCACAATTTAACTGCCACATGAATTTATTCCTGCACATTGCACAGTATAAAAGATGGCCATTATACTTGACAAGGTTACTAATAACTTTAATTGCATGAATTACGTTTTAAAATATTAATAAAATTGGTAATTATACTTGATAAGTTTATATCTGCTGAAAAACTATTCATGTTGTTTGATAAAAATAATTAAAATGTCTTGCGAACTCTTGAAAATTACACATCAATACAATATAGCACATAATTGTCTGACGATACAATATTTTCAAAGATTGTATTGTATTTGCCTGACCTCTGAAGCAAGACACCAAGTTCATGTACCCATTGGATAGAATCTCGAACACATTCACAAGCTTCAACTGCATGTTGAATTATTAAATTAGCCTTGTGTGCTCCGCAGTGAAAAAGCAAAGCTGACGGTTACTTCTCTTTTATTTTTGCCTGGCATCCACTGTACGCACCACTCATGTTAGCGGCTACATCATAAGTTTGTGCTCTTAAACCTGACAGTGGTAAATTGAGTCTAGTCAGTACATCAAGTCGAGGATATTGTTTCACCAGTTGTATTGGAAACAATGTACAAACCAAGAAATGTCTCATGGACGTCAAGGTTCTCATCCATGTATCATACACATATTGCTTCCTGTTCGGCACCTGTAACATCTTGAGTGCCATCAACCATTAATGCAAAGACTTTACTTTGCTGCACTTCGTGTGCTACGTTCCTCAGTATTTGGTGGCTGAACATCTCCATTATTTCATTCTGAGCCTGGAATGATGTGAATGTGGTTTTCTTTGACAAGTAGACCGTCAACTCAGGATTTTCCTCTTCCAGGAGCTTCACTAACTGCAGGAAATTCCCCTCTGTATCAGTATTTCTACTTAATGCTAAACCTTGACGCAGTAAGAAACGTAAACTTCTGAATATTTTGGCTAGACTTCTTTTGCATTCTTCCTGCTGCTTCTTTTTTCCATCATGTATCTGGACAGTCACTGGAGTTACATCAAGTGAACCTTCTGGAGATATAGCGAATCTGTGCTGAGCGAATCTTGGTGTTCGTTGAATTTCTGTTTTGCCTTTTTCCAGTTGCAAAAACCGGTGGATATGAAGGTATACTCCACTGTCCTCTCCAATGTCCCTGTAAAAAAAGCCTCTATTTTCCGCTTTGACACAGTGAAAGCATATGACTTTTTGAGTCTGATTGTCGAAGTACAGCGATGGGAACTCATCAAACCACTTGCCTTGGAAGTTGATATTTTGAGATTTTGCTTTCTCTCGTGGTATTAATTGTGCATCTGGATGATATGGCTTTCCACACTGTATCTGTAAAGTGTCAGATTTTTCATTACTGCACAAACTTATTTCACAACTATCTGGTGGTTTATGATGTGCAATAGTTGCACAAGCGTTTTCAGACTCGTCCTCTGATGCACATGGTATTTCCTCTGTATGGCAAGTTTCTATTCCTTTGCTTGAGGCTGTTGGATTATCTGCATCTGCATTGTCACTTGTAGTACTAGTAACGGGCTTGTAGAACTGTCTAATATCGGAAAGTTTCAGACGCTTGCTTGTCATAATTGGAATCTGTTTCCTAGATGACTCAACAGGCTAAAATACAGTCTTTATTGAGAAACTCTAACGTATAACGAATGAAGATAGAACAGAATGGAAGTAGGACTGAACTGTACAACGTATTTTAGTCAAACGCGCGAACCTCACAATGACTACCGAGCCGACTGACCGCCTGGGCATCACTGGGACAATAATGTGTGCTAGTTACAACACAAGTAATTGCAAGTTTCTTGAAAAATACTTAAACAATCACAAATATATTATATTCCTGTTAAAGCTCATCAAAAGGCAAACACGTTGTGATATAATGTCTATAAGCACGTATGTTAAATAAAAACACCTAAACAAAAACTAACAATACAATTCAAGTAGAGGCTTCAGGCCGTTGAAATCCCTCCTTTTGTGTTCTAATTATACAAGAAAATGCAATATTTTTACTATCTATGATAAAAGAATATATTGTTCTTTTACCATAAAGCACCAGCACTTTATTAGAGGGCGGTGATAATCTGAAATTTCATGGATTATTGAAGGCCACAAACATAGATCTAATAAGCCCTGTTGTAAAATCGAGGCCCAGACTAAAGGGACCGGAGGGGGGTGATGTAGGGCGCATCTGGATCCGAGCGACACGAACCTGTCGTTAACTGTACACTAAACGGACATTAAGGTCAGCGCCTTCGGCAGCTAAGGAGAGTAAGGCGTACGACAATAAAACTGGCTAGATATGCATAAGAACAAATGGCGCAGAAAAACCGCACAATTTACACATAAGATTGATGCAGCTACAAGCTACAAATGGCCTGCCAGATCTAGATCACAGGAGTTTACGCTCGGGAGTAATATTTTCGAATTTCATGTTCTGTTCAATCTGTTGTGATGAAAATTTTACTTAATCTTACACTATGTACAAGACGTAGGTAGATTCTGTGATGGTGCTTGCAAGCCTTGAATGTATACTTAGGCCTTCTGACTGATACTTACGAACTATCGCTTAGATCGAAAAGCTTAGAAGCACGCCTATATTAAAGATGTTCATTTCGGGTACTGAAAAAGCCTACATTTAGGCCTAATTATGTAATTCGATCGGCAAGAACACGAAAATCATAATAACAAACACAATTTGTAGGCCTGTGATGCAATAAAACAACTCAACAGACCAAACTGTAGGGAGGATGGTTGTATGCACCATACCCCCACCTAAAATGAGGGGGGTTTCCCCACCCCCATGATCTACGCAACTGATTATTTAATTGTATTTTAAGTTGGATACTAAACTTCTCAGATATATTTAAACAGGAAATATTACTTTGTATTATAGTGTTTTCATGTGCAGTTTTGAAAAAAAAAGAGGCTGAAATTTGGAGGAGATGGACTGTCAAAAACTAAACGTCTTTCTAACTTTTTTTTGGCGCAATTTCAAACTTGGCCTGTTCGTACAATACTTAGGCTGCCCCTTTTAAAACTACTGCGATACAACACATTTTATGAATTGAAATAACACATAATATTGCAAATACAATTTCCGTTAATCATATTGATTTAAAATGTGTGAAACGTTAGAGTTCAGTGGGACCGTATTATAGTACAGACGGTGCGTTCGCACAATGTTGACCTATGGAAGAGCCGCGAGTATAGATTAAATTTTTTGAGAAGGGGAACAGGCTTTATATCTCACACCTAGCACCATCACCGATTGGTACAGATTTGTAATTCAGGGACCACGTTCAGATTCAATTCCCGTACAAACAAATTAAACGATATTTTCATTTCATGAAACACAAATAATAATAAAAACAAGCAGAACATCATTTACAAACTAAAATGGTCACAGGAGAGTCTGCGCTTCTCAAAGTAACAAGATATGACTCAAATG
The DNA here is from genome assembly GCF_004210375.1 of Tachypleus tridentatus. Classification (NCBI taxonomy): domain Eukaryota; kingdom Metazoa; phylum Arthropoda; class Merostomata; order Xiphosura; family Limulidae; genus Tachypleus; species Tachypleus tridentatus. Next base: position 41,921,907 of record NC_134832.1, on the reverse strand, counting down.
CTTGTTTGTTTTTCTTATAGTAAAGCCACGTCGGACTATCTGCTGAGCCCACTGAGGAGAATCGAATCCTTGATTTTAGCGTTGTAAATCCGTAAACTTACCGCTGTACTAGTGGGGGGGGACTGAAATACTATTCTTTAAAAATTAACTTATAATTTTAATACTTGAAAATAGTGAAATATCAGCAACTTAAGTTGTGATATTAGAAACAAATTATTAAAACTTAACTTTTTTTTCAATAGATGGTGGTGTACGTGAACTATGTATCAACAGAAAATCAATTTAGAGTAATTGGTGCAAATGACAATTAAAAATTAATCCCGGATTGGAGAAGTATTATCTGAAATTTTAAGCAATTTGTAATTCTGTTCACAATGACGAAAATATTGTTAAATACAGGAGCAAAACGTTACTGAAAATAAAACAAAGAAAGACACAAGACGAGAAATGCAAATATAAAGAAAAGCTTAATAAAAATTGAAGTACAAAAGGAAAAAAGAGGAGCCGAGAACTTAGATAGATGTTGAGAGGTACAGTGAGACAAGAACCTTTAAAAAATTAACACAAAATTATGTGTACAAGCGTATTGAAGACACTTGGGTGTGAAAATCGCCAGGAAAATATGCAAAGTACTTTCCAAGGGAAAATGAGCGAAATATACGAGTTTGGTGGAAGGGTTATTGAACTTTGTTATCAGGCTGATATAGAAAACAACCAATAAAACAGTATACGCAGGCTAACAAAACTGTTATTGCACACTACATAAATACCAAGCATCCCATCCTCTTGTACTATGTGTCCCATACTTACAAAAATTAAAATTTTTCTCAAAACTTTACTTCTGAACATATACCAAATCGAGGTGAGCTGTTTATTCAGCCCTTGGTGTCAGGCTCTGTAGCAATCTCCAGTCATGAGAATTATCTACTGTTTCATGGGATAGATGTATTGTGTCCTACTTAAATCTTGTGTAGGCTTGCTTTACGACCATAACGTGAACAAGCGATATTTGTGGATGCTTATGATTCAATTATCTGATTGTTCAGCTATACAGATAGAGTAAGTTCAGGTATATAGAGAGAGTAAGTTATTTTAACATTTCCAGTCAGCTTCGTTTGTCTTAGAAGAGCCATGACTATTCTTTGCAGACTTATCCTCCAGCAAGATTTGGCTCTGAAATCCTAACCACCTCTTTGTTTTACCTCGCTAGTGTTCAAACTACTAATCCTTTGTACTTATTTATTTCTAGCTAAATACCCAGTATATTATCTTATAAAATTTATTCTAATTCCATATTTAGGCAAATAAAGTTGGTTTTATTATCTTTGATTTAAAAACATTCACATTATTTCGCATATTTTCACTCAACTTTAATAAACACAACGAGGCAACAGTTGAACCACCTACACGATCGATCATTTTTTCCAGTCTCTTGTTCATCAGCTGCGTTTGTTTTGAATGTACATTTGTGACTGTCTTTTGTCTCTTTTACTCCACTATTCTACTTGCAACAAATCTCTTGACTTCTCGAAACAAACTGGGTCCTCGAATCTTCCTTTATTTTGGATATCAGATGTGCTATGCCATGCCAGGCCTCACTCGTCCCATACTTGCAACATTGTCGTCTTGTTTTTATGGGTAATAATATTCTCATTGTGTTGTCGCCACAGCACTAACGTGAATAACATTCCATAAAGCACACCTGCTCTTTGAAATGAAGTATGCCGCATATTAGTTTTCTTATCTATACTAAACACTGTCTTACTTTGTGGATAAGACCGACATGGCCAGGTGGTTAGGTGGTGATGACTAGCTGCCTCTCCTCTAGTCTTACACTACCAAATTAGGGACGGCTAGCGCAGATAGCCCTCTTGCAACTTTGCGTGAAATTCGAAACAAACAATCAAATACTTTGTTGGCTTCAAGACCTAGTGAACAAAACTGTGAACCAGCGTCAACATTGTTCTCAAACAAAAAGTATAATCTGTGTATGTCTGTTTTTACTTATTTTTATTATCAGACAGTCATAGACAAGCTATACTATTGTCATCAAACATGAAAAATTTTGACCTATCGTAGTGTTGTAGCCCATGTTCCAGGAGAGATAAGCCTTAGTTTTTCGTCATTTACCTCTCACCCAAATGCATGTGGAAATGAGAATGAAATATAAAATGTTTTGAAAGATTATTCCTCACAATTTAGAAAAGATGCGCTGTTGTGAGTAGAATGTAAAAGTTCCCATTTCAGATAGTTAATTTTAAGAATACAACTCCTAGATAACTGAAGAAAAAAAGCATGCATCCAAAGTAACTAGAAAATAATGTAAACAAGATATTTAGGCAAAGAAATAACATGAACTGGTAAACAAGGTACGTATCCAACGTCACTCCAGGAACTCGTGTAAACAATGGAAGGTAGTCGAAGTGATGGCAGGTGCTAATGTAAACAAAGCACATTGTCGAAATAACTTCACGAACTCGTGTAAGAAAGGGGCATAGTCAAAGTGACTCCAGGAACTCGTGTAGGAAAGGGATATAGTCAAAGTGACTCCAGGAACTCGGGTAGGAAAGGGATATAGTCAAAGTGACTCCAGGAACTCGTGTAAGCAATGAAATGCAGTTGAAGTAATGGAAGGTGCTAGTGTAAATAAGGCACGTTGCCGAAGTTACTCCAAGAACTCGTGCAAACAATGCACGTTACCGAAATTATGCCAGGAGCTCGTGTGAACAAGGCACACAGCCGAAGTGACTCCAATAACTCGTGTAAACTAGGCACGCCGCCAAAGTCACTCCAGAAACTCGTGTAAAAGAGGCACGTAGCCGAAATCGCTCTAAGAACTTGTGTAAACGGTATACGTAGCCGAAGTATCTCCAGGAACTTTTGTAAATAAGACACATGGACAAAACAACTAAGAAGTTGGATTTTAATGTTGTTTTTTTTCATCTGCATTGTCTGTTTAATACTGTTTTGGTAAATTGTTGAACTCGTATCAAATGAGATTTTGTAAAATTAAACATGTATATAGTATCTTCAATATCCTCTCGAAGTTCACCGGTACGTTTAAGAGCTTATAACACAAAAGAAATGGTGGTTCACCCCGAGAGGATGGAAATAGAGATAACCAGTTTTGTGACTTTTGTGTTTAAACACAAAGTGGGATCTGACAAATAAGAAATATGGTTATTCTCACCATGTCATTATTAACATATTTTTTTCTGTTACTGTTTCCTTAAATGGCTTGTTGTTTAACAAGTCTATTTTTTATTATTCTAATTTACTAGTTTAGCTAGTACAAAGTTTTGTACTTCCGGAAACCGGTGGACGCGTTACCTGGTATACTTACTTGAGTTCAAAAAGTGAGTAAGACTCTACGCACGCTCTGGTTGGATGTTTCAGCCAGTGGAAAAGTTTAGCGTCTATTCTTAACGTCTGTGGAAATATTTACCATTGTTAGAGCAAGTTTTAGAAACAATATACCTTTTGGACTCTTGAACGATTAACGTTCAAATGCACTGATACATACAGCATATAAATTTAATACTGGCTTAAGTCTGAATTAAAGATATTAATTTTTTTTTAAATCGTAAATCAGACCTTTATTTTTTGAAAATGAGAAGGCTTAGGTTTTCGAATAAATTTACAAATTCGCGTATGAAATCTCTTTCAAAGTAAAACACAACAAACGAATTAGTAGGAAGATAAAATAAGATAAATCAATAAAATTGAGAATTATTCGAAGTAAGTCTAAATTATTGCTGGTTGCGAATAGTTCATGTACTCTGAAACAGCTGAGTAGGATTATTAAAATCACCTTCAAAACAGAGGCCAAAGTTCTGTCACAATATTATTACGTGCCTTCTGACGCCGTTTTCCTATTTTGTCGAAAATTCAAAATCACTAATTTTCCCCTATTTAGTGAATAGAAAATTTGTGTATGTCGTCTTGTCAGGTTAATCATTTGTAGCAAATACGTTTTAAGCAACAATCTGGAAAATGCAGATGTTCCAGACTTCGTTGAGACGGTTTCTGGGAGTTTCATTGGAACTAAGAGATTACGATGTGTACCAAACGTGTAAACCCATTACAAGCCTGCACTCCTGCGAGTGAGTGAATCGTTAATTGTTAAATATTTATTAACAACTATCAATCTGAATAAATATCATGTCACATTATTACCCTGATGTCCCCCAGTGACACAGTGGTAAGTTTACGGACTTAAAACACTAGAAACTGGATTTTGATACCCGTCATAGGTACACACAGATAGAACATTGTGTATCATTGCGCTTAACAAGCAAATTACCATGATACTTTACTATTATGCCCTATGTTTCTATATCTTGTATGGTTGCCGTTAGAGCCAGCCATCCTGACGTAGCACTTCTTGACTTCAAAAAATTACCAGCCGACCCCAAACTAGTTATGGAGAAGAAGATGCCATATTTTACCCTAATCCTCATTATCTTGTACCTTACAGTGACCTTAATGTCTTAATAATATGTCGTTGGAAGTCCTGATTATTAGTTTTAACTTTGTTTATTACTAAGCGTAAAGCTACACATCACGAATATCAAATTCCTACTTTTAACATTACAAACCTTTAGCCTTACGGCTACGCCACTGCAGGGGAAGGGGGATTAATTTTAGTAGACAGGAAAGTAGAGTTATACAGCTGCAGCGTTTGATGAATGAGGATAACGTATTGGTCTATCTGTTTGAAGTTAAACACAAAACTACACAACGGCTACCTGTTCCTCTGGGAGACGTAACCTCTATTTTTCAAATTATATCTACAATTACAGTCTGAAATTAACAACAACATATACTTCATCTACAACGTTAGACACCAGGGTTCCAAAAAAACAAACGTTGTATCTAAGGGTAAAATATCAACCATAGAACAAACATCCAAACTAAATACAAGAGTAAGCTATACAAATCAACTGCTTCTAGACTGTGTTTTTATCTGACAGAAAAAAAAAGAAGAACAACTATTAATTTAATAGTTTTTGATATTTTTTAACAATTTTGTCATTGAAATACACGTGAAAATTTTTGCGGCCTAGTTAAGATGGTTAACTATTTATAATCGTTTCTTTCTATTAGCTTTTTGTAATAATAAAATATTTTCTTTATATTTTTATGTTCAAAAACTGATCCTTGGATGCACAGCGGTAACGCTATTTGGTCCGATTGTGGACATATCGCAGACAATTCATTGTGTGTCTTTGCTCTTAAACACGAGCAAACTTCTAAAACATTTTTGAAGAAAGTGCGCGACTATATTGAATACCATTCCTCTGATACGGTCGTTGAAGTGCTTAACTGATTTTTTTCCTTTCAGCAAAAATGTCCAAATTTGTTTTCTCTAATAAAAGGACCATTTTAATACAGTATATACTGATCTTTATGTGTTTTAACGAATGTTTCAATACACTGCTTTATTGTAATATAATATCTTTATAGGTACTTTACAGATGTTTTAATTATCTAAAGAATATTTATAAATAGAACGTTTGCCTAACAAAGATACCTATTTCGCACTGTGGTATTTTTATTTGGAATTTTGTTGTCTAAAAATATATTGCATTTTCTAAGAAAACATCCCAACTTAGTGTTATCGTTACATTTTGTTGGTTTATATTTTGTGTTGCGCTTCTTTGGTTAACATCACCCTTATTGTCCTTCCTCGGTAATGCCATTCTCTTCCAGAGGTGTTTTGTTTTTAGAAGCTTTTTGTGATAACGACGAACATTTTTATTGTTGAGCTGTCGTTGTTGTAATTTTCTTCTCAGGTTTACAAATCTAAATGTTCGTTATAAATGTTACTTTTCTCTAATACTCTAATATTGTTCTCAAGTTATTTTATTTAAGAATTGAAAATGGAAGTGTAGGTAAGCTAAACAGCCACGTCAGAGAAATCAAAGTCGTATATATAATATTTATTTTTCACTACTGATCAAAGGATTGTTGTTGGTGGTTAGTAAGGACAAAGCTATACAAAGGGATATCTGTGCTTTGCCCACGACGGGTATCTAAACCCTGTTCCTAGCAGTATAAGTACGCAAACAGACCAATGTGCCAGTGGGATGCTGACCAGAGGGAAAACAGTCAACCAGCAGCATCTGTCGTCAGATGTTCTTTGCCACTTTCTGTAAATCAAAGAACAGCCCACCCTAGTGGTACAGCGACATGCCTGCCGAATTACAACTTAGAAACCAGGTTTCGATACCCGTGGTGGGCAGAGCACATATAGACTATTGTGTAGCTTTGTGCTTGATTACAAACAAAACCAACAGACCAAAGCACAAGACTGAATGTGTCTTACAACGTATCCACAGGTGAAAGTAAATACCGTGTTTCGAAGTAAAGCAGAGAGAACCAAAGACCTTTTAATATGCAGCTCAAAACATTAACCACTGATCCACGTCAGGGCCATGTCGTCGGATGGTACAGAATAGAACACTTTTCTAATATCATCGTTGCTTGTTTTTTAATATGTTTTAAAATTATACATCGCTTTAACACAGTTTTAGTTTTAAGTTATTTTAATCGTCTAATTGTTTTCCTAAATGTTTTTTTAAATGGCACGTCTGTTTATTTGTTTGTTTGTTTTAAATTTCGCGCAAAGTTATTCGAGAGCTATCCGCGCTAGCCGTCCCTAATTTAGCAGTGTAAGACTAGAGGGAAGGCAGCTAGTCATCACCACCCACCGCCAACTCTTGGGCTACTCGTTTACCAACGAATAGTGGGATTGACTGTCACGTTATAACGCTTCCACGGTAAAAAGGGCGAGCATGTTTAGTGCAACGAGGATTCGAACTTGTGACCCTCAGATTACGAGTCGAACGCCTTAACCCACCTGGTCATGCCGGCCAAATGGCACGTAACTACTGTCTGTAAGCTATTGCTTTCGTGTTTTCTGAATGATTGTTTGAAATATTTTTGAGATAACCGGTATGCATAGAGAAAAAAAAACGTTGAATGTATGAACGACGTCTAAATGAAATGAATATTGCTGGTATTAGGTGCTCTTGTTCTAAAAAAAACTCCATTTATATACACGAGCTTAAATCGATATATATTAATAACGTATTAATAAAGTACATTTTGTTTTCCAATGGGTATCAACACCCATTCTTTGACGTCCTAGAAAGTGTTGTTTCAACTGAGATGGTTGGTTTTAGCTCAGCTACAGCAATCGGATGCAGCTGAATGTTGTTTCCTGAACAACAACAACAACAAACACGTGAAGCAAATGCAGCATTTTCATTCCAAGTGTATAAAAAGTTTGACATTTTATATTTGTATGGCCAAAAGTTTGTCATTAGTGTAACTTCAAGGGTTGTAATTAGCGTCATGTTACAACTTAATGGTCAGTTTATCATTTAATCATTTGATAAACCTTATACCAAAATATTTTAATGCTGTTCTATAAAAAGAAATATGACCAAACTGCTATTATTCGACAGAGGTGATGTTTTAGAATAATTACTTGAATTCCTGGGGTTTATGTGTTGTTTTTTATTTATCAGAATGGTTGAATTGGAGACGTTAACAGTGGGGTGAAACTCATTGAAAAACGTTCAACGTTTTTTTAAAAGGGACAATTTTTGGTTTTTTATTTTCAAACATGATGGACTAGCTGATGAATGCTTAATCTTTCTATGCGATTTACTAAAAATGAATAGTGTTATTATAAACTATACCTAAAAGACTGCAATTTTAATAGAAAGTTAACAAGTTCCTAAAATATCACCCTGGTCGAATAAACTGTAAGTGAAGTATTAGGGTTAACTACAAATAGAAATGCCCATACCCAAAATACGTAAAGTAATTAGTTTAAATTGAAAAGTCTGTAGTATGTTGTAAATAAAAGCATTAATTACTAGTTATTAGGCCTATGTGAAGTTAACAATAAAAACAGGAGGAGCACTGTGCAGACAACATACTAAAAAAGAGCAAAGTGTGAGAGAAGAAGCAACGTTTAGACAATATGATGAAAATAAAGCAACGGTTAGAAGAAACGTTGAGCAGAGGAGTAGTATATAAACGAAAACTTAAAAGCGAAGCGCCTACAGACGACACGCTAGGAAGAAACTAACGTATAGATGAAAGGTTGAGAGAAGGAAAAACACATCAACGAAACGTTGATAAGATAAACAACAGGTGGATGGCAAAAAAAAAAACGTGTTAACTAAGTTTATGCTAACAAGGGAAGTAATGTACAAATGACACGTTGGAAAGGTAAAACAACATGTAGACGAAACGCTGAAAGGAGGTGGAAAGACAAGATATAGATGGAGCTCTGGGAAGAAAAGAAAAAGGAGAGGAACAACATATAAACGAAATGTAGACAGGAGAAGCAACGTGTAGGTGAAACGTTATGGTAATGTAGTACTTGGTGTCGTGCGTTACAACAACCATGTAGTGTACCTGCACACTTAAAAAGTTGCATTCTTAGCGGTTAGAGAAAATATAAAAACCATGAAGTGATTTAGCTAATTAAACCGTCATATGATGTTATGTAAAAATGTGAAGGTATATTTCTTGGAAAACTAACTTGAACATTTATCATAGCTTCAGAAGAAAAAAAAAGTTATATCAAAATCCAGTAATATAAGAGAGGTTTTTGGGGTCATAATTTGACCAGGTGTCAGTTTCATAACATCATGCTATCATAAAGATGATATGCTTCATTGTAGGGTTTTCTTAGGTAAAGATTTTGTGTACAATTCCTTAGAATGAGTGAAATTCTTATGTGATTTTGGGCTAATGAGAAGCACTAGTCAAAAATATTTGGCCACTTTCATCTCATTATTATGTAAACGAACTTTTTCATCGTTGTTCTAAAAAGAAAAACTATAATGTTGTCAGTGACCTGATGTTTTTCTCAGGACCTGAACGTCAGTTAGCTCTATAAGATAATGTAGGCCCGGCATGGCCAGGTGGTTAAGGCGCACGACTTGAACTCCAAGGGTCGCGGGTTCAAATCTCCGTCACACCAAATATGCTCGCCCCTTTTAGCCCTGAAGGCATTATAATGTGATGGTCAATCCCACTATCTGTTGGTAAAATAGAAGCCCAAGGGTTGACGGTGGGTAGTGATGACAAGCTGTCTTCTCTCTAGTTTTCCACTGCTAAATTAGGGACGGCTAGCGCAGATAGTCCTCGTGTAGCTTTGCGCAAAATTCAAAACAAACCAAACCAAGCTAATGTAGAGAAATTTTTCAAAACGTGAAGACACGTAAACGAACCATCGAGGAAATGGTTTAAGTTTTCACCAAGTCCTTGAATTAAGAGCCTTTTTTCTTTGTATAATCATCATGTTATGTAATTATTCTTCCGGTACAAAGAAGGATTTCATATAGTTGATACATAACGATGCAGTTTATGATAATAAAATGAAAAAAAACCCAACAAACTCCTTATGGGCGATAATTTAATATCGTCTGTATCATATACTGTCTCTAATGAAACTTATGAGTTTCAAGCACAGTGGAAATTTCCACTATTTGTTTAGAATATCATGTGCCTCGACATTTTTACGGATAAAGGGCGTGATGTCTGGGCTAAAATACTAATGACAAGATGGCGCCAACTTCTTATAAAAATTCATCTATTAATTCTAAGAACAGGACATTAGCACTAACTTATAGACTGTTTAGACCACTCCCCGCGTTTGTTTTTTATAGCACAGAGCAATCATGAAATAGCCTTATTTGCTGTTAGCAAACGCTTTTATATTATATTGTAGCAATTTTGTTGTACAATTCTATAATTACGCTGCAAACAGAAGTATCAGATTAAAACGCCGTCTGGATTTTTGGACTTGTTTCAATTTTTTTTTTTACTGTTTATCTGATGTTCCTAGAAAAGCATCCTTGAGCTGGATGCAACTGGAATGAAACCCCACATAGGTGGTCATGAACAATGCACAAAAAAAACAAAGAACAAAACAAACCACAATGAAGTTCGGCAAAGGTTGACAGCTATAATAATCTAACCTATGTCGTTTCCTGATACACTAATTTCATTAAATTTACTGAATTGTTGGCATTTCAAAAGATACATTCGTGCTCTTGACATAGTTAAAGAAGACAATGTATAACTAATAGTGCAAATACACAAATGTTTTGTTAACTAAATTGGCAAAACAAAAATAATAAAATAAACCACGCTTTTGGAACAGAAGAGTGTGCAGGACAGAAGAACATACAATGAAACTTTCCCAGCCTTCATGCTAATAGTTTATTGCAAAAATATGGTTTATTTTTCAATGCGTAACTATTTCGTCATAAAAGGCCTATTACATCCATTCGTTAACCGTCATGGACTACTTCTGTTTAACCAAATATTTTAAAATTTGACCAACAATCTTATACGTACCAACAGAATGTTAAATGCATTTTTGTGACAATAGCTGTCGAACCATGAATCCTATGATTCACAGAGCAGTGCTAGCAAGACTTTACAACAAGAAAAGTTATATATTTCATTTTTCATATTTAATTAAAAACATAAAAGTAATTTTTCTACAGGTAGCGTTTCAACACAACAATCTTGTCTCAAAACAAGTCTGATGAACTTCAAAGAAAGATGTTAGTTATTTAAACGATTGACAATTATTCCAGACTTTATGAACTTCGGGCATCCTAGTGGTTCAGCGGCGATTTTAAGGGCGAAGAATGTAGTGGGCATGACACAGATAGCCTATTGTACACTTTTTGCTTAACAAAAAAGAAAGAAGAAGAGAGCGATTAATAAAACAAAGCACAAGCTTGGTTATTTTTAACGCATGTTTTATATTACCTGACATAAAGTATTAATACTTATCTTATTTATTTCATCCAGTGAAATAATTCAAATTATTCATATTTTTCTAGTGCATATAACACTAGAGCAGGAGCTACTATCATTGCACATTAAGATTTGGCCGTCACTCTTATAACGCACCCGAGGCATCAAAGTGCATTGCGCAATTTATGGTAGAGAGCAGTAACTGGGCGTGACATACTAAATCTTAAATCCCCTGTTCAGGCTACCCTTGATGTCTGAGTACTGAGACCGTCCAAGGACGTCTGTAGCAGTGTGAATCTGTTTATCTAGGCCTAGGGTAACGTCACTTGTTGGTTACCTGTCTGAACTGTATCTTTAGCATATGTAATTATATTACAAAGTTACATTTTTAAGGGATTTCAGAAAAAAAAAGAATTTTAAATTAATTGTCTCTTAGTAATAATTTTATCGAAGACGTTTTTATATTAATTAAAACAACATGCTTTGTGTATCACTTTAATTACTGCATTGCTGTTATAGAATGTAATTGTATGATGACCGCAGCTAACTTCAAAGATGATAATCTAATACCTTAATACATATTTTACACGTGCATTAAGTTTGATTTTATATTCATAAAGGTAGCTGAGAAACTTTTAACATTCCCATAAATAATTTTAAAATGTTATTTCATGTGAAAATAACTGCAATTAAAGAATTTGAGACATGTTATTAAAAGTAAGACGAAAAATTGATATTTACCAATCACGTTTACTTAAGCAACTCCTTGGTTAGAAAATAATCTAATCCTCCAGACATTCGCCTAGTTACAGTAGACAAACCACAGAAAATTTCAAATCAGTATAATTAGTAGACACATCACTTCAAAAACAACATAAAGAATAACTTACAAAATAAACTTACAGATCTATCAGTATCCCGCTAGGATAGCGGTAAGTCTACGGATTTACAATGCTAAAATGAGAGGGTTCGATTCCCCTCGGTGGTCTCAGCAGATAGCTTGATGTGGCTTTGCTATAAGAAAACACACACAGATCTATCATATCTAGCCATTTAAGTCAGAATAGATAGTAGACACATCAGCTCAAAAACAACGTAAAGAATGACTTACAAAATAAACTTACAGATCTGTCATATTCAACTATCATATCTAACTATTCAAGTGAGAATAGATAGTAGATAGAGCACTTCAAAAACAACGTAAAGAATGACTTACAAAATAAACTTACAGATCTGTCATATTCAACTATATATCATATCTAACTATTCAAGTGAGAATAGATAGTAGATAGAGCACTTCAAAAACAACGCAAAGAATAACCTACATAATAAATTTACAAATTTGTCTTACAATTAATAACATGCACGCATTGAAACCTTTTGTGTAAGTACATATAAACACCTTATTATATAGGATCATATAAACAAAAAAAGTTACAGAATTTCTCTTTGTTCTCGTTAAGCGTAAAGCTACACAATGGACTATCTTTGTTCTGCCAAAGACGGGTATCGAAACCAAAGTTTTAGTGTTATAAGCCTCCAGAGTTGCCGCTGAGACATCGGAGGACTTACAGAACATACAATCACTGAATTAAATTACTAATATTCATGTATAATTTCTTAGACCTACTTATCCTAAATACTAATAATTTTAACTGTTCTTCTTATTCAGTTTAGTTTTTCCTTTCTCTTCTTACAGTTTTAGGTTAATTCAAGTGTTGAACGCCCATGTGCTAAAAACTTCACCATGTACGTCATTATATGTTACCAATTCTTCAAAAGAATGAATAAACAATAACTGGTTTTTCATTTTATTTCGCAAACTGTTCTTCTAAACCTATACTAATCAAAATTTGAAAATTAGTTTTTGCTTAAATACGTACCATGGAAGAAAATGACTTTGACCACCTTGAATTCCGTTAGATCAACATCTTACAGTTGTCTCACGTATTTATCCGAATACTCATCAGTTATAATCAAAGCTAAGTGAACTTTACATTCATAGCAAATTAATGGTGCGTCTACGCTCCGACATATCGTCGTTGGTGGCTGCAACATTTATGCACTGTGAAATAATGTTTGAAAGTTCACTAATGTCAATATAATGTGCTTCTTATTACATACAACATAAACTGTTTTATATGGAAAGTGATGTAGTTTGAGCTCATTAGACTAAACAATTTCAGCTTTTTCTCAGATTACAGTATTTAATTTATCTATTTAGAGATATTATCGAAACTGTCCCTCCAAACGATCTGTATGAAATTTACCAAACAGTAAATAAGCTAAATTATTAATCAGTTCTATTAGATAGCCTATCGTGTATGGAGTTGAATGTTGATGGAAACATCAGGAGTTTCTTGAAAATCGAGCCGCGAGCAAAATTCCTTATTTAACTTTCTTTTGTTCTTGTTCTGAGGACTTTGATGCCGGATAACAGGAGCTCTCTCACGGATGTTGAACTTTCAGTGGTTGATAAATATTTACATTTTCACATCACTCTGTGTTAAAAAAAGATGTGTGTTCTTCTTGACAAAGACAATAAAAAACATTTTTGCACTTCTAGAGTTGTACTGCTTTCGTCATAAAATAAACGTACAATATTTGACACTTTACACTGGTACTGAACGGTGCGTTTTCTGACAAAATTGTAGCCAACTTCAAAGAAAAGACAGGTGTTTAATTGCAGTTCTTTTAGTTCAACCAATTGCTAGAAATCACGTCAAAAATGAACCAATTCAAACAAAATACAACATCACAATTCGTGATGAGGAGAAACTCATTTGAAGTAAAAATGTATCTCAAGACGGTTGGTATCGGTATTAATACTTTTACCAAAATAAAGCAAAGAACAAATTTTCGACTTTTGCTCCTCCTGTTTTTATTGTTAACTTCACATAGGCCTAATAACTAGTAATTAATGCTTTTATTTACAAAATACTACAGACTTTTCAATTTAAACTAATTACTTTACGTATTTTGGGTATGGGCATTTCTATTTGTAGTTAACCCTAATGCTTCACTTACAGTTTATTCGACCAGGGTGATATTTTAGGAAATTGTTAACTTTCTATTAAAATTGCAGTCTTTAAGGTATAGTTTATAATAACACTATTCATTTTTTAGTAAATCGCATAGAAAGATTAAGCATTCATCAGCTAGTCCATCATGTTTGAAAAATAAAAAAACAAAAAGTGTCCTTCCTAAATAAACGTTGAACGTTTTTCAATGAGTTTCACCCCACTGTTAACGTCTCCAATTCAACCATTTTGATAAATAAAAAACAACACATAAACCCCAGGAATTCAAGTAATTATTCTAAAACATCACCTCTGTCGAATAATAGCAGTTTGGTCATATTTCTTTTTATAGAACAACATTAAAATATTTTGGTATAAAATCACGATTGTATGAAAAATATTTTCTTTTATCTTTCTACCACACAATTTCATACACTTCTTTCTATTTTATTGATCATAAATTAATGTAAGTGTTTCATATCTAACGTCACACAATATGTGAAACATTTACATTCTAAGAACTTCGTAAAACTAGGATGTATTCATAAATTTTACTGGGAATAAATACATAATGACTTTATGCTTTTAAAAAGAAACATATATGTAAGCATACGTGTTTGGATCAGTTGTAACTTTAATACCTGAATTGTGAGACATTCTCTCAATCTTATATCCCTCTTATAGCATACACCAGGTTTGACATGAATTTTGAGAAACATTTAGTTTACGTTAATTTATGAGTTTAACTTTATCATGTTAACACGTGATTTCTAAATACCTTACTCCAAGGTCCGAAGCTCCAGTTTTAGTTGTTTTTTTTTTCATGTAGGATGAATGAAGTAAAAATAGCGTTTCTTGAAGTTGTCTATATGGTTATACATTATAAAAGAATTCATGTTAATATCAATGTATATGATGTGTATCTTAGCTGTTTACAATTCACCAACAACATTTTTATTGGATAAAGTAAAGTTCTTCACAAAATAAATAGTAGACATTTATTACAGACACTGATCTGCGGCGAACAGTTTATCTGAATAACCTATTGATTTAGCAGAACGTGTGGTTCAATAGAGAATCAAATTCAAACCCTCGATCATATTCACGTTCAGTGCCTAACACCCACATAATTTCACTTTCATGAAAAATTGCATATTGTAATAGACAAATCCAACAATAGTTTAACACGAACAAACATCTTTGAATGTGGCACGTTCTCACACTTTAGAAGACAAACACCACTGCTTGTTTCATCTGAAAGTACAATGCAATCTTTTAGAATTTAATAAGCTACTTGTTTACTGAAATTGCCAAATTTAAAGTATTTTCATCTTTACGACACTTTTGAAATTAGTTTTTTATGAGCAACAATTTGTGCGAAGAGTTGTTGTGGATCTTGTTTTCTTGGAAGGGCTTCTGAACAAAAATATGAAAGCTGATTTTCAAAAACTGAAGGATATCCATGTTTTGAATCTGTAAGTGGAACTTTCAAAATGCTGTCTTGTAGCTCATTCTTCATAGATGATAAACTTTCTACTGAAACTTTTCTTTCACACCACACTATCAATTTCTGGATCAAAGTTATCATGGATGTTACGTCCCCATTGGTCTGTACGAGAAGATTTCTTTGTGAAAAGAGAATATCCTCGTGCACTCCTGGCTACAATATATATGTATATATAAAGCTCATAGCGACAAACCTGGTAAGAAATAGATATAAGAAACAAAAAGTAAAACACAAGAACTACACGCAATAGCTTTCTAAAAGTGAGCGCTAAAATTTAGTTGCAATCGGTGAGAAGTACTAACAGACTACTGTTTAGACAAAAATTATAACATTTATATTTTGTACGTTATTAGTAGAAGCTCACCTAACTCACATACCTAGTAGTAGGTCACACTATAATTAACGCAGTTTCGTTTTGACTTTACTTGCTGATTAAATATATTTTATTATAAATTATAACCTTTAGAGCAAGGAAGATAAGCGCCCAATTAAAAACAGTTCACACCTCCTACAACATTTAGATTGGGCAATAACGCCCAGCTTTGATGTTGTTAACCTATTCTCTCAAACCCTTTGTTATGAAGTAATATAACTTTTACAGTAGAAATTATTTCACATGATTCCCAAAAGAGAATCAACATCAAACAAGAACATCTAACAGAACTGCTACAACTAGCCATATTTATTTACTTTCAATACAGAGATTCTTACTTCCGTCAGTTACATAGATTTGACATCGGAAATCCATTACTTGGTACTTTAGCGATTATTTTCTTACATCACACAGAAAAACATGCCGTAGTCACTTACACACGGCCCGGCATGGCCCGGTGGGTTAAGGCCTTCAACTCGTAATCTGAGGGTCGCGGGTTCGAATCCCGTCTCACCAAACATGCTCGTCCTTTCAGTCGTGGGAGCGTTATAATGTGACTATCAATCCCACTATTCGTTGGTAAAAGAGTAGCCCAAGAGTTGGCGGTGGGTGGTGATGACTAGCTGCCTTCCTTCTAGTCTTACACTGCTAAATTAGGGACGGTTAGTGCAGATAGGTCTCGTGTAGCTTTGCGCGAAATTCAAAACAAAACAAAATACTGCTGTTCGTTTTTAAGCATTAGCTACAAGCATTAAAATATTAATGCATTTTTGAATTATTACAATATAGGTGTATGACATTTATTAACTCAGTAAGTTTATGCAGATTAGAAACATATATAAAGTTAGTGGATCAGCGTTAAACTTATGTACCTATAACGTGTGATAGACAGAGCAGAAGTATCTCAAAGTGTAGCTCTATGCGAAACAGTTATGTTTGTACTGACTTGCCTATTTATGACGATACTTAGTTGCAAAATGTATTTACAGTCAATAAGAATTACTTAGATATTACTGTTTAGTTAAAAATTCTAACACAATTTATATATTATACATTGGATTCCATACCCCGCGGTGGACGGAGTACAGATAGCCTCTTGTGTAGCTTTGTATTAAGCTAACAACTATTGATTGACCTTCCCTCCCAACCCCACAGTCTCTCAGATACAAGTATGAAGAATTATAGCGCTAAAAATCGAGTTTCTATAAACCTTGATGAGCACAACGCAGATAACCTATTGTGTATATTTGTGTTTAACAAACAAACTAATAATAGGCATAATGTCACCACAATAACAAAATACACTTCGAATATTTGTTTGTTAGTATAACAGAACTTTGAGAACTGAGTCATCTAACTAGAAACATAAATCTAGAAGAATACAGAAATCTCTGGTGGTAGTTTAAGATTGGCAGTTATCCAGTTACCTTGAAAACCTAATATTTGTAGGTTTGAGACACTAATTAAGGTTAGGAGATCACAAAAGTAACTACTCTTTTTCACAGAGAAGGAAAACTTTTTAATGCAAAAAAAGTTTAAAAAATATATGTAAGTTAATGAATTACTTTGTTTTTAAGATCGAAACCACACTTAATTAGCTGCTGTGTCCAACCAACGCCTAGGATTCGAACCTTCGAATTTAGCGTTGTAAGTCCGTAAAGTTACCTAAATTACTCTTACAAATCAATGGTTAGGGTTCTGGAATATCAGAGGAGGAGAAACATTCATCTACAAAAATCCATCTTTATATTTCTTAACTAATATACATCTTGAAAACAAATACTTCTTTTTTGCTTTCTACGTGGTTTTCTCTGTTATGACAAATTGCACGTGCTATGAATTAATCAGTTACATGTTTTTAAAGAACTAACAACGGAACCTATTTACGACGAAGATTGAAAACACTTCAACGTTCAGAACCTTCTGCACGTTGATAAGCAAGCTCAACTGGTTGAATATTGAGAGAATAAGCATTTATCTCAATTAGATAATTGACCAAAATGCATATTTTCCTTGGCACCAGCTTTGAAGTGGATTCTTGGACAAATTGTTTTATCCTCCAGTAGAACATTTTGCTTTATATGTCATGGAATAGCCACTGTACAAGTTCAACTTGTATTACCATCTTGAAAGCGTTATTTTAAGGGTCGCTTTTTGCTATCGAGAAGAAATTCTCCTTTAAAATTACTTTGTTATTTAAGGAACAATACCTCCTCACGTTGTAACTGAATCAGTTATTTCGTCAAACCACACCAATTCTAAGCATCTCATATAACAAGCTCAAATGACGCCCTCTCCTCAAAATATTGCATCACCAATTGTAAAATACGTTTTGCTTTTTTAAACTAAACCTTTAAATAAAGCGTCTCACAGCCGCTCGAATCTCAAGTAAATGTTAATGGATATTTCTGACTGTAAAGGTTAATTTATTGCAGGTCTACGACTATTTTGAAGATTGCGATCACTCTAAGCCTATACACAAAGAGCGTTGGAAGTGCGCTATTCTGTCGGATTTATATCCTCTGTGCGTTTACTGCGCGATCCTGGCATGTCGTTCTGATATCTTATTGTAGACTAAAGTATAGACGGTGGGAAATGACGGAGAAAGTACTACTAACCTTCCCCCTTCTTCCATAGTATATTCTAATCTCACATTTCACAGCTAACAGAAATAAGTAAATTTTGCGAAATCAAGCTTGACCAACAAAAAGGCAGAAAGGGGCAGTCGAGGCAGTCAACCGTCAGTAAATTATTTTGTGAGTCAAGTAAAATTAAGATCATTCATGAAATGAAGTCGTAACATATTTATAGAATAATTATAATTAAACACCATTTAGATTAACAACTTCTAACACATAGAAAAGCTGGTTCATTTTGGTAACACTACGTTACAACAATGGCTTTTATATCGTATCAACTAGCAACAAAAGTAAACCTAATATTGTTGTTAGTCAGTGTACTGAAAGTATAAAATGAAATGGATAAACAACAAAACTGAAAAAAATATTTGTTATATTCTTAATTTATAGTCTGTTAATTAAAGACGTTTGTTTTTGTTTTAAAAACTGGGGATATAACAGAAAAAACTTAGAAATTATATAAATTTAAAATTGAATTGATATTTTTACTTTCAGGATAAATTTTATGCTCTTGGCTCTAGAGTATGTGATCACACACTACTCTTTACTTTAGGGTTATTTTACCAACACTCACTACAGTTCAAAGGTTTCATGACACCCCTCTCACAGCAAACAGCTATCGAACTCTTCTATCTGAATAAATGCATTTTGGCATTTGTGACTCGCCTTACTTCGAGAAAACAAGCGTGATATGATGTGACGTTATACACAGTCGCTTTTATAAACAATAGGGACGATGTAAGAACCTGTACTGTCTTACAGTAAGGAAAATGTAGGAACCTGTACTGTGTTATATGTTATGATTTATCTCGGGCGAGTCTTCCATCTCGTATGTTAAGTACTACAAATAACATGAAATTTGAATTTAGAAGTTAATTGAATGTCGACATATATTAAATTTATCATATTTGCTAATAATTTGATACACTGTTTTATTTCTTAACACAAACATATCTTAATATAAAAATAATAATTCAGTTTATAATAACGGTTATTAAATAGCTATAACAAATATATATAGAAAAGTTTTACAAACCTACAAACGATATTCATTCTTCTATCTGATCTGGAACTCAATATTTTATTGACAGTTCACGATGAGCGAATTAGTTTCGAGGTGACATCAACAGAGTTTACTTAAGGGGTAGCTAGCTAGTTTTTTCACCAAGGACATACGTGAGTTTTTCACTGATGAAGATATGTAGTGTCCTCGCAGAAATATTACGTCCAAAGTTAATTCACTGAAGTTAAAATGTTTGTAATGTTTTAAATCTATAAATGTTTCTGGTCAAATATCTGTAGTTTCTCGATTAATAAGCGTTTATCACAGATATAACTTCCAAGGTTTATAGCATACTAATTGTAACAAACAAACAATATAAAACTGTCTCTTAGTAGGATCCTAACGAAACTCGAAAACTTAAACCAAAAATTGTCAATAGAAGGAATGACATTTATTTCATCCAACAGTGCAGAAAAAAAACTAATCCCTAATTTTGTAAAGATAAAACTAACTAAGAAATTTAGCCAGTGTACAAACCTTATCCACAATTTACAGAAAAAAAAACCCTACTAAAAACTGTCTCTTGGTGCGTCGAGTTATAACCTTTAGGTGAGGTTCTAAAAATTTCAGTTGACAACAATACTGGTATTTACATACATATATATACAATGTCGATTCTTATGCTCGAGAATCTTCTACAATAGTATAATAGGCAATAATTTCGCAATACACATTTAACAGGTACACAAATTTCTAAATATATATTTAATAACACAAACAGAGATATTAAAATAAACATATAATAGTCATACAATAGGAACAACTGTATTGCAATACAAAAAATACACTGGAACGCCAGTATAGTTTGAAAAACTACATTTGTTATGTGATGTTCAATAAACTGCATCTGCACATTTACCAATAAAACACGAAACTATTCTACTAGAAATGTATAAGCATGAACTGAAGCTCTGTCCTAGACTAATGTTTCTGTGATCATTATTCGTGACACATGATAACAGCATATAGCAACGTCTTTCCACAACTACTGCAGATACGTGTTCATATAAATAGTAGACCCCCGTATTTAATGAACGTTCCGGAACTGCAGACATTTCATCTTGAGCAAACCTTCCATGGTAATAATGAGGGGAACAATCCTTAGTGTAAAAATATAATGAGTAACGTCTGTTCTCTTCATTATCAGCGTAACGTTCATTCAGATTTAGTTTAACATTTCTCTTTTTACCATAGTTATTAATTAAAACTTTTTTTGCCATAATTTCAGTAAATTTTTAGCTAATTCAGACATTGAATATCCACTTGCCAAAAGTTATTCTACTTTATTGTCTTTTTCTTTTTTCCCCCACAAGTTATGTCAAGTTTTTAACGCCTGCGATATTTGAAAGCTATAACAAGTTTCTTTATAAAGTCTTTAGTATCCAAATGTTACGTTTACTGTATCCGGAAGTTATGTTTAGTTTGATATATGCCTACGATAGCCATAAACTATGTCTAGTTTTATATATGTATGTGCAATATAGGAAATTATTTTTAGGTTGATATATATGTCCACAGTATCCGGAAGTTGTATTTGGTTTGATAAATGCATTTGGTGTCTAGAAGTTCTACCACGATGTTAAACTTTTGAAAACTATAACGTAGTACTGTAACTAAAGCTATTATAAACGAACGTTACATGTGCTTATTGTCAGTTACAAATACTCATGTGTTATCAAACACAACTATATCTTTCGTATTACTCGTTTTTACATAATCCTAAAAGTTTAGTGAATTATTGATAGAGTTTAACTCTTATACTAAAGAAACATATTAGTTTTGTATATTTATGTGCTTATTATTTCGTTAACATCGGAAGTCTACATTTGAATTGTTTTATTTCTCATGCGTTGTGATCAATCAATTTTTTATTGACTAAAACGATTCTAGTTTACAGAGGTTGAGTATGTTATATTAACGCGATTTTGGAGTTTTATCATATCGTTCTAACTCATGTACTATGTCCGATTTTGTTCTATTTAAAAACCATGTGTTTTTTTGTTTTGTTTTAATATTTATGTATAATAGTTCTATTCCAAAATGTTCTGCCAAATACTGTTATGCTTAAAGCACATTACTCCTCCCTGTAAACTTTCCATAATCCATCTATTGTACGAGATCACCAGTTTCTTAGTGATCATTTCAACAGTCCCATCACACACAAATATACAGACGCTACGAACAGCAATATGAATGGCATATGCTTGCATAGAATAGCATAAGTATTTATTTCAGTCTCCTGCTACTTGAAGCATTTGGTGGTTTTAAAGATATGTTGCGAAAGTAACTTGTTTACACGTAACTTGTTTAGTTTTTCAGATATTTATTGCTTTGATTATGTTGAGTACTATTGCCTGGAACACGTGGTTCACCACTGACATTTGTACACTGAATTCTCACTTATTACCCAATGCTGCATTTTCCCTACCATGACTGAGTTACTTGTATCTTTCTGGGTGGTCTTGATACTCCAAGTTGATCCATATTATTTTGTTTTCAATGATGTAGGTACAAGGAATTCTTGACATGGAAATTCTAAATCCTCCATTTGAACACATCTCATTTTATGAATACTTTGCGTCAGAAAGAGCTATTACATATACTTCCAAAAAGCGATTGCTTTTCGAGGCAACATTCTACCTACAAAACGCCAATCAATGTCAAAATATAGTTATAATACATTCCGTTTCACCTCTACTTCATATTGACTGTAGTTATCACGTGATTTGCTGATTTCATTCATAATCTTTTATTGTTAAAACACATAAAGCTTAATAAAATAAAATTTACACTGCTTTATTAGTGTAAATAATACACTAACATTATTTATCAGATAAATAATGTGATATTTTAAAAAAGAGAATTCGCTATATGTGAATGGGATATTCCTAGGGTTATGATACATACTTTGTATGTCTATGAATATAATTTAGAAGAGATTTTTAAGTATGATAAATTAATAGTTTATTGTTTTGGGTGGAAAGAAGTTTTCGAAACATCGTGGTTTTCGTTTTCTTCTTGTCAAATTAAATCTTTTGTTCAATTGTTGGATTATATTGGTTTGTCTGGTATGTCGCTTGGTTAATTCCCGAGTCTATAGCGATGAATTTATGGTACCCTAAGGAAGTAATAGACTTAGGATAATGAACGTTTTAGCCATCAAAAAAACATTATGTCTCAAGGTCAAATGAGATTATTGAAACGATTCAGATAAAGATGCAGTTGTTGTTCACCCAAGACTTTACGGTTAGCTAACTTATTACGTGAGGATACAGCGCCATCTCTAACCAATAACAAGAACAATAATAATGTTGAGACGTAGCAAGAGTGTCTTTGTGTTCTGCTCGTTATTTACACACGGAGAGTGGAAGCTTTGCTACATGCAGGTAGCTCATCTTTGGCACATTATTAGAACAAAACACATGACACTACTGATGTTGAGAAAACAAAGACAAAACTAGATACAGTGTGGTCTATAAACCTTGGAGTGTAGACCCAAAATCATGTTTTTGTTAACCAATGACAAAGGTAGTTAATAAATATTTCTCTTTTATTTCAATATGATGACAATAATCAACGAAACTCCTATGTTTCCAAAGGCATAGACCAGCAGTAAAGAAAGAAGGGAAGCGAACAAACCGGTTGCATGTTACAACATCTTTTTAGGTGACTTTGGTTTAGGGGTTATCAGCCACTGCGAGATGTGTATATTCTTGTTGCATACCTCAGAAACCGATTCTGTTAAATATATAAAGGAAGTCACAATGTTGTTATATGACACTCAATCATTAAAACAAAATCAATTTATGATTCATATAAGAAAAATATAGCTCCTCTAAACAATGAAAATAATCAGTTTTTAATTCGTATAACAGCAGTATAACTCATATGACTTGTGTGTGCATGGTATTTATATGATGGCTATATAACAAAGTGAACATATATATCAATTAAGTTTATACTTTCTTCTTAACATATCACATTTTTCTACGCCTTCATGTTTTAATATTCATTTTACTTGTCGAACAGTGTCAACAGGATACACTAACATTAAATAAAAGGTTTATTAAAACTACAGAGGTGTTGAGCTTCAAGTTATCGGTAAATTTTATACTACTGAATGTGGTACAGTTGAGTTCAGGACCACTAGGCCCGGCATGGCCAGGTGGGTTAAAGCGTAATCCGAGGGTCGCGGGTTCGAATCCCGGTCGTACTAAACATGCTCGCCCTTTCAGCCGTAGGGGTGTTATAACGTGACCGTCAATCCCACTATTCGTTGGTAAAAGAGTAGCCCAAGAGTTGGCGGTGGGTGGTGATGACTAGCTACCTTCCTTCTAGTCTTACACTACTAAATTAGGGACGGCTAGCGCAGATGGCCGTCGTGTAGCTTTGCGCGAAATTCAAAAACAAACAAACAGTATCACAAGAAAGATAAATAATGTGATATCTTAAAAAAGAGAATTCGCTATATGTGAATGGGATATTCCTAGGGTTATGATAAAATTTAAGTGTTTAAAACGAGGGAAAAATGCTTGAAACGATGGACTGGAATAACAGCTTGATTATATATTCAAAAAATGTTTTTGCAAAACGTTTATTTTGCGTCCAAGTATTTATATTTATAGAATTATTACAAGTTTCTATGAACGGTAAAATTTAAAAATGGTATAAAGAAAAAAGCTCTCGAGTAGCTTTGTGCGAAATTCCCAAACAAACAAACAAAAAAAGTTAAAAATATTCCACTACGTTATTTATAAAATTTTAATTGTCATTAAATTGTAGCTTATTAAAAATACCTATTTAAATAAGAGATGATAATATTTATTCCCTTTTCAGGTATGATCTGCTTCACACTATTTAAAAGAAATATCATACTCCATAAATAATTTTAACCTCATTCGATCTGGAATCCAAAAACATCAGCAAAGGCTAGTGGTGATACACGTGCTAAAGACTTTTAATATAATGGAAATACTAACTACTCAAACTATTCATTTAAAACACTTTTTAAACACTTATGTTATCCAGGTACCACACCTCAGGTTAACATGTTACCCAGCTACTATATTTCATTTTAACGTGTTACATTGCTACCATACCTCATCTTAACATGTAATCCAGTTACTACATATCATCTTAACATGATACATAGCTTCCACCCTTCATTTTAAGATGTAACCGAGTTACTACATACGCTGCTGGCCAAAACCTTAAGGCCAATGGACGTAAAGAAAAAATACGCATTTTGCGTTGTTAGACTCAACCACTTATTTGAGCAGAGCTTCGAAAGATGAAAATAAGAAAAGGAAAAATAAATAAATAAAACTTTTTTACCATTTAATAGGGAAAACATGAACACTATGAAATTAGCCTAAATACTAGCTGGTCAGAAGTTTAAGACCATACTGAAACGAAGTGTTAATCGGTAAACACGAAACAAAATTTAGTCATTTGTGTTCAAGCATTAGCGTTGTTAACATCTCCTGTGTTACATTGGGTAAAAACAAGGCAAAGACTAAAAAAGTTGACAGTTTGAACGTGGCAGAATTGTCGAGCTGCAAAAGCAAGGTCTCTCTCAATGTGCCATCGCTGGTGAGATTGGGCGTAGTAAAACTGCTGTTGCAAATTTCTTAAAAGACCCTGAGGAATACGGAACGAGAATTTCAAGTGGTCGGCCCAAAGAAATTTCGCCGGCGTTGAGCAGGAGGATTCGACGGGTTGTCCGACAAGACACCAGCCGATTGTCGAACCAGATTAAGGCCCTTACGGATGGAGAATGCATCTTCAAACATCTTCAAAGGCCACGCCTCCTTCCACACTACGAAAGAGCTTGTTTAAACTATTCTGAGAAGCACCAAACATGGGACGTAGAAAAGTGGAAGAAGGTTTTGTTCTCTGATGAGAAAAATATTAACCTGGATGATCCAGATGGCTTCCAATGTTACTGGCACGATAAGGATATCCCACTGGAGACATTTTCTACACGACACAGTGGAGGATGTTACATCTTGATCTGGGATGCTTTCTCCTTCCATGGAACAATGGAGCTTCAGGTTATACAGGGGCGTCAAACAGCAGCTGGCTACATTGGCATGTTGGAGAGAGCATTCTTATTGACTGAAGGCCCTCGCCTGTGTGGAAATGACTGGATCTTTCAGCAGGACAACGCTGCAATCCAGAATGTCCGCAGGACAAAGGACTTTTTCATGGCGAATAACGTGATTCTTTTGGACCATCCAGAGTGTTTGCCCGAACTGAACCCCATTGAAAAAGTTTGGGGGTAGATGGCAAGAGAAGTCTATAGAAATGGACGTCAATTCCAAACAGTGCATGATTTTCGTGAACACCATCGTTACCACTTGGAATAACATTCCTGCAAGCCTTCTGCAAACGTTTATATCGACCATGCCAAAGCGAATGTTTGAAGTTATTCGCAATGACGGACGTGCAACTCACTACTGAGACCTCTTGGTTGGACATTTCCTACCCCGTTTAGGACTTCTTCTTGGTATGGTCTTAAACTTTTGACCAGCTAGTATTTAGGCTAATTTCATAGTGTTCACATTTTTCCTATTATATGATAAACAAGTTTTTTAGTTTTATTTTCCCTTTTTTTAGTTTCACCTTTCGAAGCTCAACTCAAATATGTCGTTGAGTCTAACAACGCAAAATGCATATTTTTTCTTTATATTCATTGGCCTTAAGACTTTGGCTAACCTTAACATGTTACGTAGCTTCTACACCTCATCTTAACATGTAACTCAATTACTACATCTTATCTTAACATGTTACCGAGCTACCACACTTCATTTTAACTAATTCAACTCTTCGTTCAGTAAACACCTGAACATGGTTTTTGTTGTTTCAGATATTTTTGCAGGTCTATGTTGCCACTGTGCTTTCAGAGAAAAAAATCATGTTCCTTGTTATTGCTGTGGAGAAATATAATATGAACATATTAATTGAAACGTGTAGCTGAACCTAATTGTTACTACCATTTGATATTACCATTGGTTAAAGCGCATTTGGCAATGTGTTGTGAAAGACCCATACCAATATATACTACTCAGGCTAGTGTCTATTCATTCCTTTCTTAAAGAACTTAATTCAATTTCATTATAGTATTTAATTCTAGTGTATTAAAAGTCGTGTTATTAACTCTAATAGCTTAAGTTCATAATTTTCAGCTACTAGGCCCGGCATGGCCAGGTGGTTAAGACACTCGACTCGCAATTCGAGGGTTGCGGGTTCGAATCCCTGTCGCATCAAACATGCTCACCCTTTCCGCCGTGGGGGCGTTATAATGTTACGGTCAATCCCAATATTCCTTGGTAAAAGAGTAGCCCAAGAGTTAGCGGTGGGTGATGATGACTAGTTGCCTTCCCTCTAGTCTTACACTGCTAAATTAGGGACAGCTAGCGCAGGTAGCCCTCGTGTAGCTCTGCGCGAAATGCAAACCAATCTCAGCTACTCTGAATAAACCAGAAGGAAAAGAAGAGTTTCAGCGTTTTAATTACTATATTAGCTCTAATCTTCATCAGTGTGATCTTTATAATTATTGTACTTGTTGTCACCGAAATTACTCGGGGGCAAAGTGAAGTGAATATTTGTCTAGATAGAAAACAAAATAACGCATTTACTTCCAGATATATGAATAAAACTTTTTCTTTTATTAGGTAATTCAATTTTTCGTAGAGTCATTATTTTTTATGCAAAATATTAAAAGTTTTAACAAAATGTTTGTTGATCCTGTAAGAAACCGTTTGTTAAGAAAAGTCACAGTTTGTTCTCTTTCTAACTTGATTGAGAGTAAATAGATTTTAGTTTGCTGAAATATAACGAGTAATGTGGAAACTGAATAGAATAGGTGTGGTACTAAAGAACGTAGCTAAAAATGAAATAGAAACCCTATAATCCGAGCGCTTTCGAAAGGTCCACTTTTCAAAAATGCTCGGGTTATAGGGTTTTTATTTCATTTTTATCGAGACTTGTTGGACCTATGTGCTTTTAGAACATCATGAAAGAACTTAGTTACAGATGCTAGGTTATTCTTTTTTTTCGATGAGTAAAGTGTTTCAAGAAATGAGCCAAAATGAGATGTTGATGAATGATCACAACCTGGAGTAAGCATTTCAATAGACCTTGCAGAATAAATGACCACGGTCTGGTGTAGGCCTTTCGATACACCTTGAAGAGTGAACGAGCACGGGATTCAGAGGATATATAATGTAACATAAGTTTGAATCCAGTACGGTATACACATGTATTGTTTTCAAAAAAGGAAAATCAATGAACTTTGGAAAAGAAATTACATGAATATACTTTTTTTTATTAATAATGAATGCTACTTAGTTTTATGACGTATGTTGCTGTTGCAACATTGTTACTTAAAACTGTTTAACTCAAAAGTAGATTGTACTCTATTTCTTCGTAGGAATGCAGTGATGAGGTCCGAAGTTAAAAGCGTGTCTGTTTTATCTCGTTTTTTGGCAGAGGACTAACTGAAAAACCAGACTGCACTGGTTCGTTCTTTTAGGGTGCTGACTACAGCTGAGCGGTTTACTGTCTTCCTACACATACAGAATTCTCACGTGTTACCCAGGTAGAAAGCACGTGTTGCTTACGCTTACGTGCCAAACTTAGGTGCACATATGAAAGTGTCCGTGAATTATGCCTATGTTAAAGTTGTTGTTTTAATAGCATCCACAATTTTAAAGTGTCCGATAAAAGTAATGCATGTTTTAATAACATTTTTAATGTTTCATGCAATGTATAGATTAGATATAGAGAATATTATTTATTTGTTTTGTTGCTAAGCTACAAAATTGCACTTCTCACCCCGGATATCGAAACCTGACTTCTAATGTTATAAGCCCCCAGGTTTACTGCTCAGCCACCAGGGGAGGGAGGTGCAAGAAGAATAAGTAGCTAAAATTTGATAATAGTGACACGAATACAGGCTCACAAAGCGAGCAAGAAAAAAGTTATTGTGTAAATAAAAGAACATACACATAAACATAATCGCCCTTTCAACCGTGGGAGCGTTATAATGTGACGATCAATCCCACTACATGATGACGGGTAGAACAAATCAACAACAAGGGGTAAATCAAATGATATCTTGAGTGTCACTCTTTTTTATTTTTTTTTAGTATTTCAACTCTATATGCATGGGTGTGAGCCAACGTGTGCAACGACCTTTAACAGTGTAATATGGTGTTATGTTTGATGTCAGAGTTATGAACTCTTTGATTTAGCAACAGTTTGTGATAAAATATAATAAATTGTTTTTTGTTTTTTTAATTTCGCACAAAGCTACTCGAGAGCTATCTGTGCTAGCCGTCCCTAATTTAGCAGTGTAAGACTAGAGGGAAGGCAGCTAGTCATCACCACCCACCGCCAACTCTTGGGCTACTCTTTTACCAACGAATAGTGGGATTGACCGTCACATTATGACGCCCCCACGGCTGAAAGGGTGAGCATGTTTGTCACGTCGCACGCCTTAACACGCTTGGCCATGCCGGGCCATAATAGAATCAATACCAAATACATTGTACAGATATGTTTGAATATTGCGTAGTTAACATTAGGCAACAACAAAATACTTTTTTGTCTACTAGTAATAAAACTGCAACTGTTTTTGAGTAATTTGACGATGTCGATTGCAAAAATTTTGTTGAAAACTATTGATCACATTTGCTTCTCAAGTTATACACACACACACATATATATTAAAATATTCTTATATATCGTGGAAATAACAGTTTTCTTTTCATAACTTTACTTGTTCATTGAAATTTGTCTTGCATGCTGTAGTGAGAAGCAAAACATTGTCGGTGACTTCGGTAAACTAAAACTCTTGTTCCTGGAGCTAATATATTCCAAAGAAGTTCTCCATACTGATTTGATGGAGACAAATCATGAATCAGATAATTTAATTACTCTTGTGAGATCAGATAAGGCAATTTATGTTGAAGTGTTACAGGAATAGAATTACTAGAGGAAAATGATTCATTGTCTTCTTCGCAGGATATCTCTTCTGTTTCCAATTTGCTAATACATGAGATACTGGTTTCATTAAAGATGCCATATCTGTATATTTAATGTGTTGTTTAATTTGCCTGAATATCCAGAAACATAAGTCAAGCAAAAGTAACAGTCAGGAAGAAAGTTTTTTTGGCCTCACGCCATATCATGGAAACTGCAGATGGCATATTTGCTCTCTTCTTTGTCAGCCACTGTGTACAGCCATATGTGCCAATTCTACAACACACGTGTGGAACATAATAGTTTTCTTTGTCAGCAATTTTTACACCAAAAATAGTGGTAGTAGGTTATATTGACCTTGTATTTGATGTTTTTGTTTGTTAAAGTGTAATATATTTTTTTAAAAACTCGGCAGAAACTATTTGGTTGATTTCGGACTTTACTTGAACTGGGCTCAGCCAGCTATTCAAACGAGTTTATATAAAAAAAATATGTAAGATAATTTATGTTTACAGAGTTTAAAATAATTTTGAAAAAGGTTTTGAAGAAGTTGATTATATCAAGGGTAAGATGCCAGGAAAAAAGATTGGAATTTGTTTGATTGTGTGCGGAGTAAGAGATGTCTGGCTCCACCTCCTTTATGTTCAGTCGATGGACTTTTGGAATGTCTTAACAAAGTCAGCACATGAGAGTTTCTTGATTCCAGGGTGGAGCAGGTGAGCGTGGAAATGAAGCAAAAATGATGCAAATCGCTACAGTTATACGAAGAACAAATAGCATATGTGAACAATATATTTAGAATTTACACAAATACAATATAGATCTTGTTTGAAGTTATCAAAAATGTGTGTCTTTACCCATTAAACTTCTAAATAAATTTAAGTTCAGAGCTAACATTTTAAAAATATAATGAGTATTTGTCCATCTGATTTAGATTTTAATTTATTATAATACCTCAAATTTTTAATCAGCACTATCAAAGTACCCCAAATTACTTGAGTTTTCTCCTGTAGCAAATATTTGGTTGTTCACTGTCGCGCGTGAGCAGTTTTAAATAGTTCGTCCGTGCATCGGGTATGTATATCCCGAAAACTAACTCGTGTTTGTTCATTTAGTTCGACATCAAGGCCCAATTCACCTTGTTAAGCAATACCAGTTTTTCTGCTGGATCATTTAGTTCGACATCAACAATATCATTGATTAACAATGTGTATTCCTTCCATATTTTTATCAGCTTGCGTTTCTTCAATACAGAGATTAGACATGAAGATTCGTTAACAGTGTTGTTTGTTAGCAAGCACAAAGTTACACAAAGGGCTATCTGTGCTCTGCCCACCACGAATACCGAAACCCGGTTTCTAACACTATAAGTCTGCAGACATACATACCACTGTGCTACTATTGACAATGAAAACCCTCCCTATATCTTGTATCTATGATACCTATGACAAACGTCTTCAGCTGAAAAAATAATTCATTTTCAAAGTTTGGTTTCAACACTGATAGGTGTGTGTGTGTGTGTTTTCTTATAGCAAAGCCGCATCGGAGTATCTGCTGAGCCCATCGAGGGGAATCGAACCCTTGATTTTAGCGTTGTAAATCCACAGACTTACCACTGTACTAGCGAAGAGCCCCATAGGTAGAACAGAAACAAAAATAAATATTTGTGATGCAAATCTTATTAAATTTATGATTTTCTTCACACCCCATTTAATTTATCCATTAAAGATTTTAAATCAGAAAAGTGCAAAAATAAGACTCCAGACCTTTCTCTCACACAAGTCACTACCTAGAAGGACTTTCGATTGGTTATCAGCACGTATGTCCACACAAAGTTAAATGTTGTACGAAACAACAAAAACGGTTGAACAGTTTCCTGTGTATTGACCAACCTATCAAGTTGGTCAGTACATAGACAACTGTTTGATCAAATTAATTTAGTCAATACATGCATATAACAACTTATTAACACATATTAGGGGTTGTGCTTTATGTGTCTTTTAATGCGAAATGAAAACAACAGAGAGAAATTATTGGAGATACGTGGAATTTATTGTTTTAAAAATGCAAAATTCAGAACATTAATTGACAGTCATTAAGAGTTGAAATGATAATTGAATAACTCGGAGAACACAAGAGCATGAGACATGTGTAAAATGGCACAATACATTGGGTAAAAACGTAAGTACATGCACTGGGACATAGTTGTCTGAATGCTAGTTTATAAAACTATAAATTTTAATAGGCTATTTTATTTTACTTCAATCAAGTAACAAGTTTGTTATAATTATAGGTGTTTTTCCTTTTTCTAATTATTCATCAGCACTTTATGATGAAACGTTAATATTCTTAGTGATTTACATATGAAAAATGTGAAAAGTAAAAATTAGACATCACAGTTTCCATTCGAACGAAACAAGAACGATTACAAAAAATAGGCCTAGCATAGCCAGGTGATTACGGCGCTCAACTCGCAATCTGTGGGTTACGGGTTTGAATCCCCGTCACACCAAACATGCTCGCTCTTTCAGCCGTGGAAGTGTTATAATGTTACGATCAATCGCTTGTAAAAGAGTAGCCCAAGAGTTGCCGGTAGGTGGTGATGACTAGCTGCCTTCCCACTGGTCGTACACTACAAAATTAGGGACGACTATCGCAAATACCCCTTGTGCAGCTTTGCGCGATATTCAAAACAAACAACCAATACAAAAAATACTGCATTATTGTCCGCATGGTTTGTCATATTTTAAAAGAACGTATCGGTCAATTACACTATTTATTGGCAAAAGAGTAGCACAAGAGTTAGTGGTGGGTGGTATTAATTAGATGCCTATTATTACTAAGTTAGGGACGTCTAGTGCGAATAACTCTCGTGTAGTTTGTGCGAAATTCAAAATAAACCAAACATATTAACATTTACCAAGAGCCTTTGATACTCAAAAGGTCTTTGATGTATGAAGTAGTAATGTGTTGTGATAGGCTTATATATAAAAGTATTTAATGTAGCGAGAAAACATTACAATTTTCCCACAGTACGGAATAATCTCTCAAGTTGTTATAAGGAAGGCTGAAGACTTAGTTTACAATAGTCAACAGAAACATAGAAAATTAATATAAGATGATGATCCTTAAGACAAACGAGATTGTCCAATACACGTTATTACATAAACAATTATAAGATTAACATATAGAAAGCGTATGGGGAAAGGATAGTTTTCAAGACACTCTAATCACATTATTGTAACAATAAAAAAAATAAAATTTACAGTTTTTGGGGAACTAAGACTATCAGGTATATTTAGAATGCCGGGTATGTGTAGAATATTAGGTATACATAGAAGATAGGATATTAGGTACATGTAAAAAATCAGGCAGATGGTTTCTTGAGCATGTGGCTTGTTACTTGCACGAGCTGTGATTATACACTTACATTGTGAGTCACGCGAATTTTAGTTTTGTTGATAAACAAAAAGCTACGTAATGGAATCTTCGTGGTGTGAGAGTATCGAAACTCGAAACTGAACCACTGAACTACTCATGTGAGAAAGAGATACAAAATTAAAGTAATTGTTGCCTTCTTAATTAAGATCTGCGTGGTTTGTTTTCAGTTACTCGGATAGCATAAAAACTTCAGAACGGTTATTAATTTTGTATTTTATATATGTACTTCACAAAGGTTATTAATTTTGTATTTGTCATCGGCACCTCAGAATGGTTGTTAATCTTGTTCTTGATACTGGTGAGCTAAGAGTTACATTGTACACCGTAATCAATTTCTGAGAGTTGGAAATATAGGGTAGAAAGAAGAATAGAACACCCTTAGAAACTTTAGCTACAAGAATAAATTAAATAGATTTTTGTTGTTTTGTTTTTGAATTTCGCACAAAGCTACTCGAGGGCTATCTGTGCTAGCCGTCCCTAATTTTGCAGTGTAAGACTAGAGGGAAGGCAGCTAGTCATCACCACCCACCGCCAACTCCTGGGCCACTCTTTTACCAAGGAATAGTGGGATTGATCGTAACATTATAACGCCCCCACGGCGGAAAGGGCGAGCACGTTTGGCGCGACGGGGATGCGAACCCGTGACCCTCAGATTACGAGTCGCACGCCTTAACACGCTTGGCCATGCCGGGCCTAATGAAATAGAACACAGACTGATGCTTCTTTGGTAATCACATAAATTATATTTGAAACATTATGAATCATAATTACAAGAAGAAACAAAACAGAGAACATCTGAAGTAGATGCACATTTAAATATTAGAAGTTACGTAAGCCTGAGTTTGAATCTTATTTTGTTTGTAATTAAGTATAAAGCTACACAATGGGCTGTCTGTGCGCTGCCCACCACGGGTATCGAAACCTAGATTTTAGCGACATAAGTGTTCAGATTTAACATTGAACCACAAGGGGACAATAATTTCGAAACCATCTAAATACCCAAAATCGCAGTTGGAGTCAAAAGACAAAACATTTGACATTTTAATAAATGGCACCAATAATTGAAAGTCCAGTTTGTTAGGAAAACGCACATAATAATAAATAATTAAAATTAAGTCTTCCAGTAAAAGAGTCAGACAACTAATAGCTGTAGACCACGCTAAAATTTGTGTTAACACGTACTGTGAGAATTACCTTAAACTGAGTTGTCTGAATGTTAAAGCAATATGCATTTAAAGCTCAATTCAGAATCTTCAATATTTCAGTAGGCTTACCGCTGTAGTAGCGCGGGACACATCAGTCACAGAAAAACAATTAAAAAAATTAATAACTATAATACAGATCATTCAACTAGTTATTTTTGATATTTTGTCTTATCATAGCCGTTTTTAAACGTCATGTCAATTTTTTAAACATAAGAATCGGCCTGTAAAAAATCCGAAAGAATTACATGGTACCAAGTGAATGTAAAAAAACAAAAAAACAAAACTGACATTCTGTGAAAAAACGATTATTCTTTATATTAGTCTAAAGCCCGGCGTGGCCGGATGGTTAAGGCACTCGACTCCTAATCTGATGATCGCGGGTTCGAATCCCTCTTACACCAAATATGCTCGCCTTTTCAGCCGTGGGGGCGTTACAAATTTACGGTCAATCCCACTATTTGATGGTAAAAAAGTAGCCCAAGAGTTGGCGGTGAGTGGTGATGACTAGCTGCCTTGCCTCTAGTCTTACACTACTAAATTAGAGACGATTAGCGAAGATAGCCCTCAAGTAGTTTGCCTCGAATTTCAAAACAAACCAAACCATTTATCTTTACATACTTTTATATATAACGACATTTGAAAACTTTCCATCTGGAAGAAGCATGGCATGATCACGTGGATAGGACGATCGATTCATCATCTTCACCCGACCATACATGCTCGCCCTTTCTGCCGTAGAGGCGTTATTATGTGACGTTCGATCCCACTATTTGTTAGTGAAAGAGTAAACATAGAGTTGGCAGTGGATGATAATGATTACCTGACTTTCCTTTAGTCTTTCACTGATAAATTACGGACGACTAGCGCAGACAGCCTTCGTTTGGCTTTGAATGAAAATCAAATCAGACTAAACCGAACCGAGGAAAGTCATACAAATAACCGATGTTTAAGAAGATTACACTAATGCCGTGTTTCGAAAACTTGTGGTTAATCAAATTTGCGCACGTAACTCGACGAGACCGTACTTTTTCATTGATTGTGTGTGCGCGCGCGCGAGGAGTAAGGTACACTACCTATCAGATAAATTTCACATCTAATTGCTAGTATCTCATGTGAAATTAAAGTTGATCCTAAACAGTATTTAAAATTAAGCAGGTGTTTTTCTTATAGTAAAGCCACAAAGGGCTATCTGCTCAGCCCACCGAGGGGAATCGAACCCCTGAATTTAGCGTTGTAAATGCGGAGACATACCGCTATACTAGCGGGGGGCAAAATTAAGCGGGAATAAGGGTGCATGAATTCAAATCAAACTTATGGAGAGGAAGGGGGGGGCATTGAGGGCACTCGCTTCCTGAAAAATAATTAAAACATATTTCGCTATTTAATCAGATAATGTATGAATTTGATTTTTAAATTCACTTCACAATTCTAATTCTAATAAAAGTCACCAGGTTTGCCAAAAGCTTTACTTACTTACAATCTCTAGATGTTTACCTTGTAGCTAAGTGAATGCCCCCCCAGTGGCTCAGCGGTATGTCTGCGGACTTACAACGCTAAAAACGGGTTTCGATACCAGTGGTGAGCAGAGCACAGATAGCCCATTGAGTAGCTTTGTGCTTAATTCAAAACAACAACAACAGCTAAGTGAATAATGATGCCGCTACCACGATAGATTCTTGGCTATTGGACATGGCAATTCTCACTTACGTCATCAAAGGAACCAACGCGGTCTTACCAACACCCTCCTGAGCCCTGACACAGTATGATAAGGTCAACTTTTTGCCACCTGTTGGTAGTACCAACAGTAGTTTATCAAAGCGACTGACGCAGTCTTGAAAACATTCTATGAAACAGCATGGTCAGAGTCAACTAAAATTTACTATTATGGAGTATATATGACCGAAAGTCTTGCGTATGGCTTAAACCAGGGGTGTACAACAGGCGGCCCGCGGGCCACAACCCGGCCCGCCAAGCCATTTAGTGTGGCCCTAGTT
Organism: Tachypleus tridentatus; assembly: GCF_004210375.1. Classification (NCBI taxonomy): domain Eukaryota; kingdom Metazoa; phylum Arthropoda; class Merostomata; order Xiphosura; family Limulidae; genus Tachypleus; species Tachypleus tridentatus. The sequence continues at coordinate 41,885,878 of NC_134832.1, read as the reverse complement.
GTTGTAATCTAACCATGTGGCCTGATCTGTAATCCAACGCAAATGGAATATTTTAAAAAAGTATCGATCCTACGGGATTCCCAGGCTTCGACTCGACAAACTTCTAAAATTATCTTTGCTAGAGAGGAGCAGGCCGAATTCGATTGGTCGGCCTCCTTAGGGCATGAATAGGTGACGTGCACTAGCACTATTGTCTACGACTCAACGTCATGTCCTGAACCTCGCCTTCGCCCGCTGGCGACAATTTTCCCTAACCTCTGCTGTCCGTCATTCATTATTGGTGAAAATTTTATTACCTTTTACAGTTACTACAAGAGATTGAAGGTAAATTGATTATTATTTAGCATATTGTTGTGACTTTACTGAATTTATTAAAATTTTTGCTTTCAGATGCATCTGATTCTATGTACAGTGTGACCTCGTTATTCGCGGGGTTACGTTCTTTACCCTCCCGCGAATAGCGAAAACCGCGAATATTGGACGCAGTTTTAAAACGTATATGTATGCGATTATATACTATATGAAATGCTTCCCAAACACTAATGATACTTATACTCATTGATGCAGTAATAATGTAGCAATATTGCATACTGTTATGTATTTCACTAAATTGTACCGTGCGTTACCGGGCTGTGCTTTGCCGTTTGCGTTGTTCGGGAAGCTGAGGCAGTCAGCCAATAGCAGTCCAATCTTGTTTGGTGAAGACGACAATTGATAAAACGGCTTGATTGAGTAAATACAACAGAAATCTCCTCGAAAAGCCCTTTCAGTCTCTGTGACCTACAAAACGCAGTTCGCGCATAACCCGCGAATATGCGGGGTCGCGAATGGCGAACCGCGAATAGGCGAGGTCACACTGTATTTTGCTATTCTCAATTAATTTAAGTACCGGAAGGCAATGATCGGATGCCAATTTAGAAACATGTGTTTCTGTCCATAAGAGGTTCCATGTGTAAATAAATTCTATGTTTTTTCTACTTTTATTTTCGAGAATAATTTTTGTTTTGATTTCAGGGCTAGTAAAATGTCAGCAGTTAAGAAACGAAAAATTGATGATGAGGGAAGGTTATTCAACAGTGAATGGTGCACAAAATATCTTGTTGTCCCACATAATCAAGGTGTTGTCTGCCTCGTCTGTCAAACTACAATTGCAGTCATGAAAGAGTACAATATTAAGCGACATTACGCAACTAAGAACTCCTCCCAGTTTGATGAAATTGTTGGTCAGGCACGAAAGGACAAAATTGAACATTTAAAAACATCCATTGAAAAGCAACAAGGTGTTTTTACCACTTTCAAGAAAAATTCAGAACTGGTGACAAAACTGAGTTTTAAGCTTTGTGAATGTATGGCAGAAAAGGGAAAGCCTTTCAGTGATGGAGAATTTATTAAAATTGTTTAACAATATTCACAGAATATGCATGTCCAGAGAAAAAATATTTGGTGGAGCAAACTAGCCTTTCCCGCTTTACTGTCTCACGCAGGACAAAAGATCTTTCAGAGGACATCAAAGAAACTTTGAAAGAGAGATTGAATTCGTGTGAAGCTTTCAGTCTGGCTTTGGATGAAAGCACTGATATCAATGACACATCCCAACTTGTCATTTTCATCAGAGCTGTTACTGCAGGCTTTGATGTTTTCGAAGATTTTTTAGATATGGCAAGCCTTTCCTCCACAACCACAGGACAGGATATTTGTGAACAAGTGCTTAAGGTTGTAGAAAAGTTTGAACTGAATCCTTATAAATTATGTGGTGTTACAACAGATGGTGCTCCTTCCATGACAGGTAGGACAAATGGATTCACCAAGAAATTTCTAACTGCAATTGGAGCACAAGACGTAGTTGTAAGCCATTGCATTATTCACCAAGAGAGCTTGTGCACCAAAGTTCTGGATTTTGCAGAAGTCATGAAAAATGTCGTCCAATGCGTAAATTATATTCGAACACGAGGATTAAATCACCGACAATTTAAAACTTTTTTAGATGAGCTGGACAGTGAGTATTCAGATGTTTTGTACTTCTCTGCTGTACGTTGGCTTAGTAGAGCTGCTACTTTGAAGAGATTCTGGAATCTGCGAGAGGAGATTAAGTTCTTCATGGAGAGCAAACGTCAGAATGTGGACTTCTTGAGCAATGAGAACTGGCTGAATGACTTAGCATTCCTCACAGACATTACACAGCATCTGTCTGATTTAAACTTAAAACTACAAGGGAAAAGTCAACTTGTGAATAAGTTGTTTGAGCATATTTGTGCTTTTGAGAAGAAATTGGAACTTTTCCAGGTTCAGTTGAGAAGAGCCATATTGACCCATTTTACATGTCTTGCAACCAGGAAACTGGAATTTCCTAATCTGGATTGCACCAAATATGGAACCAGTGTACAAAAGCTGCGTGATGAGTTTGCAAACAGATTTCCAGATTTCAGACAAACTGAAATTAGATTGAAATTGTTCGCTCAACCTTTTGATTTGGCAGTGGAAGACAGTCCTGATGATTGCCAAATGGAACTCATTGAACTGCAGGCTGACATGGACACTAAAAGGAAATTCTCTGAAAACAGTTTGCTAGACTTTTACAAACTCTGTGTACGTGAAAAGTTTCCCAATTTGTCCCGTCATGCACAAAGAATTGCCTCCCTTTTTGGTAGCACCTACTGCTCTGAGCAATTTTTCTCCAAAATGAAGCTCATCAAAACCAAATGTAGAAGTCAGCTGACTGATGAACATTTGACCAGTCAGTTAAGAGTGGCAACCACTTCTGTCAAAGCTGATATTGACAAGCTCTGCAAGGACTCTAAATTTCAAGTGTCGCACTAAAATGATCACTCATGCAAAAATATAAAATATTATTGCTTGCATTTTGAGATTTTTTTTTAATTTATTGTGCATGTACACGAATAAGCTTGTTTTTTAAGTGGCTCCACTTGATTGATGAAGTTGGTTATATGGCCCACCGACGAAAAATGTTGCACACCCCTGGCTTAAACTAATCGTACAAGTATTAAACCAATCAAATCTGACTGTGGAAGCTTGTGTATTCTTTTGGCTGCAATGGCAAAATTTGAAAGGCGGGTCCATTGTTCGTTGATTTTGACTTTGCCCTCTCCCTTGAAAAAATATTTCTGTGGACACACATGCTTTCTAAAACTAAAACTACCATTCAACTAGTTAACACCACCCATCGTCAACTCTTGGGCTACTCATTTACCAACAAAAATGGGATTGACTGTGATATTATAATGCCCCAAAGGCTAAAAGAGCACACATATACAAGGGATTTGAGCCCTTGACCTACATATTGCAAACTGAGTGCCCAAACCATCATATCATGCAAGGCCTTTATAGAGAGGTGTCATCTTCTAAAAAGCATAAAACCAAAGAAAAAAAAATAGAATAAAATTATATTATTATTTATTTAAAGCATATCTTTTAAGGCTATCTGCTGCTGTTTTGAAGTTTGAATTGCTGACCAGAGGGAAGGCAACTGGCTAGTAAAATCCACTCCCAACCTTTTTACTTTTCGTTTCCAACAAATAATTGGATTGATCATCATATATAATACTCCCATAGCTAAAAGACAAGCATGGTCGACTCTTAGTTTCGATCAGTGACTTGAAAATCAGAACATCAGTATCCCAACTATCAAGCCTAATGTCAGATTAACATAGAAGGTCCCCAGGGCTGTTGATTGATTGATTTAGTGTTTTATGGCACAAAGCAGCTAGGCTATCTGCGCCAAACGTCCAGTAGATAGGTAAAAATAAATTAAATGTAGTAAAATACATAAAAGGGAATGAAGGTAAAACAAAACATAATTGAAAAACAGAAAAAGTATAAAACCAACGTTCACACCTAGTCTACAATGTTAAGAGAGAAAGCAGAGCAAGAGAAGTTGTAAAGAACTTTCTCTAGCATAATGGTAATGATCATAACCCGCCAGGAAGACAAACAGGTAAGTACAAGAACCACCGTCAGTCACCTGAAGATGGCCTTTCCAGTCCTGGTTCCGGGTTATGTTGTCATAACAGCCATTATCAAAAGGTGAAATAAAAAAAGTGTTAAAAGACATATAGCAAAATCGTAATAAAAATTAGCCAAATGTCCTGTAAAAAGGTAAAAGTAAAATAAATGTAGTAAAATTCGTAAAAGGAAACAAAGGTAAAAACAAAACAGCAATTAAAAACAGAAAATGGCATAAAACCAATGTTGACATCCAGTCTACAAAGTTGCAAAGAACTTCCTGTAGCAAAATGGTAATGATCATAACCCGCCAGGAAGACTAACAGGTAAGTACAAGAACCACCGTTAGTCACCTGAAGTTGGTCTTTCCAGTCCTGGTTCCGGGTTATATGTCATTATGGCCAATACCAAGAGGTAAAGTAATAAAAGTGTTAAACGACATGCAGCAAAAGTGTAATAACAACTCGCCAGGACGACTAACGGGTAGTTCGAACGGTGTCGAGTTATTTAATGTTCTGGCCATTTTACAATGTCAAATTGAACTGGAAAGATTGAGACTCTGAAAAGGGAACCACAATTAAAAATGTGTAATGAATAAATATCAAACACTTAAATGAGGTTAAAAAAATTTATGGCCATTAAAAAACTAAAAACTTTATCAAGGTGGACAGTGTCACCATCACCAATAACACTGTCCAATGTTACAGACAAACCCTGGGACAGAACATGTTTAAAATAGTGTCGTCGTTGAGAGTCGTAACGATGGCAGGAAAGCAAAATTTGGATTACAGTTATTTGAGTGTTACACAAACTACACACTGGTGCATCAGTTCCATATAAAAGAAAATGATAAGTTAAAAAACTGTGACCAATGCGTAGTCTAGTTAGAACAACTTCCTCCTTCCGAACCTTACGGAAGCTAGACGGCCAAAGTCAAATATAGGGTTTTATTAAGAAAAGCAAGTGGACTGCCAGCTGGCACGGAGCCGAGCCTTGAATACAGGACCATAGTCCATGTACGGAGTAAGAACAGTGGTGATAGTGCCAGAGCAGATAGATTTAGCTGCCATGTCTGCAAGCGCATTCCCAAAAATACCAACGTGGCCTGGCATCCAGAAAAACTGGATAGAAGTAGATGTTAATGAGAAATGGGCCAGTCGGTTTTGAATATCAGCGAGAACAGGGTGTGAGCCAACGTGAAGAGAGTCAGTATAAATAGTGCAGTCGGAGTACTGCTCAGCTTCAATATAATCCAGGGCAAGAGGTATGGCGTACAGTTCAGCAGTGAACACAGAAGCTGTAGAGGGGATTCTGCACACAACCACCGAACCGCAACAAACCATGGCAGAGCCCACAGAGTCACCTGATTTTGAACCATTCGTATAAATTGGAATAGAAAGGTTGTTCGAAAGATGTTCAGTAAATAAAAGACGGTACTTATCATCAGGAGTATCTGCCTTTTTCAGATGACTTAAAGAAAGGTCACATTTCGGAGCTGTAATAAGCCATGGGGGGATGGGCTGACCAGTGGATTCTGCAATGCTTTCCAAGGACAGACCTAATTCATCCAATTGTGCCTGGATGTGAAGGCCAAAAGAAGCAATGGCAGATCGTCTGTTTTGAAAAAGTAAGGCCCACTAAGGAAGGAAAACACATCCCCAAGTGGGATGCTTTGGTAAGGAGCGAAGTTTCGAGAAATACAGTAAAGACAGTTGCAAACGGCGAAGGTGCAGAGAAGGTTCGTAAGATTCCACATATAATCTCTGAACTGGGGAGGTGTGGAATGCCCCAGTGCAGAGTCGAAGTCCTTGATGATGAATGGGGTCCAGCATCTTTAAGGCTGAGGGTCTAGCAGAGCCATAGACCATTGATCCATAGTCGAGTTTTGAACGAATAAGAGCATGATATATCTTTAACATATAACATCGATCCGCTCCCCAACTGGCAGTAGAGAGGACACGGATAGTGTTCAGTGCTCTTGTGCATTTGACCCGTAGCTGCTTTAAGTGTGGTATAAAGGTCAGCTTATTGTCAAAGATAAGCCCCAAGAACTTGGTGTCAGGGACCACTGGCAGCGAAACTTCACCGATACGAAGTTCAGGATCAGGGTGGATACCCCGTTGGCGGCAAAAGTGCATGCAAACGGTTTTAGAGAGAGAAAAATTAAAGCCATTCGCCTCAGTCCACTTCAGTACACGATTGAGAGCAGTTTGTAGTTGCCGCTCAATATATCTCATGTTCGACGACCGACACGAGATGTGAAAGTTGTCAACATAGAGCCCATTTGCAACAGTGAGAGTAAGTTGTTCAGTAATGGCATTTATCTTTATACTGAAAATGGTGTGACTCAAAACACAGTCCTGAGAGACCCCAAGTTCCTGTAGAAAAGAACGGGAAAGTGTCGAACCCACACGTTCTTGGAATCGCCTGTCCATTAATTTTTTTAAATAAACATGGGTAAATGGCCACGTAACCCATATATATGGAGGTCTCGCAAAATTCCATACCTCCATGTTGTGTCATAAGCCTTCTCAATGTCAAAGAATATTGATACAAGATGTTGGAGTTTGAGAAAGGCTTCCCTGGGAGCAAACCGAGAGATCAATAGCGGTAAAGGACTGACCAGGTGCATGATAATAAGTGAAAGAACCAGTACTGAAAAGATAAAGATTGTGATCAGAGAGCATACGCTCTACAGAGCCACCCCTCCTATCAATAACAGCACTTTTACAGAGGGAATGATGTCCATTAAAGTCCCCCAGGATTAGAATTGGAGACGGTAACTGTTCAACGACAGCATCAAGGTCTGATTGATCATATGTCTCTCCAGGAGACAGGTAGAGAGAGCAAACAGTGATGATATGACCCAAGGAAACACGGATGGCCACGGCCTCCAAGGGTGTGTTAAGTGACAAGGACAGGGTGGGCACATGCTGATCAACCAATAGTACCACCCCTCCATGTACTTGTCCATCACACAGCCTGCCATTTCTGTACAGAGAAAACTGCCGAATGGTAAATGTATCAGCAGGTTTTAGAAACGTTTCTTGTGAGGAAAGACATACAGGATGGTAGGAAGCAATTAGTATTTTGATATCATCCAGATTAGAACGTAAACCTCGACATTTCCATTGCATCAAGGTGTCCATTTTTAACGACGGGTAGGAAAAGTGGCTGGAGAACCCTTCTGTTTACGACCACGTCTTTTTTCTTTACTGTCCTTAGTCAGAGGAGGTCTATGACCTCCATGGGTCCTGCCCAGGATCGATTGGACAGGTCTTTGTTATTGAAAGGGGATTCCAGTGACTGAGGACGCGAACGAATGATTGTTTTGCATCTTGGGGTGGGAGAAAAAGATGTTTCAGAAAAAATGCTTGTATTTGAAACCGAAGGATGTGGATCTTGAGATTTGTTGGAGTGGCGGGCAGCAATTTCCGAGCCTCAGGATAACTAATGTTATGAGTCGTTTTCAAACGTTGCACCTCTTTTTCCTCCAACCAGTTTGGGCAAGAACGAAAGTAGGAAGGGTGGGAACCATTGCAGTTGACACAAGTGGGTCCGTGTGACACTCATAGGCATCGTGGTCCTTGCCACCACAACGAGCACATGTCAGGGAACCACGACAGGACGTCTTTGAGTGGCCGAACCTATGACATTGGAAACATCGAAGAGGGTTTGGAATGTACGACCGTACTCTGCAAATTAGATAACCTGCCTTGATGGTGGCAAGTGCACGTGGTGATGTAAATGTCAAAACGACGATATTTATCGGCAGTGTAACTCCGTCTTTGCAAGTGGAGATGCGCCTCACTGCAGAAACTCCTTGAGTGGAAAGACCAGCGAGAATCTCTGACTCGGGGACCTTCTTCAAATCACTCTCAACAATAACTCCTCGTGATGAATTCAAGGTAGCATGAGGGGTAACCTCAATAGGTACATCCTCAATTGCCTTTGAATTCAAGAGGTGTTCACTGTGTTAGGATGTTTCAACCAATATGTCTCCAGATCGAAGCTTCTTTACTGATTTTGGAGAGCCAACAAGTCCCTCTAGTCCCTTCTGAATAAAAAAGGGGGACATTTGCCCTAAAGGTTTTTTTGAAAGAGAATGTAATATAAGAAAATGGGGTACACGTGTTACAGATGTTGAAGATTGCTGCTCAGAGTGTTCAAGACGTGGTCATTTACCTATTGACTGTTTTTTCACTATTTTATTTAAATTTTTTGTTGGAGGATCCATAGGAAAAAAGAAAAATTTCGGTACCCACTGACCCCACCTACCATGGAGCCCTACGAGGGGACGCACTACAAAGTCATGCAAGGACATTGCAGCAACGCCAGGGTTTCGTGAGCACTATACCCAAACACCAGCATCAGACACAATGTCCACAACACCCGTTGAGAACTTCCAACACTGGTACTTAATTGACTCTAGCCCAAAGGCCACCCATCTACAGGAATTCAAGGCCAAAGTGGTGTGTTAGGGTTGGGCCCCTCAACCACCAGGATCCTCTCCCCTTCACGGGTCCCCACGCACGGCAAACACGTGGGTGGATGTTTAGATCCCAGAGGAGGTAAACTGAAAGTACAGAACCTTCCCTGGGAGGTCCCCTCACCACGTACAGGAATCCACACCGAGGGGCTCAGGGCTGTTAAATAAAACTTTCTGAAGTTGAAATTTGAACCTCTATAATTGTCAGGTACCTTTATAAACAGCAAAAAGCAATAAAAAGGGCTATCTGTGTTCAGCCCACCAAGGGTATCAAAACAAGGTTTGTTTTTTTTTGCATTTAAGTCTTAAACTTTACTGCTCAGCTACTGAGGACTTCTTGGCTGTTGAATAAACATTACCATTAAAAGAGAAATAATTAACTCTCCCAATTTCACCTAATTTAGTATAAAACATTAAGATACTGATTTTTATTACAAGCTGAAAGTGAAAATTTAGTTGTTTTAGCTCTGACCCTCATTTTGCCACTTTTTATAATTTTTTCAGTATTTAACATGGCATACATCTTTCATTAAAAAAAATCTATTACTGGATATGATTTAGGTGTTTTTAGACATTTTGCCATTTCAAAAAAGTGTAAACTGTAAATTACAATTTCATTATTTAATGTTACTTTTACCATATCTTTAGATAATTGTCAAATACATTTCTAAATATTAGACTGAAGTATGATTGCAGGTCCTGATTCTAAGTGTTACAAAAACTAAAGATATTAAGCCTTTTTTCTTTTTCTGGGAAAAGTGTTATATTCAGTGACTTTAAAGTTTTGTTTTTCTTTGTAAATTTATAGTATTCATTTTTGCATCCTTGCTTTGACATATAATTTGTCAACAACAAATAATCCAATAACAAAAAACTACAGCAAATTCATTAACAACAAATTGCCTAACTACAGCAAGGCAGCCACTTGCAAGATAGTGAATTTTCTCTCTGTATTTATTTTTTTGTTATGGTTTTATCATTCATTTATTATTCCTTCTTTTATTTAGTTTATCTATAAAATTTTAGTTACATTAAAATCCTAAGTCACCTGCTAGCTGATTGTGAAACTGATACCAGCTCTCATAGTGGTGACATACAGGTATTATTAATGTATCAAAAAATTATGTAAATTTATGATCATACAAGATGTACTCTCATGACCTAACAGAGTGAACAAATACCCTGTTATAAGCTTCCTAAACTAAGTTGTAAGATAGTAGCTAACGATATAGTTAATGAAACACTTCTGTTTGTCCCTTGATATTAGTATTAATACAGAAAAGTGATTTTATTTTTTAATTAGGGTTTTTTCCATACAATTCTTTTTTCCGATTCCATTACTTGAAGTAACTAATATTGATACTTGTTTTATTGTTCATTGCTATCAAGCCATGGCAAGGCACATGTTCATTAATTGTGTTTTTGGCAAATGCTCAATTTTATTTCAAGTATTATCATAGTTTAATAAACTGTTCTTTGTTGAATCCTGGTTGTAGAAGCCTGCTTATTTTAGTTGGTTGCATGTATTTATGAATATATGCTAACAAGCCACAACAGCAACAAGTAACTTAGCAACTAACTTCAGGAAACCTATCAACAACAAAGCATAGCCTAACAAATACAGCAAGTCCATCAACAACTAAAACAGGTACACCAACCACAACAAAAAAAAACAGGTATAGTTTTGTTTTGAGTTGACTCACTTGTTATCAGTATTATTATATCACAAGTTACTGTTTTTACAGTAAGGAGGAATATCTTAATAACAGGTGCAAGTTTTAATGGTGAAGAACTTCCTTTAGTATTAAAACTTCCATACTTGAAAATGATCCTACTAGTGATTAAAACATCACATTTTTAAAATATTCTTCCTTGCTGTAAATGGTGCAACTTGTAATAGAAAATAACTACATTGAAACAATTCTTTCAACCACAGACAACCCAACAACTAAAGCAAGTCTCTGAACCACAACAACTAACAGAAATAACAACTACACTGCAGAAAGTTCTTTGACAACCTATCAACAACTGATAATAACCAATGTAAACTCCTCAAAAACAAACAAGACATAAATTAACAAGTCTTAATACTATCTACTATACATGTTGAAAGTTCCACTTAGGAACTCTAATCAAACACAAGATCATGCTTTACAGTTCATCCATATCTTAGTAGTGTAATATTTACAGAATGATAGCTTAGTAGTTCAACTTTTTACAGAATATGAATCGTAAGACGTTTCAACAAGCTGCATACAAACAGTGAAATTATGTTTGACATACTCAGCCAGAACTCCAGGAATACGTGCAATGATTGGGAAAAGTGAAAGTACACTAACAGGCTCAGACATAATACGGGTAAAACAATCACATTTCCAAAAAGCCTTCACTACATGATCTAGTAACTGACAGTTCAATTCAAGATATCAGATTTTGTGGTAATGCCTCTCAACTTTGTCTGGTATTACAGTAAACTGGACTCATCAACACAGTTGAATGTTTAACACAAAATTTAGCTATAATTTGTAAATGGATCATACAATATTCTACAGCCCAATATAAAAAAATTCTCTCCAAAACTAAATGCTATGAAACAAGAAACAGATATAGAACTATACTTACAAGTTACAAATTTTACTTTTGTGGAAAAAATAACATTTTTTTATGGATACAAAATACAATAATAGGTTACTTAATTGCTACAAGCCTCTGACTGTTTATTCACCTTCTTTTAAAACTTGAAAACTGAACAACATTGGGTAAAGATAGAATAAAAAGTAGAAACAGTCTTTAATAACAATCTTTGATGGCATGCTTTTTCAACCATTTGTATTGTGCACAGTCATGGTAACTTCTGAAAGATTTCCAGACATATGTAGGTTAATTGATCTCAATGTCATCATAACACATGACAAAAAAAACCAACAGAATTTATCATGTTGATACTGAGGAAATGTGGTATTTTTCACTCCCTTGTAGGGGATATGCAACTACTAAACTTCAATAGCTGAGCATTCATTCTACAATCTTTGTAATGGTTAGTAACTACTGTATTACAATATCTGAAACTTGACTGTGAAAAACTTTGTAGTGGTCTGTAACTAGTGTATCAGAATATCCAAACATTTACTGTTACAACGTTTAGTGGTCTGTAACTAGTATATTAGAATATCTGAACATTCACTGTTACAATCTTTATCGTGGTCTGTAACTAATGTATCAGAATATCCAAACATTTACTGTTACGTTTAGTGGTCTGTAACTAGTATATTAGAATATCTGAACATTCACTGTTACAGTCTTTAAAATGCTCTGCAGCTACCACACTACAATATCTAAAGATTCAATACCTATAATCTTTCTATGCTTCTTTAATATACTTCATTGCTTTATAGTCTTCTATAGCTATCACAAAAGATACACACTGTCTGTAGTTGTTGTTATACCATTGTATCTAAAACATTGTAGAATACTGTACTTACAGTTTCTGTTACACCATTGTATCTAAAACATTGTAGAATACTGTGTCTATAGTTTTTGTAAAGAACAAATGATATTCAACATTGTGCCCATTGATATTGTAAAAGTTAGTAATAAGCTGTGATATTGAATAATTTGTCTATAGTGGTTGTAAATTAATAAAATGTTGAATACTGTGTCTATACCCCTTATACTATTACTCTGAATTTTGTATCCATTATGTACTATAATTTAAAATATATATATTGAAAGATTCATATTCTAACAACATTAAAATCAATTATAAAAATAATCAGTATCTAGTTTCACGTTATTTAAATGTCTCTACACCCTTCCTTTTAAAGTTTTATTTATCACTCACACATATAAATACACTTATATGTATTACTCATATATTTCACTGATAATTCAACATCAGATTTTAAAACACTATTATGCCCGAGTATTAAATTTACATAATTTCAATTTGTTTTATATACTATTACATATACATGAATGAAGACAAACAAAAACAAAGTTAACTAAAAGAGAGAAGTCCACATTAATCATGACAAACTGTTTTAAATCCTCATATGACATAATTCACTTATTGAAATTGGTTATACACATAGACCAGAATTACATAAATCTTTAATTTCATCATATGCAGCTCTTAGATCTCGTCACAGTAGATTATGACATTGTTACAACACAGCAAAGTCGCACTCACAGAAACTTGGGCCATTTCCAGGCTGTACACGAAGTCCACGCCTGTTAAAGTAACACACTTTTATGTATTTTAGTTTTTAAAAAAGTTTGTTATAATTGTATAACAACTTATATAACTGAAGATGAGTTATAATGATATAAGTTATGACTGAGGAAAGCTTTCAGGTCATGAACAAACTGTAAAAATTGCTGTGATGTTTTATTATACATAGCTTGACTTAATCTAAAAACCTTTTGATAGCAACAGATGACTTTTGATAGGATGTAACTCGTTAAACAGGTTTTTGGGAACTTTCACAGAGTTGAAACATTTATTTATTAGATAATATAATAATTAGTACAGCAGTCTCCATCAGTAACAAGATGAGCACAAACCTAAGAAAAATACTGTTTACTGATGTTTTTTTTTAAAAATATGCAAGAATAGGCTTCTGTTTCCATCAAAATTTAAGCATATACAGTTTTCATATCTATGATTCAAATAAGTTATAGAAAAGAACATAGTACTTTAATAAATAAACCCACATGAGACAATGGAACATGATACAAAAATGTATGAAAGGAAAGAGATATTACAGGAGAAGAAATAACTTGAATGATAAATGGATATATTATTCTGAGAAATTATTGAAATTAAAGGTTATGTGAAAATGTTTATAATTAATAGTAAACTATAAACTAATACATTTATTTTAATATTAGAAAATTTTCAAAATTATTAAACAGCTGTATAAAAAGGCAAAATAAACAGCAAACAGTTAAGGCTTCAATGTCAATTGTATCACTTATTAATTCTTACCATGAAGCATTATATATATTTGGAAATATATAAAAAAAAAATGTATCCTCAATCCAAAGAGCTTCTATATATATAATATTTCTTTTCTCATATTCCATTAAAAATTTCAAGTTTCATACGGTTATCTTGTTGCTAATGCATCAGGTTGAATAAAATGTTCAGATGTTGATTCAATCTGCATAATATTTTTAATTTATTGAATATGTTTGGAAAATCCTTCAGGTAAGGAATAGCTAGTTTCTCCAATATATGTACACAAAAAGGCACTGTACACATTCTATCACTTTTATTATGGAACAAACTTCATCAAACCAGTCACTTTTGTATAATATTTGTTCCGAGTACAAATCAAGTGAGGTTTAACAGTAGAGCAAACAAGGAGCCATTATAAATTTTTTTCAGGGTTTTTAACTAGTTTTAGGCTTGATTTTCTAATAGCATTACAGTTCCAAGCAGATAGTATCATCTTAGTACAGTATGACCCCTAGTGGTACACTGTTTTCTTTAAAACCTTTGAGCAGTTGTTAGTAGAATAATACTGATTAATAAACTTTAAAATAGTTAAAAAGGTAACAAGTTTTTTAACAAATGTTCTCTGATAGCTACTTTTCCTTGTGTAGTGTGACAAGCTTTATTCAAATTGTCCAACAATAATTTCACATTTAACAGAAGGCTAACAAGTCTCAGCATGTAGGATAACAGGTTTTGTATAGGAGTTTCAGAATACATAAGGGTAAGTACGGATTTAATAAACTTAATATAAGAGGTGAAACTATTTAAGAAAAAAACAAAGATGTCACCAATAGAAAAAAATTCATATGGGTGTCTGGCTGGTTTCAAATTTACATTGCGTAACTGTACCTATTACCTCTAACAAGTGCCTAAAAATTATAGCTATGTTGTTTCCCATAGCAACACCTTCATTTTGTTTATTAAGTTTTTGTTTTTGAACTGAAAATAACTGTTAATCAGAATATCATAAGAAATGTCTTGAGATACCCTCTTGTAGTTTAATACATCCTTTTGGAATCACCTACCATTCTAAAAGCAAGCCACAAGTGCTAAAGCATGAATGACAATTAAAAAATAAAATTCTTATCTGTTTAATCAGATGAGTATGATTGTGCTCATGGATTTAAAAACTTAACAGCACAGTTTTCAGAACAGTTCAGATTTCCAGTGCAGAAACTGTGAAAATAAGACTTTACAAAAAATTAATCATTGAGAAATAATCAGTATGATTTTGTATTTTTAATAAGTATAAATACAATAAAAATCATGTAATATTATCTGCACAGCATACTAAAAAAATATTTAATTTTACCTGAACTGCTATTATAAATTACAAACATTGATTCTCACCCATAACTTGATATTTAAAAACACCATATTTAAGACACTTAACTTCATTAAATAATGACAAAATATTATTTTTAAAATATTTGCGAGTAAAAAAAATGCTCTAATACAGTCAGAATTATTACTTTTTATTTAAGTTTGAAACTTATCATTTTCCAATAATAAAAATGTATTTATATTAGGTTCTTACATCCTCTTACATTCTTGTTCAGTGCTGCCTTCTAAATACAATACTTTTATTTACATGACACAAACATTGAACTCCTATGTACTCCACAATCAGCATGGTTTGAGTGATTCTTGCATATAAATCACCATGCTGCAGCTCTTCACCAATTAGTGTGACATCTTTCCGACACATGTGATCTCTCTATTTGATTCTACCAAACTAGCACTTCAAATTTCGGCAGAAAATGTAAGTACCAGTTTTCAGTGATAAAAGAAAGAAAGAAAAGAGTGAGAAGAGGTCAGTACCAATCACAAATACACTTTCAATAGAGAAAAATCATAACTTCTGACATGGTACATTACTTCTGTTCACATAAATGGCTAGAATACCACAGTGAATAGGTGTAGAGACCAGTGCTAGAGAAGAAAAGAAATATTCTTTGAATGAATCCAAAGAATACCCTAAAAGGGGAGATCCTTGTAGTAGAGAATTATATGTGCAGAACTGTACAACTTCTGTACCAGGCATAATCAATGCCCAGTGTGGAAAAAGGGAACACAGACATAGGATTTTAAGGGAGAATGCCCAACACTGGTATTTGGTTGACAATAGCTCAACTGAACCAGCCGAATGACCCTGGGGCAGGAGCACCCCAAGGCCAAAGTAGTGTGTTGGGGTTGGACCCTTCAACCACCAGGATCTTCTTCTCCCCTTTACAGGTTGTCATGCACTGCTAATATATTATGGATGTTCATATTCCAGAGGAGGTAACCTGAAAAGGCAGAACCTTTTAAGGGAGGTCCTCTCATCACATACAGGAATCCACACTAAGGGGAATCAAGTGGAGAAAAAGAGCCAGAACAGATATTATCCCAAATGAGTTTGACAGTTTGAGTAGGAAAATGAACCATATCGAGTTGATCCCAGATCCAGGAGTCGTCACAAATTAATTGTAACAAGTATAAAGTATAATTAATTGAGAAAATAAAAAGTTATTGCATTTTAAAGATAATAAGTGTGTATTTACAAAAAAAAAATTCAGTTGATAGTATTTGTTGAAGAAACAATGTATTTAACCTAAATCATGATTTACTAGTAATTTAAATGGCAGGTGAATCTAAAGTTACAAAGATTCATGTTAAGCCTAATCTAACATTGTAGCACAAAGAATATCACTAAACATTAATAACCAAATGCTCTCCTTACAAGTATTACGTACAAATCGAACTAAATGTACTTTATTGAAACTAAATAGCTGCAAATAATTCCAAATGTGTGGCATCCCAAACTCTATGACCAACAAAAGTCAAGTCATATGATGATCAATCTCCCAATGCATTAACGTGGGCAATTCGTCAGTTGAGTACTGCGATATGAAGCCTGAGTAATTGTGCTAGAAGTAGATGATGACATATTTGCAGTGAAAACCCCACAAAATATGAATAACAATAGAGTTATCATGTAAACCCAGAAACATGAAGCAGAAAGAAAATAGAAAATATCTCCATTTTGCATGAAATGAAAAAGAAAAAAGATGAAGAGATAAACAAAACCCATCTTGATGATAGCATTGCCACATGAGAAGTGATAGTTTGGTATAATCAAATAGAGGGAAATATATTTATTAGGTGTCTCACATTCCTATTGGTGGAGGATTGTCATAAGATGATTTGCATGCAAGATGAAGTTGAATTAATACAATCATGGGGTATGTGGGAACTCAAACTTGTGACAAGCAAGAAGTTTTGCACACAGAGAACAGAATTGAATGAGAATAGCTCTTTATGTGAGAGGAGGTGTAAGATTAATGCACGAGGTACTCACCAGTCTAAGAAAGGATTAATTAAAGCATAGGACAGTAATACAATTTAAAATATTAATAAAAATTACACATACTTTAGTCAAAAAGTATAAATTAAATGTTTTTGATAAATTATTTCCTTTTGTTTTAAACACTCTGTAAACATAAAGAACCTATTTACAATTATATACACTATGTTGTAAAATATGCAATGATATTTGAATTCTTACTTCAACATTCGGCAACGATGTTCTTCAAAACGTGGTGTTGCTTTGTTTACATCTTTAAGATCTGCCACACTCCAAAGACGTTCTGCAACTGCTGCAGCTCTGGGCCTTTAAAAAACAAAAATGATCACAGTTTTTTATCTCAACATGTTTTAAGTTCAGTTTCTTTCAACTGGTTCTAGAAAATACTTTTATATTATATACTTGGAGCTACGAAGTTTTCCACTCACTTTATTTTTAATTTTTAACACTACACAAACAAAAACTAGTAATTACTTGAAGGTCAGGCAAGTTTGTTTTGAGAGTTCTAATTTTCACATAGGCAGGGTTTAAACACCTTTACATCATAATTCATTACAAATATAAGAGAATCATGGAAATCCTGTATTCTACCACATGTAATTTTCTACTCACTAACGTATATAGTGTTAAGAAATTAATCCTCTTCGATTGTTTGGTGCTATATTTAACAAAAAAAAAACAAACATAGAATAATGTAATCTTTGACAAGAGTTTAAGAACATGAATTCAGTGACCTACCAGGTACGAGATATTAGATTTGTTCCATCTACAAACTCTCCCCACATGCAGACTTCTCCTCCCATGATCAAACTCTTCTGATATTCAGTACCTTAAGGAGAAATGTACAGATTAAAAAAATAACTTTCACTTAAACAAGTCTTTTATATGTTACATATAAATGTAAGCATGCATTTTATTAACCAGTATTACGTAATGGTGTATCAGCATATATGTTACTAATAAGTATCATGTAATGATGTGTGAGAATTCATTTCATTAACAAGTATCACGTGTGTAAGCATACATTTTACTAACAAGTATTATGACAATGTAAACCTTTAATTGAGATTTCCTCTGTTTTTGTTTCTTCATTTGAAAAAAAAACCTTAATTTATCGATTCTTGATTTCATGAACTTCTTCGTTTTGAATAATTATTAAATTAAATTATTATTTCAACCAACTATAATGGATTTATTACATAACTATAAAAAAAATATTATATCAACCAACTATAATGGATTTATTACATAACTATAAAAAAGTATCTTATATCAACCAACAACTATAATGGATTTATTACATAACTATAAAAAAAGTATCTTATATCAACCAACAACTATAATGGATTTATTACATAACTATAAAAAAAGTATCTTATATCAACCAACAACTATAATGGAGTTATTACATAATTATAAAAAAAAGTATCTTATATCCACCAACAACTATAATGGTGTTATTATATAATTATAAAAAAAAGTATCTTATACCCACCAACAACTATAATGGTGTTATTACATAACTATAAAAAAGTATCTTATGTCAACCAACAACTATAATGGAGTTATTATAATTATACAAAAAAAAGGTATCTTTGTATCAATCAACAACTATAATGGAATTATTACATAGTTTTAATATTTTGTACTTCAAAAAATTTGACAACAGCATCCCACAAAAACCAATTTGATTTCTGCTCTCAATGACTGTATGAGTGTGATGTAATCTGTTCAGAAGTCATAAAACAGTTTTTAAAGTACCATTGAATTCCTGAGGATCACAAGTATAGTATTTTGGCCAGTCTTTTCCATAGCTGATGTAATTCAGATACCAACAGGTGGACAGAAGTGTCTTATAACCCATGGATGTGACTTTCTGCAACTCCTGCACCTGTGGATCTTTCCAGACATGGACAACAGTATTGGGATCAACCTGAAAGAAAGTCCATTTCTCTGAAGAAGGCCTTAATTTGAGGTCACAAAAACATCATTATCAGTAAAGATAACAATCAGACAAATTTATCAAATGCAGTCACTAAACTGGTTTATCATGTAACTGGCATTCCATCCTTCCATACCACCCCTTAGTAACTAATACCTTAGACTTCCAGTAAAAATCCTAGTAAGTAACATGAATGGTAAGTGTTTTATTTGATTCTAACATTAGTTGGACTATACAGTTTACTTATATATAGAAGATATTCATAATAATAAATCAGTTAATTATGTTCCATTAACATATTCTGCATGGAAAACAACATCTCATAGTTAGAACTAATTACTAAGACTACATTAGTCTAAACTGACCTAACATTTATATAACTGTACAAGTGTCTTAGCCATAAATGAAAGCTATTCAGAAAGGAGATGCATTAATTTGAAAAGCTAAAAAAATATATGAAAAAAAATGTTTCAAAGCAATTGACAGAGTAAACACTTATCAGTAGCAGCCTTTTTGCAATATATAGCAATTCATAATTATTTGGAATTAAGCATATTTTCATTACAAGTCTTTCTTTTATTCTTTCTCCCAGTTTCCACTTAGACACAGAACCAAATTAGATGTGGTCTAAAGTATGTCTCCTCCCAGCAAGATAAAAAAAAAAAAAGCAAGGAATAGTAAGACCAGAAGCCATAAGTTGTTGTTTTCATTGCAAAATCATATCCCTAAATCCATCTGTTCTCTCCTTATGAAAGAAAGTTTATTCATGCTGTCAACAAAACACGTAACAAAAGTTTAGACCCACATCATTTTATCAGTAGATAAACTACTGCCATATGAAAATCATTAGAAGAAATCTGACTTGTGCAAACTTGCCATTATAACTATGATTGCTATTAGAGAAAGTGAGATGACATTCATATCTGTATATAAAAATCAATAAAACATGGCCAACGATAGAGAGTTCAGCCTATAAAAGTGTGTGTGGAAATGACCAATTTGACTAAAACAGCAAAATTACAAATGCAATGACTAACTCTTAAGTGATCTATCCAGAAGATTTTGTTTAGTAATCTGAACTTTTAAATATAGAAACAGGACAAAATACAAAAATAACTTAAATTTCTTTGTTAATTTAACCATCCATCTAAGAATGTCTTACACTTTTAAGAACAATGACATGCATGATCCAGGAGCTATCACTGAAACAGGTGTTGCAGTAAACAAGTTCTTCCGTGTAACATTGGGCTATAATGTCACAACTCTCCCATAATAATCTAAAACAGTGGTTCCTAACCAGGGGTGCGAGATAACATTTTTCCTTTTTCAAATGATTTGTTTTTGTTTATATATCATTAAAAAATAATTATAAAAATTTGTTTTGGCCACCTTCACCTTTATTCTTAAATAAATAATTACTGTGAGGGGTGCAAGAACATTAACATTTTTTCAGGGTGCGGGGCATAAAAAAGGTTGGGAACCACTGAATTCTAAAACGTTAAAGTTCACATCCTCATAAATTTACTGTTATAGACATAGACAAACTGGCAGCTTCTTCTCTTATTATTATTATATCTTTTACTTAGAAAAAATCCCTAAAATGGTGAAGGTTTTTAGCAAACTGTAGAACATAACTACAAATGACCACCTTCCAAGAAATGTCTAAGTTCAAAAGTAGCACCTCTAAAAATCTGTCCAATTAAGTTTCACTATGAGATAAATTTTATTCATGTAGGTATCTATCCTTAATGAGATTGTTTTAAAAATGCTGTTGAAAGAACAGACTGTATAATGTCTATTTTTTCAACATTTTGGAATGACAAAAAAGCAAATGAAATATATGCAGTCTGACAAGTACAGCCCAATCACATCTGTCCATAACAGTTCTTACATATGGTATCACTACTATAAACTTAAAATAAAAAGAGCAAACATTTCTTTTTAAACTGATTTAATTAAGTTTAATCTTCATAAGGTAATGTTTCCAATTTTAATTTTCTTGTGGAGACACCTTATGCATTAAAAAGGTTAGTTTGAAAACAGATAATGTTTAGTACAGAAGACATAATGTTTGCTAACTTACCTTAACACCATTGTCTAAAACTTCCTGCCAAATAGTGTAGCTCTTTTTTAGAGACTGAAGAATATTAACCAGTCTGTTGCAAAAAATCAAGTAAAAAATTACTTAGTTTGTTACTTTCACTTTAGTTCACCATAATGCAAAGTGCATTTATTACAAATTATTTCAGTTTAATCCAAACAGTTGTAGTTCCTTGTCTCTTATGCAATGGTACAAATATGTTATCTCAAATTTATCTGAAATTAATAATATTAATTAAGTCCACTTATTGGCCCTCAAAAACTTAATTGTAGGATAAAGTGAAAGTACCATCAATACTTCAAATTCAATTTTTAACAAATTATCTATAAATATTTTTATCACATTATCAACCTCAATGTTACTCTTGATACTGTTGTCAAAAAAAACTTGTATTTCATTATAATCCAGGCTAACATCAAAATTTCAAATTATGAAATAGACAATACTTTGAAAAATTCAACAACTAAACAACTCACTCTTTAATGTTGTCCTTTATTAAAGAATTATAGTTTTGTATAGTATTTGATAGCAAGATCAAACTCTGACATTGACATTCTGATCAATATCACAAACAGCAAAAACTGATCACTATAATTTGGAATGTAAAAAAAACGTTTAACCTCTATCAGGAAAAGAAATATGTCAGGATATAAATAATCTATTCTAGCAAAAAAAAAAAACTCCAAACCATTGATTTGAGCATTGCAGGTCTTGAAAAAGAAGGTATGGCCTGTATAATATAATAGGTGGTTCTCCTGCTAAACCAAACATGGGCATCTAGAGGAACTTTTCTACAACGGGGGTGGGACAAAGTTGGAATCAAGGAACCATCAATGAACCCATCTTCAAACCTTTACCATTACAGTCAAGACAAACTCCTGTCGTCAGATTTGGTGAATTTAATATTTGTAAGGTTAGTTTATGCCATATTGAAGACTTTCAGCTATATATACTTCAAAATAGTAAATCTTGGTTTCTTCTATTAAGTTTTTACCATATATGGTAATTTCACCTTATACATAACAACTGCTCATATGAACATAGTAACTTGAGTTTGCATAAAGAACAATATTTCAATAAAATTTATTGTGTTCACATAGCTTAACACAAAAAATGCACCAGTAGTTTTGATAACCTATTGCTGGTACTATTGGCAGATGGCAACAGCTTGAGCAAGATCATGCCACATCAGGGCTCAGAGGATGCTGGTAAGACCACATTGGTTCCTTTGATGACTTGAGTGAGAATTGCCATGTCTAAAATCTAAAAATCTATTATGGTAGAGACATTATTATACATTTACCTTCAGAGTAGACATCTAAAGATTTCAAGTAAAACTTCTGACAAACCTGGTGATTTATTGGAGCTGAAAAATTAATTGCAATAAGTAGTGTGAAATTGAAAACTTTTCAATTCATATACATATGATAAATTAATAAAGAAATAATTATGTTTCTGATGATCAAGGAGAGACAGATGATCAGTTATTAAAGACATAATGAACAATTTCTGTCAGATTACAATGAATTAAAACCACTGAAAGATGCTCAAGAACTATGTGCAACAAGCCACCTGAAAAAGACTTGATTAATTATCACAGTATGGTTTTTTACCATAAATTTTGTGATTGGAGACAGCTTTTGTAATGTTATTTTTGACCATCATTCACAGCTGGTGTAAATATTCATAACTTTTTCTAGATTATCAACTAGTGAAAACTGCCAGTGATCTTTTTCAGCTACTAGCTGGCTAAACAGTAAAATACACTGGCTTCATGCCATTTAGCTATTGTTAATTTCAAACCCAAACCTTGCTCACTACTGAAAGAATATCACTGATCAGAATTAGGTGGGCATGATGAAAGAGCTGCATGATCCTAATAAATTGGTTTTTGAGGTCATTGTCATTGTCTGATCTGCTGATGACAGTTGAAGTGCCTCATAAATAACCCACACACTTCCTTTAATTAATGATCTTTAGAAAACTTGAATCCAATTTCTATTTTATATCAATTTCTTCCTGAACTAAGCTCACTCTGATGGACTCCTTAAATGACACTCTTGTATCATCATGAATCAAACAGCATCACTGATTCCATGAGTGTATAGCATTAGTATTTATTCTTGATGAGAAGTGAACTCATAACTCATGGAAATATTAACATATTCTACATATAACTTGATTAACCAGGTTTTACTGTCACAAAAAGGTGACATAATAGAGACTAAGATAATGAACAGAATCAGTAAAATCAATATTGCCTAAAACGTTTCAGTGAATTCATCTACAACATTTAAATTCTAGTATATGCACCTTAAACTAGACAAGTGAGCAAGCTAGGTTTACTAAGATTGATGATATCTAAAGCTAAAGAAATATTTTTATAGCAACTGACAACTATTTTACATAAATATGACAAGTCTTTAGTATGACATGTGATGTATTGGACATTCACAGCATTAACACTCTACCTGTACAAAATCAAACAACTAAAACATTGACAAATTTGGCTTGAAACTTTAGGCTTACCTCACGAACTGTTACTTTGACTAGACAACAAAAGCAAACCGTGTGTGTGTGTTTATGTGTGTGTGTGTGTGTGTGTGTGTGTGTGTGTGTGTGTGTGTGAGATAGGGTTTTATGTAACAGCAAATGATATATTAAGCATGTGTTCACAATGGGTGAAAATATACACATATTTTCAGGAAATTAAGCATCACGGTGAGAAAAAATTTTAGTTGCAAAACACATTCTTACTTTTGCTCATAGTATCCTTCCAACTTGGAATAATCACTACCAAATGCATGCTTCTTCATGAAGTCGGTTATATTGGGATTACTTTTCCTGAAAGTTATTCAAGTTTGCATTAGTCGTCACATGTACAACAACAACACAGCCACACTGTGGGCACAGTAAATATTTACCGACTGCATATGATATTTTCCTCATCCTAATCAATGAATCTAATGTAGTGGCTTAAAAGTAAATTCTGAACTAAAAACACACTTGTTATTTTGAAAAAAATCAATTTGTTCATATAAAGATCTGGGTTTGATACTTCAGAAAGGTTTTGTGAATATCAACGATATTCTTACCAACAGCTGAAATCAACCTCATCTCCCCCCAAGTGAACATAGTTGTCAGGAAATACTTTAGTTATTTCACCAAAAAATTCAGTCAAGAAGTCATAAGAGCTCTGCAAAATAGGGTTAATGGGTCCAAAATTTCCATTAGGCTTTCCTTCACTATAGCATGGTGTTAAGAGGCCAGGCTGTCCTTTACCCCAAGACTGGGTATGTCCTGTTAATGGAAGAAAAATGGAAAATATATTTTTTTCATCATCTAAAGTTGGTCTTATATACTTCTGTATCCATAACAGTTTCAGTTATTACAATAAAACTTTAAAAATGTTTAGGAGTTTCGGTGGATCTAGTAACCATAGCTTATAAAAATACAAACATATTGTTTGTATCCCTATGAATATTCTCCCAATTTTTTACTACCTTCCCTTTGAACCTTTATGAAAAATTCATCTCATTTAAATACTTCCATTGTAACTTCTGATAGTTACTAATGTAATGAATTTAATAAAAAGAATGTTAATAAATGGAAGTTGGAAATATCACAATTTATAATATTTACATATGCATTACTATGACACAAAATAAGACACGATTTAATTGAAATATTTTTGGTAAATGTCAGTACTTTTCTATCAAAATGTATGTACTTCCTTCAACTAACAGTAACATTCCTTCACCTTCATATAAAAGCTAGGAGAGTAACCAGTGTTACTCAGATGAAAATGGCTCCAACTGATTTAGTTCTTTATTTACATGTTAATATATTTATTTGCCTTAGGTCTTCTTTGTATACTATTTTTTATCAAAAGTGAAGAAAGAGAGATTGTTTTCATTTATAACAGCCCTCTTGATCACACATTACAAAAAAAAAAAAGCCAGTCTTTTCAAGTTCAGACCAATTTTTCATCTAATTTGCCAAAAATTACTAAATTGGTGTCTTTGGCCTGAATGTACAGCAGGAAAATAGTTGGTTGGTTGATTTAGTGTTTTATGACACAAGGCAGCTAGGCTATCTGCGACAAATGTCCGGAAAAAGGTAAAAATAAAGTAAATGTAGTAAAATTCATAAAAGGAAATGAAGGTAAAACAAAACAGCATTGAAAAACAGAAAAAGCATAAAACCAATGCTGACACCAAGTCTACAATGTTAAGAGAGAAAGCAGAGTAAGAGAAGTTGTAAAGGACTTTCTGTATCACAATGGTAATGATCAGAAACCACCAGGAAGACTAACAGGTAAGTACAAGAACCACTGTCAGTCACCTGAAGTTGGAAATTCCAGTCCTGGTTCCGGGTTATGTATCATCACAGCCATTATCAAAAGGAAAAGTAATAAAAGTTTTAACAGACATGCAGCAAAATTGTAATAATAACTCGCCAGGATGACTAACGGGTAGTTCAAACAGCAGCGTTAGTCACCTGAAGTTGGTCTTTTCAGTCCTGGTGTCGAGTTAATTAATGTCATGGCCGTTTTCCAATTTCAAATCGAAGAAGAGATTGAGACCCTTAAAAGGGAACCACAATTAAAAATGTGTAATGAATAAATATCAAACACTTAAATGACATTAAAAAGATTAATGGCCATTAAAAAACTAAAAACTTTATCAAGATGAACAGTGTCACCATCACCAATAACACTGTCCAATGTTACAGACAAACCCTGGGACAAAACATGTTTAAAATAGTGCCGTCATTGAGAGTTGTAACGATGGCAAGAAAGTAAAATGTGACTTAGTGATTTGAGTGTTACACAAACTACACACTAGTGCATCATTACCAGATAAAATAAAACAATGAGTTAAAAAACTGTGATCAATGCGTAGTCTAGTTAAAACAACTTCCTCCTTCCAAACCTTACGGAAGCTAGATGGCCAAAGTTCAATATAGGGTTTTGGAGTACTGCTTAGCTCAATATGATCCAGAGCAAGAGAAATGGCATACAGTTCAGCAGTGAACACAGAAGCTGTAGACGGGATTCTGCATGCAACCACCGAACCACTACAAACCATGGCAGAGCCCACAGAGTTACCTGATTTGGAACCATCCGTATAAATTGGAATGGAAAGATTGTTTGAAAGATATTCAGTAAAGAAAAGACGGTACTTCCCATCAGGAGTATCTGCCTTTCTCAAATGACTTAAAGAAAGGTCACTTTTGGAGACTGTAACAAGCCATGGGGGGGATGGGCTGACCAGTGGGTTCTACAATGTTATCCAAGGACAGACCCAATTCATTCAATTGCATCTGTACATGAATGCCAAAGGAGCAATGACAGATCGTTTCTTCTGAAAAAGTATGGCTCACTGAGGAAGGAAAGCACATCTCCAGGTTGGATGCTATGGTAAGGAACGAAGTTTCGAAGAATATAGTACAGACATTTGCAAACGGCGAAGGTGCAGAGAAGGTTCATGAGATTCTACATATAACCTCTGAACTGGGGAGGTGTGGAAAGCCCCAGTGCATAGTTGAAGTCCTTGATGATGAATGGGGTTCAGCATCTTTATGGCTGAGGGTCTGGCAGAGCCATAAACCATTGATCCATAGTTGAGTTTCAACTGAATAAGAGCACAATATATCTTTAACATAAAACATCAATCCGCTCCCCAACTGGTGGTAGAGATGTTCAGTGCTCTTGTGCATTTGACCCATAGCTGCTTTAAGTGTAGTATAAAGGTCAAAAAGATAAGCCCCAAGAACTTGGTCTCAGGGACCACTGGCAGTGAAACTTCATCAATACGAAGTTCAGGATCAGGGTGAATACCCCATTAGTGACAAAAGTGCATGCAAATGGTTTTAGAGACAGAAATTAAAGCCATTCACCATGGTCCACTTCAGTACACGATTGAGAGCAGTTTGTAGTTGCTACTCAATACATCTCATGTTCGATGATTGACACGAGATGTAAAAGTCATCAACATAAAGCCCGTTTGCAACAGTGAGAGGGAGTTGTTCAGTGATGGCATTAATCTTTATACTGAAAAGTGTGACACTCAAAACACAGCCCTAAGGGACCCCAAGTTCCTGTACAAAAGAACGGGAAAGTGTCAAACTCACACAAACTTGGAATCTCCTGTCCATTAAAAATTTTTATTAAAAATGGGTAAATGGCAACGTAACCTATATATATGGAGGTCTCACAAAATGCCATACTTCGATGTTGTGTCATAAGCCTTCTCAATGTCAAAAAATATTGATACAAGATGTTGTCGTTTGAGAAAGGCTTCTCTGATTGACATTTCAAGTCGAATTAGGTAGTGGACTGGTGGAGTGCTGTCGTCAGAACTCACGCTGGGTGGGTAAGAGGAGGTTGTTTAATTCGAGGAACCAAACAAGACGAGCATTAACCATCCTCTCTAAGGTCCTACAGATACAGCTCGTCAAAGCAACTGGATGGTAGTTTGAAGGAATCTTGGGATCTTTCCCAAGCTTAAAGAAATGTAAGATAATAGCCTGGCACCAGGCATTGGGAAAAACATTCTCCTGCCAGATCCGATTTAAAACAATGTGAAGAATATCAAGAGAAGCAGAAAACAGATGGCACAGCATGTCATAATGTAAACATCTGGTCCAGAAGATGTACTGCCAGACTGATGAAGGAACATTTTCAGTTCCACCAGAATAAAGAGACAATTATAGTCAAAGAGATAGTCAGTTCGAAAGGAAAGAGGTGTACGCTCTGCCCAAGTCTTAATGGCCAAGAAGGTGGAGGAACAAGTAGAAGTGCTAGATACCTGGTAAACGCTTTCACCTAGAGTATCAGTGATGCTCCGGCCTTCAGCTACCTCTTGGCCATCAGAGAGTAAGATTGAGAGGGAGACAAAATTGTAGTGCCCACTGACTTTTCAAATCCTGTCCCATATGACCTTGGAACTGGTGGTAGAAGATATGCTAGTTGTGAACTTAATCCAAGATTCTTTCTGGCTTTGACGTCTTACCCACCTAGCATGTGCACGGGCTCATTAGAAAGCGAAGCAGTTTGAAAGTGTGGAATATATACGAAAAGTATCCCAGGCTCGTTTTTGAGCCTTCCTTGCCAAGTGGCAAGCAGGATTCCACCATGGATGAGGATATCGTGAAAAACATATCGAGGTTTTAGGAATACACTGAGCAGCTGCTTGTATAATACAGTCAGTTACCGCTGCCACACAGTCGTCTATTGATGGCTGACTGAAGATAGCAGGATTAAATTCTGCGAGAGCAGTGAAAGTGGACCAGCCTGCCTGATGCAGCTTCCACTAGGTCACGTGGGTGGGGTGGCATCAACCACGGCCAGTCTCTTACAAAAGTATAGGAAAATGATCACTGCCTACTGGATTATTTTCAACCCTCCATGAAAAATGGGAGAATAATGAAGGGGAGCAAACTGAGAGATCAATAGCAGTAAAGGACTGACTAGGCAAGTGAAAATAAGTGGAAGAACCAGTATTGAAAAGAGAAAGGTTGTGATCAGAGCACATATGCTCTACAGAGCGACCCCTCCTATTAATAACAATACTTCCCCAGAGGGGTTGATGTCTATTAAAGTCCCACAGGATTAGAAAAAGGGATATGGCAACTGTTCAACGAGAGCATCAAGGTCTGATTGATCATATGTCTCTCCAGGTGACAGGTAGAGAAAACAAACAGTGATGGTATGACCCAACGAAACATGGATGGCTACAGCCTCCAAGTGTGTGTCGAGTGGCAAAGACAAGGGAGGCACATGCTAATCAACCAACAGTACAACCCCTCCATGTAATTGTCCATTAAACAGCCTGTCATTTCTGTACAGAGAAAACTGCCGAAAGGTGACTGTATCGGCAGGTTTCAGAAATGTTTCTTGTAAAGAAAGACATACAGGATGATAGGAAGCAATCAATGTTTTGATGTCATCCAGATTAGAACATAAACCTCAACAGTTCCATTGTTTTAAGGTGGCCATTTTTAGTGATGAGTAGGCCAAGTGGCTGGAGAACCCTTTTGTTTACAGCCATGTCTTTTTTTTCCTTACTGTCCTTATTTGAAGGAGGTCTATTGACCTCCATGGATCCTACCCTGGTCTTGATTGGGCAGGTCTTTGTTGTTGGAAGGAGATTCCAGTGACTGAGGATGCAAATGAATGATTGTTTTGCAACTTGGGATGGGAGAAAAAGATGTATCTAAAGAAATGCCTGTATTTGAAACCAAAGGATGTGGATCTTTGAGTTTGTTGGAATGTATTGGAGAAACAGAGATGGGTGTAGAAGTTGATTCATCAACCTTTTTAACTATGGAGGTCAAAAGGCTTTTCACTTGTTTTGAAAATGATTCTCTTGGAGGCACAGAGAGATCAGTCTGCACTTCCACTATAGTTGTGGAACGAAGTGCAGCAGCATGTCCGAGATGAAGTCGTGGACAGCAATTTCCGAGCCTCAGGATAACTGATGTTTTCAAATGCTGCACCTCTTTTTCCTCCAACCATTTAGGGCAAGAATGAAAGTAAGAAGAGTGAGAACCATTGCAGTTGATACAATGTGGGTCTGTGTCACACTCATAGCCATCATGATCCTTGCCACCACAATGAGCACATGTCAGGGAACCACGACATGACATCTTTGAGTGGCCAAACCTCTGACATTGGAAACATCGGAGAGGTTTTGGAAAGTACAGCCATACCATGTAATTTAGATAGCCTGTCTTGATGGTGGCAAGTGAACGTGGTGATGTAAATGACAAAACGAGGATATTTGTCGGCAGTGTAACTCCATTTTTTCGAGTGGAAATGCACCTCACTGCAGAAACTCCTTGAGTGGAGAAACCAGCAAGAATCTCTGACTCAAGGACCTTCTCCAAATCCCTCTCAACAATAACTCCTTGTGATGAATTTAAGGTAGCATGAGGGGTAACCTCAATAGGTACATCCTCAATTGCCTTTGAATTCAAGAGAAGTTCACTGTGTTGGGATGTGGATGTTTCAACCAATATGTCTCCAGATCGAAGCTTCTTTACTGACTTTGGAGAGCCAACAAGTCCCTCTAGTCCCTTCTGAATAAAAAAGGGGGACATTTGCCCTAAAGGTTTTTCTTAAATAAAATGTAATATAAGAAAATGAGGTACATGTGTTACAGATGTTGAAGATTACCGCACAGAGTCTTCAAAACGTGGTTGCTTACCTATTGACTGTTTTTTCACTATTTTACTTAAATTTTTCATAGGAGGATCCATAGGGAAAAAGAAAATTTTGATACCCACTGACCCCACCCACCATAGAGCCCTACGAGGGGATGCACTACAATGTCATGCAAGGACATTGCAGCAATGCCAGGGTTTTGTGAGCACTATACCCAAACACCAGCATCAGACACAATGTCCACAACACCCATTGAGAACTTCCAACACTGGTACTTGGTTTATTCTAGCCCAAGTGGACCAGCTGATTGACCTAAGGGGGGCCACCCAAAGGTCGCCCATCTACAGGAATTCAAGGCCAAAGTGGTGTGTTAGGGTTGGACCCCTCAACCACTAGGATCTTCTCCTCCCTTCATGGGTCACCACGCAGGCAAACACATGGGTGGATGTTTAGATCCCAGAGTAGGTAATCAGAAAGAACAGAACCTTCCCTGGGAGGTACCCTCACCATGTACAGGAATCCACACAGAGGGGCATGAAAATAGTCTCTGAGGCCACCACCACATAGTTTGTGTTACATCCCACACAGGGCTGTAGCTTTATCTTGCTTGGAAAAGTAATAATTTCATTTAGAACTTTTGTCCAGTTTTAGTTGAAAACAATTATGATATTTAAATAAGTTACATTATGAATTAATTATAAAAGAAATAAATGGAATTATTTCATTAACACATATCACTAAAATTTGTTTTTGATAAATCCAGAAGGTTATTTGCTATTAACAGAATGTTTTTCTTTTGAAAGTTATTTCTTGGCTACCATCAGTTCAGTAGTAGCCAAAGAGTACTCGTCTTCCCGGCAGAGGGATGTTCTTCTACACACATTTTCCATTAATTCCTGTTTTTTATTTAATCTTACTTATAAGTAAATAAAACATTAAAAGTCATCTTTTCAAAATAATAATAATTAAAAAAAAGTCTTTAGCTTCCAGTTAATCTATAGGTTGATTATGAATTAACATTACAAGATCTTACCCAGTATATAACCACCTGTAAGATTACCATGATTTAAGTTCCAAACAATTTACCTGGTGTGTCAAACTCAGCCATTACTCTGATTCCTCGATCTCTTGCATAATTAATAATATCAGCTACTATTTC
This sequence comes from Tachypleus tridentatus, assembly GCF_004210375.1. NCBI lineage: Eukaryota > Metazoa > Arthropoda > Merostomata > Xiphosura > Limulidae > Tachypleus > Tachypleus tridentatus. The sequence continues at coordinate 41,854,713 of NC_134832.1, read as the reverse complement.
CTGGGAATATGTGTGTGTTTTTGGGATAAATGCTCCCTATAGAAAAAGTAAAACTATTACATGTGCATATACTCTACCAATATAGCTTTTCTTTAATAACTATATAGAAAATTTTGGTGTTTGAACAGGCAAACCATTTAATTCATTTTTTCGTAGTTTATATTTTAGTCAATAGCTCGTTGAACAATGTGCTAAAGCCATATTCCATTTACATTTTTCACCAATTTATTTTAACAACAGGTTCTCCCATACAATCTATTTTATGAGGAAGACTGGGTTCCTTGTTACTGAAAAGTACTGATGGACTTGGAAAACATAAAAGATGAAGTTAATATCATCATAAAAATTAAATATCATATCAGTATAGTGGAATTGATATTGAAACATGCTATAAATTTGGGAAATGTATTTAAGCTGGAACTCCATTACACAGCACATACAGCAAAACCAGAAGTTAATTATCACTACAATAGTAAACCATAATAGACCTATAATTTCTTTACTACCTACAACTTCTTAAGTTCAAGTTAAAGAAGGCAGTGAATGTCCTCTTGGACCATATGTTTTTGCAACTATCCAATTCAGGACAAGATGTGTTTAAAACATTATTAACCTTTATATTAAGTGGATGATAAAAATTAAGCTATAGAATTAAGTGTAATGAAGTATGTTATCTTTTCCTTATTAAAAAACAAAACAAAACAATTTTCATTGGTGAATTTTAAAAATTAACTCTTTAATTTAATCATGTATGTAAGTTATAATTCCTGATTGCTCAGATAACAGGCTAATTTGACTGTCGTGCATGAAAAAAATATAAAACAGAATTTTTAATATGTACAAACACACAAAAAATAAGCCAGAGTTTATAACATACACAAAGAAGTAAATCACAGCTACAAATATCCTTACCATTCGACTGAGATTAGGAAATTTGAAGCTTTCATAAGGAAAAGATTGATCATCTACTATATGCCAGTGGAAAACATTCAGTTTGCTATACGCCATTGCATCCTGTTGAAAAATACCTATAAGTTAGGTGTGTATTAATCTCAGTCTAGGTAAGTAAAACTGATTTCAAGCTATTAAAATGAAAAGCTAATATATAAAGGTGCTTACATTCATTCCTCTAAAATGTGCACTTCAACTTTGTCATTTTAGTCTATGCATTACCAGAAATTTGTATTGTTGTTTAGCCAGAAGGGAGTTTAACATAATGTTATAAGTGTGGTCTTAATGACTGAAACCTACATGAAGGTTTAGAAAACAATTTGAATTAAATATAAAAAGTGAGTTAAGCTGGATTGGAAAGTTGAGTTTCTAAATAAATCAATAAATAACCAGTGGATGATTTAGTTTGTTTGTTACTGCTAGCCAGCAAAGTAGTACAGTTCTTTAAACAATGTGTTCACAAAGAAACAGATACAAATTTAGCAAGTGGTTATAATTAAGGTGAATATTTGAATTTCTATTGCTACTTCTTTAAAAACTGAAAGGAAAATACCATTTCCCTTTGTTTAATAGTTATAATTTAAAACTTTTGATATCTTCGATTTTATTATATTGTTCATACAGATATATATAACGATTATGTGGGCTGAACTGCTAACTTCAAGGGAAAGAGGGTTATTTACAATCATCAATGGACCAACCCAGTTCATTATTATAATTCTGTTTCAGTAATAATAACTACACTACAACAACAGGCTGCAAACAGTAAATGTGTTTTAGATGTAGAGTATTATGGATTTTAGCACCCATGTCTATGTATAGAATAACCTACTAAAATTTAGGCTTCAGCCATATGACAGAATTTGTCTAGGGGTGGAAGAAAGTGACGGGATTAATCCAAATATATCTTTTGTTATCGGAAAACTGAGGCGAAAGGTAATGCTTATAATTTTTAATTTCATTTTTTTTATTTTATTCCCTAGTATTTCAATACTCTGGAGTAATATGATGTTGCAAGTATCTCCAAGTTGGTTCTGGAAGAAGTATGTTTTGAAAGACTGTCTCAATAATGTTTTAAATTCTATTAGATTAGCATGATCATAAGTCAGAAACAACAGCATTATTGATCATAAGTCAGAAACAACAGCATTATGCACATGCAGCCATGTCAGCAATGTGTTCCAGCACTGTGGTATAGGAGTGTCTGAAGTGTATTGTGATGAAATGCTATTAGTTATCACAAGTGTACCTCATTGTGGTGACACAATCATGCTCTTGTAGTATCTTCCAATGTGTTGGTGCATTTAGAACTTTGAACATTTTGATATTACTGTATTGTGTTCTGCTTGACATTTCATACTGTATATGTCTGTACACAAAACAAACTTTAACTGTAAGTATATTGAATGTTACTCAAACTAAAAATAATAATGTAAATACAAATCATTGCAAGCTTTTAAGAGAATCATCTATTAAAAATATCTTAATGTTGTTTGCAAGCTTTTAAAGAGAATCATCTACTAAAAATATCTTAATGTTGTTTAGTTCTTAAGTGATAAATATGATATATCACACTGGTATTTATACATATATATAAGGTATGTTATAGTCCAATACAGTACTTGCCAAGTTTTGTTTCAGTACTGATACAGGAACAAAGTGGCGAGATGTGTCCAGAAGCAAACCACGATGAGAAAACCTTGGTGAGTCCAATATCATGGTGGAATTTACTGCAAACTACACATAGAGAAAATTGAAGTTAGATCTTCAAAATGGAATAATATGCTTGCCTGAAACATTCACTCACCCTGAAATTAGAGATACTTTACACTCACTGACCAAAATATTAGAGCCCTCAACCAATAGAGTAAACCATCCCTCACGTTGTGTTTTTACCAAGTATTTGCATGTTAGACAGAGTATACATTAGGGTTTTATAAATAGACACCATACATTGTAAGAACATCAGCAGTTGTTGTAATGGGAAAGACAACAGATTTATCAACTTAGACTAAAGAGTTATTGTTGGTTACATTTCTTAAGTGCCTTAACTGTGAAAATGGTTAAGCTGACTGCAAAGTTAAAGGCTTTTATATCTCATGTTTACACTGCATGGCCAACAAATCAAAAACCTGCATCTCGTAAGAGACAAAGTGGTCATAAGAGAGCTGTTAAACAGGGATAGGAGACAAATACTGAGGACTGTTTGGGATAACATACATTAAACTATGCATGAACAGTTTTAATAATGATCAATAAACATCCATTTTTACTAGAATAATAGGAAACTGCAAGAAAATAACTTTGATAAGCATGCTCCTTCATATAAACCATTTTCTTTCTGTCTCCAAATAACTGAAACAAGTGGCCCTAGATCACTGGAATTAAACAGTTGTCCAGTGAAAGTGTGTAACATGGTCGGCTGAATCAGCTTCACTTGGTTCTGCAACAGTGGTAGGGCAAGAACCCAATAAAGACGCAGACTCTTCCAGAATAGTCTTGATTGTACAAGGTTCTGTAGGCAGTTTAATGTTGTGGGGCTCACTTACAGTGCATGGGCTTGATTTCTGGTTCCTCTGAATGGTCATATGTTTGCTCATGAAAATTTGAACACCATGGTCAAGCATATGCAGCTGGTAATGTTCAACATCTGCCCAGATGGAGACAGTTACTTTCATGATGATAAAGCCATCAACCAGAAAACTAAAATCACTTGTGATGGGTTCACAGAGCATGATACAGATTTCCAACAACTTTCCTAGCTTGCATACTCTCCCTTCATATTAAGACCAATGAAAGTATATGAAAACATTTTGAAATGAACTTAGTTGTGATATAGTAAGTTCACTGCTATTAACATCACCTATATCGAAGACAATACTAACAAATTGTCAAAAATTGATTCAAATATCTTCAAAGTACTAATGGGGTTAATGTTAATCATATTCATGTTGTAATCAAGGCACATGGTAGCCTGACACATTATTAGATTGGGGTTTCTACTTTGGCAAGAAAGTGTACACTGAAGAAATAGCAATATATTTTTCTACTATATTAATAAAAATAAAGCAGAAAGAAAACAATCTGAAAACAATGTAAGAATATATAAAATTGAGCACTTAATTTAATATACCGTATTTGGAAAACATACAGGCATAAACAAGTAGATGAATTAAAATTAAGACAGTCTGACAATTCACTTAAATCACATTGAATTTTAATACATACCTCCAAGTTAGGTTAAACAGGAGTAGTTTAATGTACTGATTACATACCTTTTTTGTTTATAAATCACAATTTTATTTTATCAAGGAGTACAAAACATTGTAATGCATTTATTATACATGGACAATATCTGAATCACACCTAATTAATAACACTATTACAAAATCTTATATTGCAAAACGTGATGTCTGTCTCACATTTATGACAGCTGCTTTCTGCACAAGCAAGCAGAGCTCAGTATTCACTTTTGAAATGACAGGAAAACAGGTATGAATAATGTTGATGCCAAATTTTATTTCATGAGCAGAATATTCTACACAAAATGTAATGTAACTTAAAAAATAAAATTGTATATTTACTGTATGTTTTGTTTAGCAACTCTTAGCATGACTGAAATTACTTTTTACAGTAAGCAGTATAAGTTGCTTAAAGCTTTGGCTCCAAGTGAAACCAAGAGTGCAACATAAACTTCTTAAAAACCATACAATAATTTAAACTTTCCTGTCACTGAAGACAGGTACATTTCTTTGCTACAGATAAATAAAAAATTATAAAATAAAGATTAAAACTCCTACTGTTAGACTATTTCTTTTCACAGTTCTTTATTGTAAACTTGTAGGATATAAGTCAGGAATGAGAACAGTAATAAAGGTTGTACTCTGAGGGATCATTACATCTAGACCATTTTGAGGCACTAAAAATTTACATTATTTACTGAAAGGATGATTAGTAAACATTCAACTTTTTACCACTTTAACTCTTGCTCCAATTATCAAAAATAAACCAGCTATGAAATACAAGTGTTTATAACTGCAGTGATAAGTATAAATTGGCCACTTTGTGAAAAACTGAATCAGTATTTAAAGAAATCAGTTTCCATAAGAACAAATTATTAACCAATCATTTAAAAACTGAGTCTTTTAAGATGCAGGTATGGATACTATGTTCATTTTCCTGACAAAAAACTGTAGAAACATTTACACATGGGTGACTGATTTCTTGTGCATCTTAAATTTACTGTTCCTGTAATTTTGTTCTCCTGGATATAACATAAGATTGAAAATAATTTTGGAACCTGTGACACACAATTTGTTTGTAATACTTTTCAGCTGTATAGCCCTCAACTACTGAAAGCAATTTAGAAAATTTTGTTTTGTATTTACTACCTTTAAATTCCATCAGATGCACTTTTAAAAAGTCTGTGTATTTCAACCAACTAAGCAGAACCTCACATCTCGATTATGATTTAACATAAACATCAAAGCAGACAAAGCAATCAGAAGACTACCAGTTCTAGGATTTAATTTTTGAAACTAGCACACTTCCCAACATTTTGTTCCTAGATTTGAACAAAATATTTGGTTGGTGAAATTGATAATAGAAATCTATTAAATGATAACAGATTCTCATTACTAACAAATGGATTTATACATAACTCATTCTAAATAATTTTCAAAACAAACATTTTCCAAATGTTATACAATGATCACCAGTGCCTTTAACTATTCCTTTACCATTTATATTAAGATAAATGTTAAGACAATCTTCTATAAGTGTTTACCTTTCCACCACCAAGGGAATATACGATCTGACTAAAAGTCTCGAGACCACGCAGTGCACCCCACACTGTGGAACTGACCAGATTTGCTTTACCAGGGAGGTCTGGGCTGTCAATTTTTAACAAATCTGTAAAACAAGGAACATTTCATTTAAGTTACTTTAAATTAAGCTTTCATATAAATATTCTAAAAAAAAAAAAAAAAAAAAAGTAAAATTCAATCATCTTCCCATTTGACAAAAAGTTAAATGATACAAAAATTGTGGAAATTTACTTGTAGGTTCCAGTTTTGAGAAAATAAAACTTTAAACACACTTAAAAATGCTTTAAACCTTTTCTTATTGATATAATTCATATTTTTTGGTTTTACATATTACAGTCAGATATTAAATCCTTAAAAGGTCCATTTCTTTTTAGAATTCTGCTAAAATTTTGTCTATGCTACAAGCTTTTTTAATCCATGAATGGTTTCTGCAGCCTCATATTCCAGAATTGCTTAACCATTGCTAATTGTTTCTACTACTTCCTCTCATCAGTCACTTTAAAAAGATAAATTAATGCTTGTCTTAACTACAAATATGATGATACTTCTCCAATTTGATGGCTGCTTCCTGCCTCCACTATATTTCTCAGATTTCTAAAATAAATATATATATATTTGAACTATTTGCAATCTGCAGCAGACTGCCACTTATTAGCTTCTCATGATTATCCCTGTAAAAAAGCTTCATACAAGTCTATGAGGTATATATATTTATTTACACTCTCTGACACTTTCACCAAATATCCTAGGGCAGAGCATGTCCTCTCACCCATCCAAACCTACTCTAAAACCATTTACATCATTCTTATTTTATGTCTAACTGTAAAGAGAATTATTAGCAATACCCTTAAAGTGTCTATAATCCAGCTGATGGTACTGCATTAGACACACTTTGGCTTCTTGAAGGATCAGCACAAGAATATTTTTTCAAAATTTTGGTATTTTCCTTTTACATAAATTATGTTTGAAATTATAGTCAGATATTAAATCCTTAAAACGTTCCCTTCCTTTTAAATTTCTGCTAGCACTTTGTACATACCAGAATTTTTTAGCCTCCTATTTCAGAATTCATGAACAATTGTCAATTGTTTCTACTGCTTTCTTCTATTTTTTATAATTTCATAATTCTCTTGTATACAATGTCCACCTTTCTTTAACATCATCCATTTCAGAAAGTATCAGGTAATCATTACTTTTAATGCTGCCATACATAGACTTATGGCTTGCAATTCTTTCTAAGAATATTCACGTAAAGAGATTGTTAAAATGGTGTAGAGCCAAGATGTACAACATTCCAAATATAGTGATCCCAAAACTGTTTTACATTAAAAAATAAAAAAACTCACAGCAGAGTTTAGAACAACAGTATCCAAACCTCAAAACAATCTTAAGGGCTACCCTTATGCATAAGAAAGGTTACATTATTCCAGATGTTTCTCCAGTGAAACTGGGGATAACTTCTGATCCATTAACAAGCATCTGATATTGACATAAGCTCACAAGCTTCAAGTCACACCATAAACTAAATAGTCATCTTCATGATAAAAATGGCTAAAGAAACTAAAATTGTAGTAATTCCATTTAAGCAAACTAAATGTGGTCTTGGAATTTGAGGTTCATATGCAATGGAGAGTTGAAGGAAAATCTGTCAAGATGCAAGATCTAATGTACATTGATCTTACTGTTTTGTGTAGAAGCTTGTGAAAGATGTAGTGGCAGGCAACACTGCATAATAATCAAAGATGGAAGAAGAGGTTCCCAGGATAGCATAAAATCCTGAACATCATAATTTTACAAAATGATATCAACTTTAGAATAGTATTTTAAGTAAAACCACAAAGGTCCAAACAAAGAACTGATTTGTGACTGTACACTTTGTAACTGTAACAAAACATTATATTTCCACTTACACTGTTCATCCATATTTAGGTAAGGCCATTTTTCACATTTCCCTAGCACAGTAATAGAAATGTTGTAGAGCATCCCATTTTTTTTAATCATTTTATCTTTTCCACTCTTTTTCTTTGAATTAAAAAGAGAATTTCTTGAAGAATCTATTGGCAAGCATTTTTCTAAAAATGTCAGTTTCATATACCTCTGAACTGCCCGATTCATAATATCACAATCTTTCATATTCACTACCATCTTAAAGTTTGTTGGATCAATTGTCATCATGGTTCCAAACTCTGAAATACTCTTTGGCATAGGCCATGGTGTTCCTGAACTTGCAGCAACAACCTAGAAAGTATAGTTTGTATCAGTTAAAGTACTCAAGATCACTTCATATAAAAAATTATCAACAGCTAATCCTACTTATAACAGGTAAGTCTTGTCAGTTACAAAAGGTGGGAAAAAACTTCTTGACAATGTAATACAGATTGGCAAACAATTTTTTTTGTAGCTTTGAATTATAGCTTTAATATTAACATTTACTTTTACTAGAAAACGTTTTTTTTACATCATTTACAAGCTAGTGGAAATTAAAGATAAGATATAAACATTGTATTTGATCATATATCAAAAGAAAAATTATGATTAAATAATTTCTTACTACTGAGTTTAACCAACTCGTGAAACTTATCACAGGACATTGGTTTCAGTAAATAATACTCCTCATCAACTGCAGTCAATTCTGAATATAATTACAAGTTAAAACTTGAGTTACATATATGTTAATGTTACACTATGACTAACATAATAGATGAGAGCTCAAAACACGAGTTTGCTTTAGTGTTAAACAGTGACAAGATTATAACAGACAATACAGTAGTTTACACCTAAGTAATTAAAATTGTAAAAAACAAAAGCTAACCATTCATTTAGCTATGATTTGCCAGAACAAGAGTTCTTTGTATTATAGATAATCATTCTCAAAACTTCTAAATTTAAGCTTTGAACAAAGTATGACATATCAAAAATATTTATATGCATAAAAAGCAAACAAATGCAGATGCAAACATATGCTAAACTTTTATAGAGTTATTCTTACATTCTGTGGATCATTTACGACCATAGTGCCATCAGGAAGGTGGTTGTGGGCTAACGCTACCCACAAAATACTTGTAACACACAAAAGTGTTGACTTCATATTTTTTCTTTTCCCTACAAGAAAATAAACTGCCTTACTATTTATATTCCACAAGAGGTAATAACTTTTTACTGTATACAAGTTTAAGTCCCAAAAGTGAAAACTTTCTCAAAATATTCATGTACAGTATCACAGCTCAGTATCTTGAGTACCTTTACACAGAGGTTTGTCTGTATTCCATGCCAGTAATTTTAAAGGTCTCCTTTTAAACACTAATATCATGGTATCTCTATGATACTATTTCTTTAAAAAATAATAAGTTTATTAGCAATAAAGATATGTAATCAAACAAAGTTATGCTAAACTAAATTAAACCACTTTTAAACTGTCAAAATAAATGCAAGAATTTAATGACAAGTTTTTTTTAAAAAAAGAGAATTACTAATTTGAATTTCAACAGTATAAAAGTATTTTTTACTCTTGGAAATTTAGTAACAAACTACTTAACTGACTGTAAAACTTAAGTAAAGAGAAAGAGTACAAATAAAAATTAAAAACATACATATATATCCATATACTTACAAGAACAATTTATGTTACAAGCATATACCACAAAATGTAAGTCTAATGTCAGAGTAAAACCACTAAAAAATAGATCCTGATCCAAGATCATAATTTTTGTACCTTAGAATAATATCAAGGTACTTTTTCATTATTTTATGAAATTATGTATCCCTGTTAAGATACCAAAATGAAATTCAGTACCACAAATGATGTTTGAATATCTTTTAAACATTTGTTTATCTTTGAAAAATGTAATATCAATTATATTCACAAGTTTTGACTTGTGTACCACTACAAAGAATGTGCCAATTTCATGTCAGTCATGAAATATTTAAACACAAATCTTTTTCTTTCTGCTCATTGTGTACACAAAAATAGTTTTGGCACTGAAAAACTTGTTTCTCTATGAACATAGCCAAGTAAAACCTAACTGCAAAACTAATTTCTCTCTTCTCACACTGTCTAATAGTCACACTTACAAATATGAAACTAAGCTCAATATGGTGAATCTATATCACCTTTAATTCACCACAAAAGTGAATAAAATTTCATTGTTACTTTCAAAGTAATCTTGACAAGAAAGAAGCCACCAATGAACACCACATCAAACCATAATATTGTATTAATTTACAAGAAATTCTTGTATTTTACATATATTATGCAGTATAAATGTTGATGGTGTGACTGCTTTAATAACAGATGCCTTAAAATTGTTCTTCTCACATTTACACCTTCATCATACTACTATAGTACCTCTTACACAATAAATTTACATTCAACAAATTCATGATACACCCTAACTGAAGTTTAATACTTTAATCACTAAAGCAACTGCTTTAGCCATAGTGATTAAAGGATTTTTACGGCAAGAGTGAGAAAGGTTTATACATTGTACTACATTTAACAGCTAATACTCGAGTGCTGTAACAATGGATACACACGTTGAAATGAAAAACAAACATTTTTTACCGAATAAGGGTTGTAGCCAATCTCCTTTGCTTAAAATCAAACGCAATTCAATTTTCCGTATTGGCATAAAACACGTAATGACAAAAGACGGTCGTAAACACCTCACTAAGTAGTCATATGGCATATGATTTTTCGAACTAGCTCCGCGAAGCCCTGGGGCTCCGCGAGGGAATTTTATAATGTTAATATTTTTTTCTAAAAACTATAAAATTGAATCATAATTGGCTGTACAAAAAAGTAAAACATATCTTTAATATAACACGTTTATCATGTATTAGGCCTTTTAATATTTTATTCTGCCTAACGCTAGACGATTTTATTTAGCTTAGAGGAAGTTCTCGTGGTGAAAGTGTTAAAACAGCAGCAGGCCCAGCATGGCCTAGCGCGTTAAGGCGTGCGCTTCGTAATCTGAGGGTCGCGGTTCGCGCCCGAGTCGCGTCAAACATGCTCGCCCTCCCAGCCGTGGGGGCGTTATAATGTGCGGTCAATCCCACTATTCGTTGGTAAAAGAGTAGCCTAAGAGTTGGCGGTGGGTGGTGATGACTAGCTGCCTTCCCTCTAGTCTTACACTGCAAAATTAGGGGCGGCTAGCACAGATAGCCCTCGAGTAGCTTTCTGCGAAATTCAAAACAAACAAAAAAAAAACAAGCTTTGTGCGAAATTCAAAAACACAATTCTTTCTGATGGGAAGCTCCGCAGATCTAAAAAGTTTGGGAATCCCTGGCATATACGCTCTGATACAAGGAACTGAATTGATTTCGCATTTGTTACTTATTTATCTTTTTTTTACAGCAAAATTACAAATGAATTGAAATACTGTCATCTGCCAGCATTTAATAATTGTATTTAAGTCATTTAAGTCAATCAGATTTAGAATAAGGTTTATAACATGATATTATTTATTTACATTACTTACCAGGTCCCCCGCTGGCACAGCGATATATATACGGATTTACAACGCTCAAATGAGAGATTCGCTTCCTCTTGGTGATTGTTTGTTTTTGTTTTTGAATTTCGCGCAAAGCTACTCGAGAGCTATCTGCGCTAGCCGTCCCTAATTTAGCACTGTAAGACTAGAGGGAAGGCAACTAGTCATTACCACCTACCACCAACTATTGTGCTACTCTTTTACCAACGAATAGTGGGATTGATCGTAACATTATAACACCTCCACGGCTGAAAGGGCGAGCATGTTTGGTGCGACCGGGATTCGAGCTCGCGACCCTCGGGTTAAAAGTCGAACGCCTTAACACACTTAGTCATGCCGAGCCTTCCTCTCGGTGGGCTCAGCAGATAGCCCGATGTGGCTTTGCTATGAGAAAACACACACACACACGCATTACTTAATTATTTATTAATTCATTTACTTAATTTAATTATTTGTTATTATTATTCAATACAATTTTTTCACACTAAATTCTAAAGTAACGAACGCCTTAACCACCTGGCCATGCCGGGCAGATAAAGCAAATTAATCTATGAGACTTAGAGCGTGAAGAAATCAATCGAACAGGTTTGACCACCTGAGCCTAAAACTGTAATTTCCTCTCAAATTGGTCAAGAGATGAGAAAATTATGAATTAAAAGTTTGAACCTAAAAAATTCAGAGCCATTCTATGAGACACTATGTTGCGACTAAAAAGAATGAAATAGCCTATGACATTGTGTTTACAATTGTTGCTGTGGTGCTTCTGATTTCGGTTATAACCACCTAGTTTTGCAGTGCTTCTCTGAAAACCTGAATGATTCCTGAAATAGGGTTAATTTATATACATGTTTAACACAATAATATTTTTATGCTCTTTCAGTTAGTTAGATGTTTCAAATCACAAGGTCATAAAAACGTTTCTTAAGTCGTTTATCGAGTAACAGTAATGAATCAAATGTAATAAACTGTGTTAGTTAATATGACTGATAAATACAAAGTAAACAATACGTTTCGAATACAAACACGCACTGGCTGACAAAAGAACGTCATATGACATTGCCATCCACTCAATTCGAAGAAAATAGATGTAAAAGTTTATCTAAACAAAAGCGTCAGTAAATATAAGCTTCTCTTTACACTTACCTTGGAACAAATCGACTCGAGAGGTAACAACTTAATTCACATCTAGCTCGATGTCTTCAAGGGTTGTTAAAGTCGAGACCGTTTTATCAACACCTAAACACGTAGCATGTGATACAAATTTTGCTTTGTCTTAAAACTCCAGTTGAGCAAAGGTCGTTACTGCACATGACACTAGCGTACACTGTATGTTTTTTTTTTACTTCAATCTAACCTGATAAACACACGTACATACACTGTTGCGTGTATACACTGATAACAAGTGTACACACATGAAATGCGAACTTGTTATACATGTTTAAATTCTTAGAGTTTGTCAGCCTTATGGTTTCATTAAATGTTATCTATTGTTATCTGATTTGAACTTGTAAACTGTAATTATAGTATATTATCTGCTTTGTGTAACTTATTTATTAACGAACAATAAGTTATGGTTGTGGTCTTGAATCGTTTCTGGGACGGGGGGCGTCAGCCCTCGAGGGCAGGCATTGACTGTTTGATGTCTCTGCTTGTGACCTGTTGATCTCGCACGTCAGATTCGAAGCTTTGCTTCCATCTCACTACAACAACAAGATAGCAAGCGCACATCATTTCTTCTCCTTGGCCTTTTCCCTCGCTTGACCAATGGCAAGTCATTAAAGCTTAATCAAAATTTCCTGTACTTCAACTACCACAATCTTTAAATTATCTACAAGTCAAGAAAGGGGCGAAGAGAAATGACTTTAATTTATGACCATCCGTGAGTTATTAAATTAAAATACCACGACTGGATTGGTCTACATGATCACGGGCAGTACCAAGTTATTAGGGCGAGGGAAGGGATCAAGCAGGAAAAGTTTTGGCTGCCTTCCTAAAAACTACTGAACGCACCAATCGCATTATATCCCAAAGTAAAAATATAACAGCATAAGATATACCAATATAGTTGTTTAGAAAATACTTTGTACTCTCACACTAATATCGCTGTGCCGGTGGGTTTTTTTTCAAATCATGTACACTTTGCGTGCACTTCGCTTAGCAACCAGTCAGAGCATGCGCATTGAATGTATGTTTAACAGAAAAATGTCTTGCTGCTGTAAGACCTGGAGGATATAGCAATCGACGCGCGATCAGCAGGTTGCGAGTTTGAATCCCATTACCGATCATACTCGTCCTTTCACCCGTATGAGCACTATAAAGTTATGGTCAGTCCCACTATTCGTTGTGAAAATAGTGTCCCAAGAATTTGCGGTGGATGGTGTTCCCTTCCCTCTAATCTATCAGTTCTAAATTAGAGACGACTAGCAGAAATAGTGTGTGTTTTTTTATAGCAAAGCCACATTAGGCTATCTACCGAGGAGAATTGAACCACTAGCAGAAATAGTCCTCAAGTAGTTTTACAGGAAACTCAACAAACAATCAAAAACTTCTAAAAACTTTAAACAGAGTGATATTTTATATTTTGGATGTATTGACTGAAAAGCATTTTGTTGATGTTTTTTAGTCTCAAGTGAGTAGAATGCCAAAACATACAAAGACCAAAGTCCATATGAGAATAATAATAAAAATCCCCGTGAATAGGGTACCCTTTGGTCTACATAGAGCCCTAACCTATTGCTTAACCTACTTATGTCTGGAGTCGTTATTGGTTTTGATCAAAAGTCTCTATGAGAAACTGGTTGAACCAATTTCGATAGAATTCGGTTGAAAACCAGGTAGATTGCTCTAGAGAACTTAATTGCATAATAAATCAGTTAATGGATCCGGTTAGTTTTAATTTTACCTTTTACTATGTGAAGACAGCACCAAACAAAATTGTCATTTAATGCTGTGAAAAGCAAGGATATTTTTACTGTTCGCTTGTAATTAGAAGACCTGCATGACTTACTAAGCACGCAGGCAAACACATGTTGTTCTGCCATTATTGTGTTAGAAACATACGAAATTAATGCTGGTTGAAGCATAGGTACATTTTCTGTAATAAATAAATACATATTTGAAAATAACATTTAGCTTAGATGCAGTCAGTGGATTATGATATTCACCACAAAAATCTTATAAAATTCATGAGTGCAAGATATGACTGTACAGTTATCCAAGTCGACCAAATAAATGATCAAAACTAATTTTTAAGTTGACAAACTTATTACTAAATTGAATTTAAAAGCTAGTTTTAACTGTTTATGGATAATATGCAAAAGTACAGTTTTTGGATAATTTGTCCTGTTGCGAAAACCTGGACATAACCAACTGCAGATAATTTGTTTGTTTGTTTTGGAATTTCGCACAAAGCTACTCGAGGGCTATCTGTGCTTGCCGTCCCTAATTTAGCAGTGTAAGACTAGAGGGAAGACAGCTAGTCATCACCACCCACCGCCAACTCTTGGGCTACTCTTTTACCAACGAATAGTGGGATTCAATATCACATTATACACCCCCACGGCTGGGAGGGCGAGCATGTTCAGCGCGACGCGGGAGCGAACCCGCGACCCTCGGATTACGAGTCGCACGCCTTACGCGCTTGGCCATGCCAGGCCGACTGCAGAGAAAGCAGTTTCAAATTATTACTATGATTATACTTTTTGGCTCAGGTTTTAGAGACATGGTATGTTGTAAGAGAAAGAAACTAAAGTAGTGAAATTTGTCAATTTAATAACTTCTAATGTTAAGCACGTGATGGAACTATTAAACCGTAAATTTAAAGTATCATACCTGCACATAGAAATAGTTTTTCATAAAGTTTTTGCCTTTCATCATCCAGCCGACTGATGAGTTCTGGTACTGAATGAAAAGCTTATTTGACATTGAGTTATGAGAGATAGAAGATAGATCTGAAATGCTATTTTTAAACCACAATGGTCACTTATTTGACATTGAGTTATGAGAGATAGAAGATAGATCTGAAATGCTATTTTTAAACCACAATGGTCAAATTAAGGTAACTTTTAACAAAATTCTCTGCATTGGACTTTTTTTAAACAACATTGCTACGCTAATTAAAATATGAAAAGTTGGATGTATTTAAAAGAAAAATAATATATTAAATATAATACAACTTTTACTGACCTCTGCCACATTGCAATGCGCTTAAAGTATTGGAAAGCAGAATGTTACAAATAAAGTTAAAACAAAGAAGCAAGACAAACAACAAGACAAGAAATTGATAGAATTGGGATAACGTTTTCTTGTTTTGTTTTAGTTAAGAATGAGAGTACTTTGTTAACAAGAGTGAATAGTAATAAAAAGTTAGAGCTATAGAAAGTGGTTCTGTTGCATTCAGGTGCCAGTCTCTAATAGGTTTGAATCTTTCACTGTAAACTGGATGGCTTAACATAATTCAAGAGGTTTATATAGTATGGGATTTTCTAATTTAGTATAATGGTAATGATGTTTGTAGGGGAGCACAGAAAGGTTAGGACTAGAATTTGTTCCCTACATTCTAAACTACAGAAGCATTCTTTTCGCAGAGCAGTGGGAGCAGATGATATTAAAAACTGTAAATCAGAAAAGCTGCTTAAAAAAATTAGAGACCTCCTTCCAAGGTTTAGGCTGGGGATGGGGTACAGGCTAGTATCTTCGTGTGACATTGTAAAATATTTCCTGCAATTTAAGCTGCGAGTGCTTTACAAGACTGAGAGTTAATTCCTTACTGTGCACAGTGGGTGGTAGCATGCTGTTAACTAGCTGCCTTCCATCCAATCAGTAGATCAAAACTAGAGACAGCAGTACATAGCTTTCGTAGCTTCGCAATAAATATAAAAACACAAATACGTAGATTTAGGTATATAAATAGGTGTGTGACCCTTCCAGGTGTACCCATTGGGCTGGATGTGGGAACGAATTCTCAGCAAGACACAAGGATTATTAGGCCTGGTTAGACCTGTACAATAGTCTTCAGGGTAACTAATTTGTAGTGCTTGTGATCAAAACAAGCAATCTACATATATCATAATTATAAATCAACCCGATAATAAGCTAACTAATTAAAAATGCTGTTTTTATGTTTTAATTTATAATGCATTTTTCATCACTTGGGTATTAATTTTAGGAAGAATCAGTTGCATTTTCATCGAAGAATTATCTCACGGCATTACTCAGACATGATACCACTTCTATGTGCGTCACACATAATAGGTATTGCATTATTTAGTCTAACTGCATTTTCTACGGCCTGGCATGGCCAAGCGCGTAAGGCGTGCGACTCGTAATCCGCGGGTTCGCGCCCGCGTCGCGCTAAACATGCTCGCCCTCCCAGCCGTGGGGGTGTATAATGTGACGGCCAATCTCACTAACAAACAAACAAACAAACAAGCATTTTCTACTGTTTTTCTAAACATGGCAGCATCCTCATCAGTACCAAAGAATGGCAGCATCGGTAGTTGTAATACTCATAATACAGACAGACAGTCGTTATATAATTAAAATAAACATCACATCCACCCATTGTATTACTACTATATACACGCCACAGATGATCACCCCCAGCTGGAGGGGGGGATATAAAACACTGTCTCATGTCGCATTTCTTTAAATAGTCTGCAATGGTCACTCACTTATGCTGAAATATGCATCTGTCATAATATAAAGAATAGTTTAGTGTAGATACTGTTAATTTATTTACAAATACATAATGAGTGAATATTTTATTATTTTTTCAGTTTTGTTCATAATAAGAGGGTTATAATAAATTATTTTAAAGTAAATGTTATGATTTATTTAAATGTCAACATTCTAGAACGTCGAGTGAAATTTATTGATGTCAACGATATATAGCGAGCAGACGACTTAGTAATAAGTATATATCTGTATGAGATGAGAGTAAAACGAACAAAAAGAGCATACGAGAAAAAAGCAAAGTCACGTAAAACAGACATTCAGATAAAGAAGAAATGGTTAACAGTTAACACTGGTTCAACGGATGACATGTATTAGAGTGATTGGTTTGGTTTGTTTTGAATTTCGCGAAAAACTACATGAGGGCTATCTGCGCTAGCCGTTCCTAACTTAGCAGTGTAAGACTAGAGAGAACGCAGCTAGTCATCACCACCCACCCAACTCTCGGGCTACTCTTTTACCAACAAAGAATGGAATTGATCGTCACATTATAACGCCTCCACGGTTGAAAGGGCGAGCATGTTTGGTGTGACGGGGATTCGAATCCGCGACCCTCGGCATTAGAGTGAGCCTAACGGTTTTAAAAGAGATCAGAAAAGTAGTTTATTTCATCAAAGAGAGTTCTAAAGTAATTGAACCTACCTGTGTGGAACAAAAGATAGACTCTTATTTATAACTAGAACTATATGTGAAAATAAGACGTTTATTGGAATTAAGCCTAAATACGAAAAAGGAGCAGACAATTTTAGAAATATAAGATACAACAGAGGTAATTCGATAAAACGTAGGTGAATTACTCTTGGATGGTTTGGCAATAGAGAAAAAATAGCTCTATTTATCAACTAAAATTCTAAAGCAATTGAATAGGCCTAAATGTACTTTTGACAAGTAAAATAACTATTGTTATTTATTATAACTTATCTCGGACAAGTCTCCGATTTATCATGTAACGTACATTACATATTAAAATGTGAAATAGCCGGAAATTTTACCCTGAGTTCAGAAGTTAATTGAATGTTAGTATTGATACACACAGTTTCCTTTTTTAACAGAAATATATTTTAATATACAAATAATAATACAATTGATCATAACGGTTTTTACGAATAATTATTACAAATGGTGATTTATATACAAAAGTTTTATAAATTTACAAACAATACTCAGTCTTCTATGGCCCGGCATGGCCAAGCGTGTTAAGGCGTTCAACTCGTAATCCGAGGGTCGCGGGTTCGCATCCCCGTCGCGCCAAACATGCTCGCCCTTTCAGCCCTGGGGCGTCATAATGTGACGGTCAATCCCACTATTCGTTGGTAAAAGAGTAGCCCAAGAGTTGGCGGTGGGTGGTGATGACTAGCTGCCTTCCCTCTAGTCTTACACTGCTATGAAACTGTATGAAACTGAATGTGTTGTCGACACTGCACGGAAAACGAATTAATTCAATGTCTTACACGTACAATTCACTTAACGGCGAAACTAGCTAACTTAGCCTAACTACCTGCTTCACAAGCACGCGTAAGCATTTCGCCGTTGAGGTTATACAATGTCTTCGTAGAATTAATAACGTCCGAAGTTAATTATCTGAATAATTAATTATTTGAAGTTTATCAGTTTATAATGTTTGAAATTTATAAATGTTCCTGGTCAAATTCTGTAATTTTCTGACTAATAAGTGTTTATCACAATTATAGCTTCTAAGGCTTATAGTATACAGACTATAGCGACCAAACAATATTCCTTTTTAAACTATCTCTTAGCGCGTTGTTTTATAAATACGCCAGTGCTTTCGTAAAATATGTATTGTGATTCTTACTCCGAGAATCGTCTGAAGATTTACAGAACAGGAAGGAACTTGTGCGATAGGCATTTAACAGTATACGTTACATGCATTAAACTGAAACGAACTTAAATATTAACATAAATATAAAACAGTAAATCCGTTATACTGTGGAGTGTTCATGATACGCCTATATGATAATTTATATTGTAGAGAAATGGTGTACATACGTTTAACTAGTTCCGAATATAGATATATATATTATTTGAAAATAAATTAAATAAGTGCTGTTTGATTATTTGAAATTTCGAATTTATCGCCAACAAGTCACAGACACCTACTGTAGAAGAACTCTAAGCCCAGCAACAACATACTTATACGTATTATTCAACTTATGCTTATTAATTACTACTACTATATATAATATTAAGAAGAATAAGCCTTATTGTTTTTACAATTGGCAAGATATAGCCTTGATTATACAGTAGTAAATGGCGATAGAAAGAAAAAAACGTGAACGACAGCGAAAATTAGTAAGCCAATATACGCACAATAGTAGTAGAAACGTATATAATGTAGAGCTTATTTGGTTTGATCTGTTTTGAATTTCGCGCAAAACTACACCAGGGCTATCTGCGCTAGCCATCCCTAATTTAGCATTTAAGAATAGACGGAAGGCAGTTTGTCATTACCACCCACCACCACTTGGGCTATTCTTTTACCAACGAATAGTGGAATTTACCGTCACATTATAACACTCCTATGGCTGAAATGGCAAACATGTTTGGTGTGACGGGAATTCAAACCCGCGAATTACGGGTCGAGTGCCTTAGCCACCTGGCTATACCGGGGCTATAGAGATTATTCTTGTGTTATACAACCATGTCAGGTGATTTTCATACATGGTTAGAAAGGGGATCTCATCTTGGGTAAAAGACAGTAAACTACGAGAATTTGTTAAACAACAACAAGAAATAGAGAGAGAGAGAAGAGCATAGATATAAGAGAGGAAGAAAGAGTAAAAGTAGAAAAGGAAAGAGAAAGACTGAAATAAGAAAATGAGAGAAAGAAGGGAGTGGAAATAGAAGGAATGAGAATACAAACTGAGAGAGAAGAAAATAAGAAAAAGGATAAACTGGAAATAGAGAGAGAGAAAAGATAAGAACAAAAATAGATAAAGAGAGAGAGGAGATATTGCAAATTGAGAGATTAGAGCACAACTTGAGAAAGATGAAAAGAGAGATAGAAAAGAAACTAAAAATAGAGAGATAAGAGCACAACTTGAGATAGCAAAATTCACCTTACCGTAGAAAGAAGGCCCCAAGAATAGCAGTGGAGGCAAGGTCAGCCGACGAAATCTGCCCAAATTTAGTGAACATAAAGATTACATGAATGCTTTTCTGGAGGAATAAGATAGTTTCGTCCAAAATCAGGGCTGGGACAACGGCGACTGGGCAGTTTGTCTCAGCCCACTTCTTACAAGAAAAGGCATATAAGTATATGCAGGTATAACACCAGGAGAAAGATGAAAAGGGAGATAGAAAAGAAACTAAAAATAGAGAGATAAGAGCACAACTTGAAATAGCAAAATTCACCTTACCGTAGAAAGAAGACCCCAAGAATAGCAGTGGAGGCAAGATCAGCCGACGAAATCTGCCCAAATTTAGTGAACATAAAGATAACATGAATTCTTTTCTGGAGGAATAAGATAGTTTCGTCCAAAGTCAGGGCTGGGACAATGGCGACTGAGCAGTTTGTTTCAGCCCACTTCTTACAAGAAAAGGCATATAAGTATATGCAGGTATAACACCAGGAGATGCCACGGATTATAACAAATTAAGAGTGGCTTTACTGAAAGGATATGAGCTCACTGTAGAATGTTTTCATCGGAAGTCCAGAGGAGTCAAACCCGACACTGAAGAAACTGTACTTCAGTTTGTGGCACGTCTTTGGCGATACTTCCTCACTTCGACTGACAGACCCAGATGTGACAGTAGGTTTGAGGAACTGACAGATTAATTAATACATGAACCGTTCATGATCACTTGTTTGACTGAAATGTCACTGTTCCTAAAGGCGAGAGCACCAAAACGTGAAGGAGATGACCAAGTTGACCGAACATTATGTGGAAGCCCATGAAGAGGGTATAACAAGAAAGTCCAACAATATCCAATTACATTTCAAACTAGTGATGGCTGACCTGAAGAAAGGGTCTATCATAGATGATAGGAAGGAAAAAAGATTCTAAGTTTGTTATAAAATGTGACACACTGTGAAGGAAAAAGCCAACTTTCACTAGTTGGGACCGAATAAAACATGAACAATGCCCAGGTTAGTGAAGGCTAAGACTTAAAAGCCTGAAAGATACTAACATAGACTTATATATATATATATATAAAAACTTAAGATGTGTTTAATGAGGTTATGGTGGAGAGTTGTTGTCATTAATAAAGTTATATGGAAGTAGGTATTTACGCCAGGATTGAGGGGAGGTGACAGCAATTATATAGAAGTTAGATGTAAGTCACATTTAGTTGATTTTATTTTTGTTAGTATTTCGTGGCGAGTTTTATTATGCGTTCTCGTATTGCTGGTAGTGTCATAGGTATTCAACATAGCATGATGGTGTACAGTGTGCAAGGCGATGACCTGAGCGTCTGTCTAGATTTTGTAGGTTTTATGTAATGAAGTGGGATGGTTTCATGTTACATATTATCAAGGAGTCATATTCTATTGTAAGTCTGAGGAATGTTTTACAGATAGATGTTGTTGTTTGTGGTCCATACCAGTTAATGTGATGGCTTATTCTTTGAAGGTAAGCTATTCTGGTTTTAAGTTTTTAATTATTTCTATGATATGTGTGTGTGCCAAGTTAGTTTGGGGTTAATTGTGATACCAAGGAGTTTTGTTGTTTTGGAAAATGTGATGGGAAACTGTGGACTTTAGTTTGGCGTGTTTGATTTTTTTTGTCTGTTGTTACAATATAAGATAATTGATTCAAGAATATGCTCTTAATATAAAACTTTCACTTCATATAAGTTTATTTATAGCTACATATAAATAAATATTGGATGGAGCAACTAAAATATAATGGAATTAATAGATTGAGACTTGTTGGAGTGGAAAATTATTCTCCATTTCTTGTACCATTTTGTAAGGCCAGGCATGACCAGGTAGTTAAGGCACTCAACTCGTAATCCGAGGGTCGCGGGTTCAATTCCCCGTCATACCAAACGTACTCGCCCTTTTCAGCCGTTGAGGCGTTATAATGTTACGGTCAATCTCACTATTAGTTGATAAAAAATAGTCCAATAGTTAATTGTGGGTGGTGGTGACTACCTGCTTTCCCTCTAGTCTTACACTGCTAAATTAGGGATAGCTAGCGCGGATAGCCCTCCTGAAGCTTTGCGCAAAATTCAAAAACAAACAAATTATTTTGTGATTTTGAACTTTGGTGGCAGCTAAGGGTAGGCTCCATGAGATGCTCTATACCACTGTGTCATATGCCTATTACGATGCATGTGTGAAACTCATGATTAGCAGTGGTATATCTTTAACGAAAGTGGTAGCTAAGAACAGATCCCTTAGTTAGAGTTTTGTCGAAAGTGAAGGGTTGGGGCATGTTGCTGTTGATTTTTACTTTCACAGATTTGTTTCCAAGTTAGATATCCATTGGGTAAAAGTTATTGGTATATTCTATTTGATTAGCTTATATTTGAGGCTGTTATGGTATACATTGTTAAAGGCTTTTTGTATATCAAGGAAGGCGACAATTTGAATGTTTGAAAATGTTTTGTTGCTTTAAAAAGTCAGAGTAGTGTGGTTGTGATGATTCTTTTTCGGTATTTGCGATGAAGTTATTTAAGCTTATGGAACTGAAGTCATAAGCGTTTTTAGAGTTTTGCCCATTCTGTGTAATTAGAGGGAGATATTCAGAAAAGACGGATAGATTGTATAAATTAGTGAAGTGATTTAGAAATTTAGGGAATGAGTATCTGCGTACAGCGTTAAGGATATTTGTCTTCACCTGATGTTCTATATTTTAAGATTTCTGAGGTCGATTTTGATTCTTGCTGTAGTGATTGGGTTCGGTATGTCAGTTAATGGGCTATATGACTTACGTGTAGATATGTCGACTGGAAACGAAGTTGAAAAGAACTTTTGTCTATCACCAACGAATGATTTGGTTTTGTTTTTGTGTCTATTGTCGAACATATTGTTCCGAGAAGTAATAAATGCCATTGTTTTTTTGTAATATCTTGCGAATAGTTTCGACTTTTGAGCCTAAGTGGAAGCAGTTGTATTTTCACATGTAATGTTGCCGGAATCCGAGCTCTTGTGACATGTGCTCTTAAATGTTTTCCAAAAACGTGGATGGATTCACATAATTCTTTTGTTCATTTTTTTACTTTATTTACTTGTGTTTTTAATGATTGGTTTCTTGTGGTTATGAACTCTCTGCCTAATTTCCTTCTGGTTAAAATGAGTAGGTAAATTTCTGGTGTTAAAGTCGAATGATTTGACGTGGTATTTATACTTTTTTAAGGGATTGTTTATTTGTTTGTTTGTAATTAAGCACAAAGCTACACAATGGGTTATCTATGCTCTGCCCACCACGAGTATTGAAACCAAGTTTCTAGCTTTGTAAGTCCGCAGACATACCGCTAATCCACTTTTTTGGGGGGTGGACTCTATTGTTGACGATTTTGATTATTACTTATGTTACATTCTTGTAATATAACTCCAAGTTTTCTTTTGATGTTGTCGTAGTTTTTAGTTCAGGTTATTTTGTTGTAGAGGTAGCTGTTAAAGGTTAACTAGTTAACTTTATTGTAGTTAAGTCTGTTGTATGGAGGTTGATTGTGGTTATTTGGGTTGGTCCAATAGAAGGTATTAATTTAGAATGATAACGGGTTTTAATCTTCCCAAATGTTTTAGTGTACTTTAAAGTTATTAGTTCGATGGACTGTTGTGGGCGGTATCAAAGCAATATCAATAACACTTTCTGTTGCGTTGTGGTGGGTGTGAGTTGGAGAGTTATCGATACTAACTGTCATGTTGTGTCAGCGAGTGAAGTTAACCATTATTCTGCTGATAGAGTTAGTAGTATAGCCTTGAACTGTGGGGGATTGAGCCCTTAAAGTATAATGTTATTTTGATATTTTTGTGTTACTGAGTGTAGGAAGGTTGCATCCGGAGCTATCTGAGGTGACAAATATATAGCTAGTAGAGCGACGTTGGGTAAGGATGGATTTTTAATTTAATATAGAATATGATCAATAAGAGCTAGGTCTAAATTAATTTCGTAGTAGGCTATGATGTTGTTGTGTATGATTTTTGGTTTAGATATTATTTTGTAGTTGGGAAGGCAGGATTTAGAGGTATTATTTAAGAGAGTTTCATTGATAGTTATAACTTAGGCGTATACTTTCTGAAAATGTTCTAATAGTTCGTGTATTTTATAGTTAAGTCCGTCTTGGATATTCATATGCAAAAGGATGAGAGTGTGTTTTGTTATAGAAAAACCAAGTCGGGCTATCTGCTGTGTTCACCGAGGGAGATTGAACCTTTCATTTTAGTATTGAAAATCCGAAGACTTGCCTCTGTCTCGGAGAGTGACAAAAGTGACAGAATTGTTTGATTTACCTACGAAGTTCATCCATGTTTTTTTACGTTTGATTTGGTCGTGTAGAGTTTCGGGTGCTAGTCGACGGACCTAGATGTGGTGACAGGCAGTGTTACAGACGTTTATTAGAAACGTTTGTGTGTCATGTTGGGTTACGGCGGTAGCAAACATGACCTCTACGATAAAAGCTACGAAGTTGGTGGAATGAGCATAGGACGTCTCAGTTAGACAATGGTTGATGGACTGGTTGAGAGTGGGTTTGAGATTTTGCAGATGATGTTGATTGCTTCAGTGTTTCGTGATGACTTGGTTCTGCTGATGTTTTTTTGTTGAATTATGCTTTCTGTGGTAAAACAGGGAAGTTCTGGTTTGGAGGAAGTGTGGTAATTCCTGGCGATATCAGCGTTTGTGCTTTAATTTTAGCATAATTGGAGCTTTGGACATCCTTAACAGCATGCTATATGTTGGCCACCGCAACTGCTGCATGTCATGTCGGGTTTCTTCTTGGGATACTTGCTGACTCGGCACAATGGACCTTGGAAGTACAGGTGGGCTTGATGTTCCGAATCACTAGCAGCTGAAACATTGTAGAACTGTGGTTGGATTCTTTAATAGTTAGGTGGTGGAGCCCTAGAGTGATGCCGTCTTGTAAAAGATGTGAGGCTTGCTTGTTGTCGGTCAACTAGTGGTGCTAACTCATGTCTGCGTGTGACTTCATCCTGAAGATATTTATGTAGCTAGATTTTTCTGAAGCGTAATTCTTCGTTGACTTCCTGGTCTGTGGTGTGAAGAGGGATGTCTCGTGTGACAACTGTTTTCCTCGGCTCTTGTCAATTGAAACATGTGGTTTTGTGAGAAAGCCGTTGAAGGTTTCTGCATACCAAGGTTTGAGTAAACTTAAGTAGTCCTTGGGGTGAGCAAAACTGATGAGAGGGGTGCAGGTGCCCCGGATTCTGTTGAGGAGTCTGACAGCTGGATATTTAAAAGCTTACTAGGAATGCATATTACTTAATGAGCTAAAATGGTTACTACTTTTTCGGGGATTCATGAATAAACTTGTCACCTAAATTTCTTTTATGAAAAATCAACTAAAGTTAGTAAACAGAATAAAAAGGGGGGCCCAACAATATTACTGACCATGGGGACTTAGCTGGCTCTTGACGTCCCTGGGGGTAAGTGCACTTAATAATTATCCCACTTTGTGGCAGTCGACGGACATTGGTAAAGTCGATGTCGGGGAAGTCATGGAGCTCTGTTGTTACTTCTAGCTGTCTCAGGTTAGCTGGTACACCTTCAATGACAATTGCACGTAAGTGTTGAGTGATTGGTGCTGCATCAGTAATGGTAAATGCAGAGCTATTAGAGTAGTGGTCTTAAAGGTTGTTCGTGGCCGTTGTGTTTCTAGGAGAAACTGTTCTTCCCATTTGATTTGGAAGCGTTTTGCGAGGTAGCCATGACAGTTGATATTGATGAAAGAGATGTGGTGTCTAATTCATCGTCTGGAATATTATCTGACATCATTGAGGCTTAGCAGCAGCAAGCATATCAAGAATCTCGGAAGACGATGAAAACTGATTCTGAGAACATGTGGCTGGACATGTCTTCTTTCTTTTGCTGTGACTCGGCTCAGAGTCATAGTGTAACTGCAGTCAGAAGAATGTGCTTTAGATCTAACAGTCCTAAGAAGTACTGTTTTATTTACTGGGTAATTGTACTCAGTAGGAATGGGTATTGACTTTAATGATTAAGAGAAGTTATGATTACAGCAACTGAGTGTAAGCCAGGACACTTTCTTCATCAGTAAGGAAGGAACATTAAAAACTACATCCTGATGAAATAGAGGAAGGTCTTCGGACTATGTTGTTACCGATGAAGAGCACAACACATAGCTCGTTCTGTAGTTTTGTGCATTAACGTCAAATAAACAAGTAATAGAAAAGAATGGACTTACGAAAATGAGCATTAGTTAACATAAATTATTAAAATTAATAATCTTTAAATGAATACGTGATAATTTCTTTTCTAGCACATTATACTGCTGTGTCAATGGTAAAAATAACAACCTTTGATTTTAGTCATGTTTACACTAATTTTCTATTTATGCAATTGGAAAGTCTTCCATCAATATTTTAAAGATATTAACATTAAAAACCAAAAATTGTTATTGTTTTAGTCTTTAGTATTCTCTTTACATTAATGAGAGTATAAACACATTTTAGGACAACAAAGGGAATGAAAAAAAATTTAGAGCAAAAAAATTCAACAATAATTTTTAAGATGACTGTTTTAGATTTGAAGATACACATAGTAACAATAATAAGCTTATTCGCTATAATTCTAATATCACGAATTTTAGAAACGAAGCAGATAAGTTCAAGGCTCTAGCTGACATGGAAGACGACGATAAAATGAAAATTACCGAAATTTACTGAGAACTAAAGCACCATTAATAGTAGGAATAGTTCGAAATTGTAGGTTATAAATCATTCAATAGTCACAAACTTTTCAAGAAAAAATGATAGGGGTCGCTCTTTAAATTAGTGGCGAAGCACAGCTTGAGTTATATTAAGGGGCTCGTTTCAAGGGAAGAAAGTTTTTAATTGGTAGTTGTTGTAAGTCACCTGCTTAAGAGAATAATACCAATGAGGTACTATACAATTAAATCAGAAATATTATTAAAAAGAAAAATTATACAGTAATTGTTTGGTGTTTTAATTCTGGGAGAATTGATTAGTGTTGTATGGAGTCAAACTGTGAGAAAGAGAGGCTGTCTGAAGTGAATTATTTAGCATTTTATATCAAATGATCAGAGAGTCACCTGGTGGGGATAACACTTTGAGGGTATGTTTACAAGAAAACTTTGATCATTGATAATTATAATTTTCAGAAAGTGAATTTTGATGCCATAAGACGAGATTTATCCATAGAAAATTAGGGATAATGAGTTAAAAACTATGTAGGACACATCTGGAAAATATGTAAGGATAATTTGCTTTTTAGAGGTATTTCTCTAACAAAGAAAAAAGAATGACTGGTAAAAACCAAACCTGATTGACTAAAGGTATAAGGGAGAATACCAGGAATAAAGAACACACGTTTAAGAAACTCAGACTGGAAAATAGAATGAAATATATCCAGAACTTTAGAAAAACTAGGGATTAACTTAAAAACTTAATAAAATGAAATTAGGAAATCACAAGTGATAAACAGTTGACCGAGAATGTTTGAATCTACAAGTAGAACGTTTTAAGTATATTAAAAATGATTAAGATGTTTAAATAAGACCCTGAGTTGATTTCGACGACAAGATGTTTGTTGAAAAGTATCAAATTCCTGAGGTAAAAATGTTATTTTTTTATTTTGTTTTTATTTGTTCACGAGTAGGCCTGGCATGGCCAGGTGAGTTAAGGCGTTCGACTCGTAATTTGAGGGTCGCGGGTTCGAATCCCCGTCACACCAAACATGCTTGCCCTTTCAGCCGTGGGGGGCGTTATAATGTGACGCTCAATCCCACTATTCAAGAGTTGGCGGTAGGTGGTGATGACTAGCTGCCTTCCCTCTAATCTTACACTGCTAAATTATGGACTGCTAGCGCAGATAGCCCTTGAGTAGCTTTGCGCAAAATTCAAAACAAACCAAACCAAAGTCATTTAATGTAATATAATATAAGAATGTCAACGTGGTTTCAGTAATGGGAAATCTTGCGTTATTAATCTATTCATTTTTTGTCAATGTTATTTATTAACTGGACAATGAAAAGTACATAGATTTTTAAATAAACGTTTGATAGAGTGCCACACAAAAGCTTAGCTACGGAGATTTCACAGGGAAGAGCCGGGGAAAGTCCTGTTAATTGGATTGTAGGGTGTCGAATAAGAGATAAAATCTTTATATTAATGAGATCAAGTGAAACTGAACAGTCATTTCTAGTGAAGTGTATCAGGAATCAGTTGTTGGACCTTTGTATTTTATTATGTGTATTCAATATATTATTAAGGGCATGATTAGAGAATTATATAGTTTGATGATTGCTAAGCTCTGAATGATGTTGAGATACTGCAAAATGACTTTAGATTAATGGATAAGTTGTATTAATATTTGACAAATGACCTTTAATTGTAGCAAGTGTGAGATAATGCATTTTTACTTCATGACTTCTATTTATACGAGAAAGGCTTCTGATTTCTCTATGCTGTATTCTGAAGATAATAAGGCAAGAATGCTCAATAATAGGATTTAGAAACGACAGGTTATTCTCTAGTTAAGACAGTTTTATTTTTCTAGCAGCGTGATTGGCTGTTGGAGTTGCTGTTGTTCATTACAAGAGTTTAAGAGAATAATCTATGATTTGTTGAAGAAAATTAAGGATTAATTTAAATTCTTACTTCGTTCAATTGCAAGAACAGCCTTAAAATACTTTATGTTATGTGTTCTCTAATAGTGACGCTGTCGTTCTTCACAAAAACTTCACCAATGGAAGTTGCAGTATCATACGACACTATTTTGTCATGGCTGAGCAGAAAGTAGTGCCAAGGGCAACATCTTATCTGGAAAATCATTTCTATAAGTATTAGTAAATAGTAGTTTTATACATATATATACTCGCGTCATCTTATATTCTAGTCGAGTACTTTATATTTGTAAATAACGCTGGGAAAACAGAGTGAAATACAGTTGTATACCCATGAAGCAGACTGGGAAGGTGCTTCCCAATAGGGGATCTATCCGCAATTAACTTTTGTTCCCATTGGTGCCCCTTGTTTGCTATACTTCAGAGTTACGACTGGAAAAATGGTTTGAAACCCACTAGTGTAGTAACATGTCGTTTACTCTAGGTTAAAATATGTGGGTAAATAGTAGTGAATCTACTGCGTCACACTCTGAGAAATTATCTTATTACACTCGAATAGACAGTAGTGACTCTACTGTGTCACACTCTGAGAATTATCTTATTACACTCGAGTTGATAAAGACACTAACATCCTAAAGAAACAGTTGAACGATAGTTTAATAAACATGCTTCTCCAACATCGAGTGAATCTTGCCCTTTCAGCATCAAAATTCGAGCAAACAGAAAATACTTAAGATAAAGAAAATATTGCCGAAGCACCCTCATTAAGAAAAGAATATAGTGTGTGTGTGTGTATTTGTGTTTCCTTATAGGAAAGCCACACTGGGCTCTGCGCTGTGTCTAAGGGGAAACGAACCGTCGATTTTAGTGTTGTAAATCGGAAGACTTACCGCTGTTCTAGCGGGGGACGAAACAAGGGAGACAAAGAATCGAACATAAAATATCCAGCCTGTTTATACCAATGTATATTATGATATATTTAACTTGTAACTTTTATAACAGTACTTTCTTTATTATACAATAAAAAACAAAAAAACGAGCTCGTATTTTTAATCATACGCAGGTTAATACTCAGTAAATAATCATTTACAACAAACATGCTTGTTTAATTAATTCTTTTGTTATTAAGTACAAAGGTACAAAATGGCTGTGCTCTATCCAGCGCGGACATTGAAACCCCAATGATAATGTTGTAAATCGTAAGACTTATTGCTGAACCATCGGACGAGGCACAGGTACCTCACATCAGAACTAGAACACGAGTTATAAGTTCAAAATCCTTTGTGTTTGTTTCTGTCTTGCAGTCCCTCGATAAAGGTGTGCAATCTAAACTTTGAGGAATAAAGGTTTATTGTATCTGAAGTCGAATGTTGTCCAATTAACTAATCTATCGCACCTGTTTGATAAGATATCCATATCAGAACGCACAAGTGGTACTACCAGGATTCTGCATCATCATAGCATGTGACAGTGTTAAGACACAGTATTTCAAGACTTTAAAGTTAATTTTGTGTGTGTGTGTATGGAACATTTTAACCAAGAATTATTAATAAATTCTTTCTACAACCTATAAAGTTATTGCTTGTTTTAGTAACTACAGGTATGAAAACAAAATACCACATAACCAAATAGTTGGACAAAACAACCCATTTATAACACGTTCATTGAGCTAAAAGTGAACACCGTAAAGAAACATTTTAAGAGCAAAGTAGCAGGAAATAACATAAAATATTAAAACTGTTTGGTTTGTTAATTTAAATGTATCTTTTACTTTCACTACTGTAAAGGTTGCTGTTACTGTATTTCCGAATTAATTATTCAGTTTTGTAGGTTTTTCACTAAACATTAATATATAGTTTAATTGTTATAAAATTAGATATAGTGCATTTCGATCTTTTACTCACCATAATGAGCCTATATTTTAGGATTTCAACATATGTAGCGTTGATGCTACCAACATTAAATGACTATCTGGCTTCATTTGTTATTTGCATGCTACTTTATATTGTCCAGTTACGGTCTTTCGGTAATAATTTGATTCCACTTACAAATATGTGAAGTCCTTAAGTTTACATGAAGTTCTCAACTGAACATGAAAATAAATATTCATTCTTAATATGCAAACTGATCTCATTTTGAACAAAATTTCTGATAACAATAAACTTATTACAGAGCAAGAGTTAGTAGAAAAATAATTTAAAGTTGTAAACCTATAATTATTTTACCGGTTATTTAGGTCTATAGAGTACATCAAAACTATGTCATGTTATGGCTTTTCTTTTACAAGTATAAGGAGTTGTTTTCACAAAATTGTCTTCAGACAATAACTAGTAGTTCTATGTGTCAGAAGGATAATTTTGTTTTATTTTCCTGTTTAATGTAATTGTATACCAGTTATTCATAAGTAGTAGTTCTATGTCTTAGAATATTTTATTTTGTTTAATGTAACTGTATATCAATTACTCATACCTCCTCTAATGTTGCAGCACAGTGGTATGTCTGCGGACTTACACACTAAAAACCGAGTTTCGATAACCGTGGTGGGCAGAGCACAGATAGCCCATTGTGTAGCTTTGTGCTTAATTCTAAAACAAATGAAACAAATCCTCTAATGTTGAAATACTTATTGGCTTCACGTGTCTTTTTTGAAAGACCAAGTTTTCCTAGTTACAAAGAAAACTGATTCGTGAAGGATTTATTGACATGTTTTTCAATACTGAAAATAAAGACAAGACACACCACACTAATATTTTCTATTAAATTCTAAATTTAACATTACATATGTTATTGTTTCTAAGACACTTTTTTAAACATACTCTATGCTTGCTTTATCATAATTAACAAATACATTTTCATAAAAAACAAGTAAACTAACGTCTAAGATTAAAAAATAGAATGAAACACTACTTCGAAACAAGAATCTCGATTGACCTCAATATTATTTCTGAGATACGGACTTGTAAAAAATGACGAGGATTATATTACTTTTAATTTTCATTTCGTTTTTCATCCTACACTATAGGCAACTGGTTTTGTTTCGGGCATACTAGAAGTTCACCAAACAATCCTGTCCTCAGAAGATTCTAAAACGTCCAGAACACTACCTAAACTTATGCTGAAACAAGATAAAGAGTATACTATGATGAATGTCCAATACACTGGGCTCAACCATTTAACTGACTACTTCAGAGCATAATCTTTTGGAAAGCAGACGTGATTGGTCCATACTTTTATTTGACGACCCATGGTTTGCGTCCCTTTGCCTCAAATACCATCTTCTCTCGGGAGGGGGAGCGAGAGTGAGACTGAGAGACGACTTTATTTTTTTCAGTCAGACTCAAGAGTAATGCAGTCAGTGACGTTGGGTGCTTATGACACGTTGCCTTACCTCTTGTCTATTGGTTGTTTGTTTTTTGAATTTCGCACAAAGCTACTCGAGGGCTATCTGTGCTAGCCGTCCCTAATTTAGCAGTGAAAGACTAGAGGGAAGGCAGCTAGTCATCACCACCCACCGCAAACTCTTGGGCTACTCTTTTACCAACGAAGAGTGGGATTAACCGTCACATTATAACGCTCCCACGGCTGAAAGGGCGAGAATGTTTGGCGCGACGGGGATGCGAACCCGCGACCCTCAGATTACGCGTCGGGCCTCTTGTCTATTAGTTCAAAATTAGAGACAGACTTTGTATGAGCAAAAATGGTAAAACAAACATTTGTTTGCATTATCACTATAAACTTTCAGATGTGCCATGCATTAAACGATTCTAGTTTATGTCTTGCGTGACAGGTATAACTATTTTGTTTTGTAATTCCCGAAACAAACGAGAACGTAATCGCAGGCGTAAATTTATAAAATATAATTTAACTTGTTTATAAAGCTTTATACCTGTTTGTTTTTTTTAATTACCCTTATAAATCTTCAAAAATCTCACGCAGGAGATATCTCCTTGTTTATGATGGTAATTAACAACAGTAATTATGTTTCTGAGAAGTTCTACATCAGGTAACAAGTTAGACTACAGCAAACTTCATGGCGTAAATGAATAATGGAGAGGTTTACATTAGTAGCATTTGTTAATTTCAAATTGAAGGGCACTTTAAGGGTCGTATTGTTTAAGTTGTGAGTAAAGAGGCGTCAAGGTTTATGAATAGAAATGTTGACCACGGGAAAGATGAACAACCACAAGTGGTCGTTGTCTATACACCTATTTATTCGAATAGAGGGATTTATTATTATTTTTATAACGCACCCACCTAAAAATACGGATCATGTTCAGCGACATATCGCAGACTCGAAACTTAGACCTTCTGATCTACACAGCCAGCACGCTAACTACTGGGTTATGCCCCTTGTATTGCTGTTTTTATACCAAGGTTTTGTCAGAAAGGAATACATCTGACTGTTAC
Organism: Tachypleus tridentatus; assembly: GCF_004210375.1. Classification (NCBI taxonomy): domain Eukaryota; kingdom Metazoa; phylum Arthropoda; class Merostomata; order Xiphosura; family Limulidae; genus Tachypleus; species Tachypleus tridentatus. Next base: position 41,821,553 of record NC_134832.1, on the reverse strand, counting down.
CTTTCTTATGCAACTTGAATGTATTGTAAAAAGAGTTACATTGTTCTTATTTGTGTGTTTCTGATATAGTCTCAAAAAGTGGTGCACTTCATCTCAACAGAATATGTCCCCACCCCTACCTCCCCCGATAAAAAAGATAACATAAAACTCTAACGTTAACATTTCAAACATTACTTGGTTGGAACAATTATATTCTACTTCATTTCGGTTTAATTTTCAACATTATTTTTATTTGCGTACGTGCATCAGATACTTGAGAAACATCAGATACACCCGAGGACATGTCAGAATATCTTTAAACTTGGTCATCTTCATCTTTGTATTTTATTTTTGGGAAAGTAAATGCTTCTGTAATTACAGTATGTGATCCGTTCGATCCCGAGTGATAGGTTTTGGAATTTGGTGTCGGACGTTTCCAGGAGCAACAGCGGAAGAGTTGATAGTAAGCTTTGCGGTAGGTTCGGTTCATTAAGGCATATATTACCGGATTGATGCAAGAAGACATCCACGCTAAAGTCGAGGCGAGCACGTGGATTGTCGGGAAGCTATAAAAAAAAAATTTGTTAAAGATATTTCTTTAAAAAACAACAACATAAATCAATAGTTTCTAAAGCACAATGTAAACTAAAGTTTTAGTTCTTAGTTGTTTACGTAATTTTATAAGACTAAGATTTTATTAAGGCATTACTTATAATCATATATTTAAAGCTCACATAATCTCTGAAGTTTTTATTTATTTATTTTTGAATTTCGCACAAAGCTAGCCGTTCCTAATTTAGCAGTGTAAGACTAGATGGAAGGCAGCTAGTCATCACCACCCACCGCCAACTCTTGGGCTACTCTCTTACCAACGAATAGTGGGATTGATTGTCACATTATTACACACCTACAGCTGAAAGGACGAGAATGTTTGGTGCGACCGGAATTTGAACCCGCGACCCTCAGATTACGAGTCGAACGCCTTAACCCACCTGACCATGCCGGGCCAAGTTTTTATTTAATGAGACTGCTTGATGATCTTGACAACTGGAATCATATTATTAGTTAATCAGGTTATTTTTAACATAATACAAGAAATCATTACACAGTGTTCGTGGATGTCCAACTGGGTAGAGGGAGTTATTTTCTTTCAAGAAGTTTAGACAATGATGTACTGATTCGAGTGTTGGTGGTGATCATTTACGCAGCAAATTCTGAAGTATAATAAGGTAGAAATATATAACCATACAGCTTCGATCTTCGTCTATGTCCGTTTTGTAAATATAATACTGTTGTCTTTCCATGAATCAAGGCCCTAGATATAGATAGCTAGACAATTGTTTATGCTGTGTTTCACATAAAGCTACTCGAAGTGTGTCTGTATTAGCTATGCCTAGTATTGAAGTAATAAACTATAAAGAAGACTAGTGAACATCAGCTACCGTCAGCTTTGAGATTCCTCTTTACCAAGGAATAGTGGGATTGACTTTTGTTGAATATAGGAGACTGTTCAGTGCAAGTGTTGTTATTTAGTGATTTAATATTTAATGAATATATTGAGTTGTCATATTAAAAGTGTTATAAAGCGATAGTTGTAAAAATGTCGTTACGTAATTCAATAAGAGTCGTACGTTCTGTGCAGTTCAGTTGTTGTAATCTGACATCTAACCCTCTGTGTTTTTCTCGTTGCCTTAAGGGAGTGCTGTTACATCATAGTGTCTCGTAGTTTATAGAAAATTCTAGGCCTCAGCTGGGTAATTTATATATATAAGCTAAGTCAGCAAACGTTAAGTTAGTGAAAGTGAAGTTACACTGCGTGATGGTTAGTTTAGCCCTAATGGACAATATTTAAAGTTTTGTAGCGATGTGTAATAACAGAGATAAAAGGAGAAAAATTTGTCTTGTTAAAGGTTGTTCTAAAGTAACTGAACCTTTCTGTGTGGACTTTGACAAAAAAACGAAACAATTATTTGAAGTTATGAATACAACTGTAATAACCCACGGAGTAACGTAAGTGAATGAATCTATTGCAGATTGTGTAGTAAGAAATAAAGAAAAATAATTACTGTCAATTGAATAGTAAAGGAATTGAACGAGCTGTGTGGATTTGTAACAAAAATATAATTATTTAAAGCTTTAGATACAACATTGGAAATCAATAGCAAAACATGCATCTGACTTGTTTTGAGAATAAATATTATTTTAAAGCACGTTAATCTTGTGACTACGTTTTTTGCTGACAGTTATCACCAACAAGTGAGAAACCCTACTGTAAAAGAAACCCAGCCTGTAGTATTAACCATACAAACATTACATTAACTTATGTTAAAATTATTCCTTATTTTTAAGAAGTAACTTTAACTTATTTGTAATTTATTTGTTCATTATCTCTCAACAAATAAATTACAATTTAGTTAATGATAGTTCGTAAAAATAAGGAATAGTTACTATTTTACTCTTGATTGGAGGGGCACTACAGAAAGTCTGAAGACTTATAAAGCTAAAAGCTTGGATTCAGCACCTGTTCTGATAGTTCTTTGTGTAGCTTTTTTGCTTAACAATAAATAAACAAACACCAACATTTAGAATGAAAGCCTTGACTATTTTTTGCTACTAAAGTATTTAGTAGTTCTTTCAAAGTCGTTCAGTGTTTCCTTTCTGCACATCCATTGCCTTGCATGTTCTTTCCCATGTTATAATATGATTCTTAGTGCAAAGCTACTGACACTTGCATGTGTTATGAAAGGACCATCAAGAGTTCAGTATGTCAATACAACAATAATGGTGAGTTATTTCTCCATTTTTTTACTGCTTGTTCACAAACAAGATTTGCTTGGTTTTTCAAGTAATCTGTGTAGAGTATGAACTGTGTCTGAGAATGATTTTAACTATTGGTGATAATGTTGTTGACCAATTCTGGACAAATCCAATCATGGCTGGTCAGTAAACTCTCACCTTCCACTAACATTGTGTTCTAATTCTAAGAAACTCACTTGTTGACAGAACGATTCAAACATCTCAAGTTTGGGCTGAAGGTTCTCTTTTCTCAAGTGCCCTTTGTTGACTTAGCAGTAAATCGATGGTTTTATAATGCTAAAAATCGGGTTCCGCTGCAGTCAGAGAAAAAATAGCCCTCTATGTAGTTTTGTGCTTTAGAATAAACAAACAAAACGTTTCTCAAACAATTTATTACGTTTCATAGCTTATCATAAACGTCACTGAAAGTCTTACCATATGCTATTTATGTTACATAAATAGATGTGTACGACATTTTAGAACATAACAGATACATTCCATAGTCAATATGGTAACAATTTACCACAACCCATTTTCTCTAGTAAAGGCTATATTTTCCCCATTTGCTTCATTGACTTGAACTTGCCAGTATCCACTCTTTATATCAAACACGGACCATTATTTGGCCTGAAAAAATCATCCAAAGTAGAAAGAATCATTGCCAATGGGTAGGGATCCTTCTGTATAACTTCATTCACAATCGATAGTTCACACAATATCTTGTGAACCAATAATTCTTCTTAAGAAGTACAATTGGCGATGCCAATTAATTAGTTCTCGGTCCATGTACTACTTGTTCTTTCGGTGTTTTTCATCTCTTTTAGAACCTATACCTATTTGGCAAGTTGCAATCATTTGGAAAAACTGGTGTATTTATGCTACATCTCCAGTATCAGTGTGTGTGTGTGTATGTGTGTGTGTTTTCTCATAGCAAAGTCACAATGGGCTATCTGCTGAGTCCACCGAGTGGAATCGAACCCATGATTTTAGCGTTATAAATCCGAAGACTTACAGCTGTACCAGTATCAATCTTACAAGTTTTTTTTAATCACACCTAAGTTATTAGGCCATCTCGTATTCTATAAATAAGTCATGTAATCTGTGGCATTAGTCAGTTGTACAGTTTCATAGCTTAGGTCATACAAGTCTGACAAATAAAGGTGGTAAACTCCTCCAATGTTAAGTTGTGACATCAAACTTCCTGCATCTTATTTCTAAAGGTATATATCTACTTCGGGATTTTCTGGTGTGGAATTATTAGTTGTACAACTTCATGTATCGCAATTCGACTTGGATTTAATGGTTTGTTGTGTTTATGGCCCTAATGATAACATTTTAAGTTCTCTTGATCTACGAGAGTTCCATCAACCAATAATCCATTAGAGAAAGTTAAAGTATTTGGTTTTACTCCACTCCAGTCAATATACTTAATCAGTTCTGGTACGATATTTTATCTTTTATTGTTGAAATTATTGTGTAGTGTAAGTGGAATTTCCTGTCATAAATTGTGAAACTATTTAAAGCTAGTCTAACTTCACATTCAAGTTGGCCCGGCATGGCCAGATAGTTAAGGCGCACGACTTGTAATCCAAAAGACGCGGGTTTGAATCCCCATCACACCTAACATGCTCGCCCTTTCAGCCGTGGAGGCGTGTTGAAATGTGACGGTCAATCCCACCATTTTTTGGTAAAATAGCAGCCCAAGGGTTGACGGTGGGTGGTGATGAGTAGCTGCCTTCTCTCTAGCCTTACACTGCAAAATTAGAAACGGAAAGCACAGATAGCCCTCGAGTAGCTTTGCGCGAAATTCAAAACCAAAAACTTATTCAAGATTATGAGGACTATTTCTAATATCCACCCTTTAATGTTCTGAAGAAGGACAGTGAACTATTCCAAAGTGCTCTAGTTTTGGATATCATTTGAAAATCATACATTCTTTCTTGACATCATTTATTATCCCCGTCGCACCAAACATGCTCGCCCTTTTATCCGTGGGAGCGTTATAATGTGACGATCAATCCCACTATTCGTTGGTAAAAGAGTAGCCCAAGAGCTGGCGGTGTGTGGTGATAACTAACTGCCTTCCCTCTAGTCTTACACTGCTCAATTAGGGACGGCTAGCGCAGATAGCCCTCGAGTAGCTTTGCGCGAAATTAAAAAACAAAACAGACATCAATTATCCACACATCATGTTGTGTAGAGAAGTTTTCTACAGTGAGAGTGATTTTCAGTTTTCTTCTTGATGAAATTTTAGGACCACTTGCTTGAAGTATCTGTTTCTGTTCTTAGTTCTTTTCCTAAGTATGGTCTAGTGAGTAGAGTACTCAACTCGCAATCTGCACGTTGTACAATTGAGCTTTGTCACCGAAAATGTAATAAAAATATAATGTAATAATCAATCTCATTTTTTGTTGGAAAAGGGTAGCTTAAGGGGCAGTGGTGGACGGAGTTGAATAGTCAATTATTTAAGAATTAGGTCAGTATAAATAGCTCGAGTACTTTTGCACAAAATTTAACAAAGTTTTAAACTTCTATATTATTTTTCTAGTAATTTCTGGCACTTTTCCTCTCTCTTCAAGCTCGTGTGATGATTTTGAAAACTTGTTTATTTGTTTGTTTTACTTCTACCCAAATAATGTGTCCCCTGACATTACATAGCTTTTCAAATTTTATCTCTTATGTATTTTTACAAACAAAATCACGATTCACAGTAACTGTCTGACAGACACAAGCTGACTAAATCATACACTAATTACTTATTAAGTGATTACTATAATCACGAATAAGTCATATCTAATGTTGCCCAAATCGCGTTTTATATTGCTCTAATTATTTCCTAAATTTAAGAAAATTCCAGACGTTAAGCCACACTCTCGTCATATAACGTTAAATCTCCGTTTGTAAAAACAACAGTATAGATGTCTCAGTTAAAGATCTTTGGTTTGGTTTGTTTTGAATTTCGCGCAAAGCTACACGAGGACTAAATGTAGTAGCCATCCCTAATTTAGCAGGGTAAGGCAGCTAGTCATCGCCACTCACCGCCAACTATTGGGCTACTCTTTTACCAACGAAGAATGAGATTGACCGCACATTATAACGTCCTTACGGCTGAAAGGGTGAGCATGTTTGGTGTGACGGGGATTCGAACCCGTGACGCTCAGTTAAAGAAACAACAACCCACAACTGTGTGTGTGTGTTATATTAAGCTACGATGAACAGCTTTCCCGATATTCTTTTGAGAGATTTGTTCAAAAAGCTTTTCGCGTCAATTCAACAACTTTTAAGAAATTATTATTTCCTGTCGTTTGTTTGTTATTACGTTTACTGTGCCTAATCATTTTTGAAAAATAACAAGAGAAAGATTAGTGACATATAACGCCAACAATCGGTTTTTGATACCCTCGTTGGTGGAATACAAATAACTCGTGTTACTTTGAGCTTAAAACAGCCTAATGACATTCTTTCACTTCCTACGTTTCTGTGAGAACAGTAGAAGCAAGGTTAGAAATTGGCTACCACAGCTGTTCTGGAAAACTCTTTCACCACTACATATAAAGAGATTAATCAGAGAACTTTAGATAATTGTTTAAGCCTTATAAGTTTTCGTTATGTTAGACTATGTTTCTCATTCATGTCAAGCTGTTCGTCTCAGAAAAACAAATTACTCCCGCTGTTTTTTATTAATATTCCAAACAATTAATTGGCATTTTGTTTCTAAACTAAGCATTATCTTCAACTAACATCATTAGTTATTAAATGAATTTGTTTCTAACTAAAGCATATTCTAGAAAGGATCAGCTTTGTACCTTGGCGTGGGATGAACAACTTAAAGAAGAGGATATAAGATTTGCGATAATGACGATTCATAACTGCGTAGATCACAGGATTAACACACGATGACATCCATGCTAAGATAGCCGCTAAGACATGCAAAGAAGGATACCTGGAACAATACATTAAAGCACAAAAACAAGAGACTTAAACACAAGCTATTAATAAATCAACGTTACACTTAGCTGGTTTGTTTTTAGCATAGCTAGACACGTTAGAGGGAGGGTCATATTTAGGGTACAAATTTTTGGTCAGTATGCTGAAAATGATTTGACGTTGTTATCTTTACATCAAAAACAACAAAAGATAGCACGAAACATTTGTTATCTGTCGGAAATAAACATAAATTATACAATCTTAGTAGTCAAACAGTAAGATGAATACTTTTGCCCATCACCAAAAATATGTGATAATTTTGGGAATGATAACTACAGCATCCATTCATGAACCATTATGTTGAGTGTGGTCAGTTGTTTTTCATGTCATTTATCAGAGCGTATTAAATTGTGTTATTTTGTTAATAACAGTATCTGATGGACTGGAATTTTACAGTGATACAGAAAGGCTTACACAGACAAGACAGCGTATAAAACTAAAACTTCAATATTTCTCAACCGGGATGTCATGGACTTTCTGTAGGGATGCCTCAAAATTTTAGTAAAATATTGTAAAAAAAGTTGCTACGTCACATGCGTAAACCGTTTGTATGGAAATGGTAAACTAGGTGTGTGTGTGTGTGGGGGGTGTCTCGAGTAAAATGGGCTGAGAACACTGAACTAACAAACCCTTAAATTACTACTATGGGTGTGTATATAATATAGTATTTGGACAGCTGTGTATTACCTGACTTTATTGTCGAAAACGTTCACGATCATGAGAGGAAGAAAACAGATGAGAAAAGATATGAATATGGTTAGCATCATGCACGTTATCCGAAGTTCGTCCTTTTTCTGCACGGAATGTTTCATTAAAGGTGTGGGTGAGGTGGGACTTACTGGAGGACTGTGGGCAGCTACATTCTCTCTTGTCCGACGTACCTTGAGCATTAATAAATAAAGTGAACGTCTGTGGTACAGCAAATAATAAACATGCACCATTCAATGTGTTGCTCGTCTAGCCGAACCTTACACAGAAAATCACAGCATGTACCCGTATGATATCATGTCTTAAAGTCTTAAGAATTACTTTAACTTTACCAAGTTTGTTTTAAAACTTATCTTGAGAATTATTGTAGTTCTACATGTTTGTTTGGAAGCTATCTTGAGAATTAATCTAGCGTAAATAACTTTGTTATAAAAGCTGTCTTCAGAACTACTCGAAGTTTACTACGTATTTCAAGGCAAAAAAAAACAAAACAGTTGATGAAAACGTACCTTGAAGAATATACACGAGTAAGAAATGATTATCACAACGCACGGTATCAGAAACCCCAAGACGAACAGAAACTTCTTGGGAGATTTTCCATGGAGCTTGAGAATGGTGCAAGAGAAGGTCTCAGGATCCAGACCAAACGTGCCCCACGAGGAGGTGAGAGTGGGGACCAGCAAAACGAAACTGAAGATCCAGCTAAAAGCTATCATCAAAGCGATGTATCTTTTTTTATAGATTTGCTCATACTTATTAGGATGGTTGATAAGGATGAACCTATTTATAAAAAAACGTTTTATTTATGACATTTCACCCACAGTTTCCTTACTTTATTTTTTTGTTACGAAAATAAGCAGTTCTCTCATAAGAATTTGAAAAAAAGTATATATTTATGTCGAATTAATAAAAACAAGTGATTGAAAATATCGACAAAACCCATTAGTCTGTGTGTTTTATTACGGCAAAGCCACATCGAGCTATCTGCTGTGTCCATCGAGGGGAATCGAACCCCTGATTTTAGTTTTGTAAATCCAAAGACTTACCGCTTTCCCAGCGGAGGACAAACCGATTAGCTTCAAAGAAAAAACATGTGAACAACATTTACAAATGACAATAAAATAGAAACTGCTAATTGTACACAAGAACTAATGAACTTGGAATGATAGCACAAGACTAAACATTTAATAACGATGTAGTCTATTAAAAATATTACTGATTTATGAAATTGCTAATTCATAATAAAGTAAAATGCGTTGTTAATTTCAGTTGGAATAATTTTACTTTCTTTGTTATAAGCAATGTTGTTCAGATGTTATTACAGTATTTTGCTGTTATCTGGACATAGACTTGAAATATAAAGTTGATTACAGCCTTTCAATGTGTCAATCCGAATATTTTATGTATGTTATGCCCTAAAGCAAGACATAGCAAAGTGGATACATACACATAACTTTCAAAAATACATGCTTTAAATAATCAGTTATATCCAATGATAGACACGAACATTTCGTTTTTTTATTGCACTCCAAGTAAATTACTACTTATTACTGGAAATAGCATAAATAGTATAATTTGTTTGCTTTTGAATTTCATGCAAGCATATTCAAACGCTATCTGTACTAATCGTCCCTAATTTAGAAGTGATAGACTAGAAAGAAGGTAGTAAATCAGTACCGCCCACCGCCAACTCTTGGGCTACTCTTTTCCCAACGAATAGTGGGATTGACCGTCACATTATAATGCCCTTACAGCTGAAAGAGGCGAGCATGTTTGGTGCGACCGGGACTCGAACCTGTGACCCTCGGATTACGAGTCGAACGCCTTATCACGCTTGGCCATGCCGGGCCCTTTACTTTTTTTTTTTAATAGATTCAAAGGATACGTTTTATACTAGCTGGTGAACCTGTCCCCTGGAAGGAAGTTATGTAAATTCATGATTAATGAAAGATTATCTTAGGACGCGGAAAGTTGTTTCTCTTATATGCAACTGTGAAAATACATTTATAAAAACTGCAAAGCACAAAGTGCAAAATTGCACATTTTCATGTATCTCAGCAGAGACCTAGCAAACCTTTATGTCAAACGTGGTGCAAATCCATCATAAGGGGGGCGAAGTAGTAGTAAAAATCGCAAAACCTTTAAAAACCGTAAAATACAAAACCGAATATTTGTATAAGCCCCCGCATGAATTTAATGAACTTCCAAACGAATTTTGGTGAAATAGTTACATAGACAGACAACACACAGTATTATTGTGTTTATATCTTAAATTGTTCAGTATTTACAGTAGAATACAAGGTAAAAATATATTCACTTTATATCACCAGTAATTTAACTTTACTATGTGTTATTTTAATGCCTTTTAATTTTCTTGTGATATGCTAGCATTTTATATTATGTAAAATATTATATTTTATATTAGGGCACAATGTTGGTTTTAGTTATCTTGTAACTTTTCAATTAATATACTGATATATAGGGGCATTAGTTTTACTGAAGAGACGATAGCTTGTAAATGTTTGTAGTCATACATTCTGATACTCTGATACTGAGTTGGACAGTTGATATTTATTGTATGTCAGCTATTTCTGGGATATAAATTTTAAAACATTATATACTATTTTAGTTCGTTTTTTTTTTATTTCACACAAAACATGGGGACTAACTGCACTAGCCGTCTCTAATTTAGCAGTGAAAGACCATCCGCAGTCAACTCTTAAGCTACTCTTTTATCAACGAATAGTGGGATTGAACGTCACATTATAACGCCTACAAGGCTGAAAAGGGCGAGCATGTCGGTGGGCCAGGGATTTGAATCCGCGACCCTCAGGTTACGAGTAAGGTCCCCTAACCACCTGGCCATGCTGGGCCTTCACTATTTTTAGAGACCTTCATACAAACTTGATAAGAAATTGAACCCTATACCAGAAAATCTTTAATGTAGAAACAAACATTATTTTTTATCAGTTTGACAGATTCACAATTTACAATAAGTTTCCGATGTTTGATTTTTTAAAACCATGTAAGACTACAAGAATAAATAATGGTCAGTTTAATAAGCCTAATAAATTAATCGTGTTGAGTCAACATAAAGATCAACAACATATTTAAAAACATCCAACGCTAAAAATGTTTATGACATACCTAAGAAATTACAAAATTTATTTTTGAAGACTTTAAATACGAAAACTTATTTTAATATGTCATTTAATAACAATAAATAACAATATTTTGTTACCTGTTGATAGTGATGGCTGTCATCGACATGAGAGATGCTGCAACGTTACCATAAAAAAAGAAAGGGAACAGAAAGCACAGAGTGTCTCCTAAAACCCACTTTTCATGAATATACCTAGATGCCGTCAGGGGAAGGTTAAAAGCACAAAACAAGAAATCAGCCATACATAGACTAAAGACAAATGCAGTCGTGGCATTTCTCAGCTTCGCAGAGCGGGATAATGCCAGTATTGTCACCAAGTTTCCCAGACAACCAACGATGATGAAAATGATACAACATACAGAAGCAAATATTGTTGCTTCTCTTGGGTACTTGATTACTCGGTCTTGTAGATCTCCATTTTCCTGGTCTTCAGTTTCCAGAGTCTTGTTGTTATACTGATACATCAACCCTATAACCATTCTTTTTTATTTCGTTCGTTCGTCTTCTGAGCAATATTATTATTTTATTTTTTGAATAAGTTTAATAATATTAACAACGAATGATATCTACTATAAAGTGCACGATAATTCGAGTTATTCACGTTTAAATGATTGTGGGGCAACTCGGGCAGTACAATAATTGTAAATCTGCTTCGTTGTTGTTGTGTTTCTTAAATATTAACTGTTTTCAAACGTTAGTAGTCACAAGGTTTATACAATTCTTTCAACTTCTAGCGATTGCTTTATTTTTTGGTGGAAAAACGGTTTACTATTGTTTGTTATTTAGAGAGGTATGACGGTTCCAAAAGAACTCCTTAGTCCAGAGTCCAGACTTCTTGATACATACATTCTTCCGAATCTAGAGTTCCTCGTTTATTTACCTGAACAAAAAGAAACAAAATAAAATTATTTGAAGTCCACTGGTTATTATATATAGAACTGTATCCTACCAAGGCTATCGAAATTCGGTTTATATCGGTGTGAGCCTGTAAACATACAGCTGTGCCATTGGTGGGCAAAGCACAGGTAACTTATTGTGTAGCTCTGTGCTTAATCCCAAACAAACAATGAAAACAATTTATGGGAACAAAAGATATATCAGTACCAATTTATAGCTTCACACATAAAAGCAAAATTACTTAAGTATAATTAAATGATCGCTTAATTTTTAAAATTAAGCAGAAAATATAGTAAGATTTTGTTTTGGAAGTTTTAATAAAGACAGAAAAATAGCCACGAGGAACAGTTAAAAGTTTCTGCTAAAGATATGGTTATTCATGCACTAAAACAAACAATGAATTTAAAATTATACTATCTAATGTCCATATAAAATTAAGAGATACCTTGTTTTTGTTGTTTAAAGCCACTTTAAATACCATTATGAAAAAAAAATTACCGTTTTGTCGAATTACCCATCTGTCCTCCGAAACTGTGTGGCAAACTATATTATTAAGGGCCAGAATTCACATGAAGTTTATATTAAAACACCTTATTCTCGAGTTGACAAAAATCCACATTCAATAACGGTTACAACCTCAAACACTTCCTTGTTATGAAAAGTGACCAAGAAGACGTATAACACTAGTGAAGTACTAATACAAGTCACGGGGTATTCTTTAAGTGTACTTCAAGTACTTTTCCCCTCTATTAATAGATATTTTAGATATTTTTAAAAGGAACTAGGCTAATTTTCCATTTGTATTAACAAAGACAAGTTTTATAAGTTACCTTGACAGCAATACTTTACAGAGCTACGTGTCACACGAGCTGCTTTGATAGGAAAACGTAGGTTATAATTGGTTATACTGATAACAGTGTAGAGATTCTAAAATATAAATTATTTTAAGTAGATTGGAAGACGTAGTGTATCTAGTAATGTGGGTTACAATGGCTATATTAATATCAGTAAGGTATCTAGAAACATGGATTACGTTGACAGCAACAGTGTATCTAGAAATATGGGTTGAGTTGACACTAGTTGTGTATTTACAAACATGAACTATGTTAAACAACAGCATAGTATCTACGAACATGGGTTGCGTTGACAATTGTTCTTTATCAACAAACATGGGTTGTGTTGTCAGTAGTAGGACATTCAGAAGCATGGGCTACATTCACAACAGCAGTAGGGTGCTCAGAAACACTTTTTGTTTCTTACAGTTTTCGTTTATTTCTTAATATGGAAACTGTACAATTTTATTTTTAATGGAGAGAGAAAAAAACTAATTGCTTTTAAAGTATTCTAAACATGTAAGACGTCTATGAGCTAAGCGCTATTTGAGAAAACTCATACTTTGAGGTGAAATTTAATTCTGACCGCAAAGTGGTGTAGTATTACTGTTGACTACATACATTACATACGTTATAAACATAAATACCATTACACTCACCAAATGTCCCCTAGTGATACAGAGGTAAATCTACGGATTTACAACGCTAAAATCAGGAGGTAGATTCCCCTCAGTGGGCTCAATAGATAGTCCAAAATGGTTTTGCTCTAAAGAAAAACAACACACACACATTCACCAAACACTAAAACCTAGTCGATATATTTGTTTTGAATTTCGCGCAAAGCTACTCGAGGGAAATCTACGTTATACATCCCTAATTTATATTTGCTTTGTCCTTCGAGGGGAATCGAACCCCTGATTTGTACATCCGAAGACTTACCGTTGTCCCAGCGGGTAACAATTTAAATGTGATAGATACTCGTGTTCGTAAAACACAGTTTATTTCTATACGATTAAGTTGCACGAGGAGTTTAATGCAAGTACTGAACAAATACCACTCATGCTACTACAAAAATAGAATTTTCAGAAGAAAGTAGTTTTGACAGTTTTTGCTAGTAGCGATAGTTCAAAAACGAAGTTGCGAGTTTTAAATTATTTTTATGCTATGGTTATTAAATACAGAGGACTAATAACGTTATATTAAGACGATTTTCAACATGCAGATCCCTTGCCAACAACAGCCCATATAAAGTCACTGTGAACCTGAATGTACAAGAACTACATTTCAACTTAGTTGTGCATATATAGATTATAGGGTATGTAGGCTGAATTAATTTTTAAATCAAACAGAAAATCGTTTCTTTATTGATGTAAAGTGATTCTACACACAATAAACAAAAAGTGTCATATTAAATCTTTCCGAGAAAGAAATTTTGTTTGTTTGCAGTTAAGCACAAAGCTACACAGTGGGATTGTAAATCAGCAAACGTACCACTGTACCACTGACAGGCAGGGAACGAAAGACAAAGTAAATATTGTATATATACACACACACACATATAATGTACTTAAACATGTGGAAGAAAATAGTACAGAAGTGTTAATACAAGAAAATGGATTCCAGTATAAAAGACTTAATTAAAAGCTGAATTTTAAAGTTTACTGGAAGTGGTGTAGATTCGAAAATATCGAATCGGAACCCTAGTTAATGAAACAAATTTCGAAACTTCTCAAGTCCCGACTACCAGTTCAACAGCAGATGAAGAATGAGAAAGGTATTAATGTTATTCTACAGTGATAAATGTCACTGACTCAGCTCCCATGGGTTTCGATGCAATAGTACTGTTAAAATGGGCGCTAGTAAATTATCATCCTCTTACACTAAATGGAAACCAGCAGGGAAGAAATGTGAACATATCAGCCTTACAACGAAACTTTTGTAATGGAAAGTACGTTGCAAGGCTATTGTCAAGATGCACAGTCGTCAGGTAGAACATAAACGTTCATAACGTTGTAAATTATAACTAGTTGGAGCGTTTTGTAGCACTATTTATTTCACGTATGACGTAAACAGGCTGAGTTAAAACATTATGTAAGACTTATGACTGGAGAAATAGGGTGCGCAATATTCATCAATAATTTTTTTGCTTTTCTTATTTTTTAACGTTTGTTTTATAACATGGTGGACAGAACTTCTTAAGAGGTATTACATTTACGAGTTAAGTTCGCCACACTCTATTTTGTCGATAATAAAATAAAGACTCAAAGTCACCAATAGCAGACTTAGATAAACACATAAATAACGTAATTTATTTAAAACGCATTAACGTTAAATTAAATCAAACATCAATACACTTAAATAAGAGAAGTTTCACCCAAAATAAAAAAAATGTATCAAAAGCCTTAAGACAAAACTCCAGTCTTAAAAATGACGTCGTGTTACCATACTAAGTTAATAACGATGTCATGTTGAAATATGACATATCGATCCAATAAAGGGCAACTGTTTGTCTTTAATCATTAAAGCTTTAATTTCATAAGTGAGTGGTTGATTGATTATCTTTGTACTTCAAACTCAAGGTTGCTGTTAGCTTTCTCTTCAAAACGTTGTAGTTCCAATAATTTGATAATTTTCAAGGTTAACTTACGCGATTGGTTTGTTTTGAATTTCGCGCAAAGCTACACGAGAGCTATCTGCGCTAGTCGTTCCTAATTTAGTAGTGTAAGACTAGAAGGAAGGCAGCTAGTCTTCACCACTCACCGCCAACTCTTGAACTACTCTTTTACCAACGAATAGTGGGATTGACGGTACATTATAACGCCCCCACAGCTGAAAGATGAGCATGTTTGATGCGACGAGGATTCGGACCCGCAACCCTCGGATTGCGAGTCGAGTGCCTAAACCACCTGGCCATGCCTGGTCTACGCGATTGGTTTCGACCGGAGATACTTGTAAAAGGAAATTAATTCCATACATTTAAAATATCACGTGGAATGGCCAGTATATTCTCAATGAAAACGTGTACGAAACTGCCTGTTACTCTGTAATACAAAGTTCTTTTTTAAAAACGGTTTCTGTCAGATATGACCAATAACGTTTGAAATGTTAAAAAAACAATTCTTATAATATTAAAGATAAAAATTTTCAACGACGCTAACTAATGTTCAACACAAACAGACTTTAATTATATACCTTTCAAATTTAGTCAAATTTGAAATACGTTAAAGTTAGATCACTAGATTTCATTTCTCATAAGATATTTTATGCCAGTTTGAGCCTGGCTTAGTAGTTATTGTATGCGGACTGTAAATCCAAGAGATTCGAGTAGTTCGCGAGTTGACGATGGGTGCTGTTAACTATTTGAATTACATATAGTCTATTAGTTCAAAATTAGTGGCGGGTTATAATCCTTTGTGTAGGTGTGCTTGAAAATTCCAAAAAACATAGACATACTAGTTTCATCAGAAGTATATTACTCTTTATTAAATTTTAAGAAACAATTTTATTTTATTAAAAATACGGTACATTAAAAACCACAATGTTAACTGCTTTACATTTTAATGATTCTTCTCTAGAGACACAGGAGCATTACATTTATTTTCTATCTGGTACATTTTGAGTAAGTATTTTTAAAAATAAAATTTGACACGCAGTTTAAGGCTACTCCACTGGTTAAAATCCGATTTTTAAAGACATGGCCAATACATAACAAAAGTTTGAAATGCATTTCGATAATTCTACGTTTCTACTATCTTCTTTTAAAATAGAAATCATACGTACGATAAATCTATTCTAACGCCATTTTCATGTTGTTTAAAACTAGAAACCCACAATGATTATTGTATCGTGTTTTAAGTGATGTTTTGGGTACTTGTGCGTTACAGTTGACAAGTTAGAAATGTCAAGGTTATAATAGTAGATATAAGAGGCGATATAAAATGTTGGAGTTTTATTAAGAGGAAGTTTCAAACCATTCAAACTCCCCCTCCTTTTGGCTAAGATGTCAGTTGACACTGTTTTTCTGTCCATTGATGCAAAGAATAACAATAAGTTTTGTGTTTTGAGATTAAGCCTTAACATAAGTGTTGTTCTTAATAAGATATATTCTCCAAGATATCAAAGACCACATTCATTCATGACCAAGTAAACAACTTGTATCGTTTTGTTTGTTTTATTTATCTTTTAATAATATACGAAGTGGAGATACATCGCAGCGCTACCTGATGTTTATCTACATGACTATAAATAAATATTAAGTGATTTAGCAAAAGTCTTGTACGGTCTGCCTTATTATTTTGGGATAAAAATCATTCTAACCCTACTGCCAGAAATATATTTTAAGTTTTCTTTTCATATTAAAATGGTATAAAGAACGAACTTACGCAAAATAAATTATCCTATAAGAACGATTGTTATTTAGTCGCTAGTTTGGAGTTAAGAATAGTTTCTATTTTTCCAAAAATGTCTTTCACTTAGTTTCAGATGAGCATTGCTAGTCTGGACATTGAATAATTATGTACAAATATATCTTTAAATGAAGTACTTGAATTCAGTAGTAATTGAAATTTTCAAACTTCGGAGATTAAGAACATGACAAGCTAGTTTTTATTAAAATACTGAAAGTTGTTACTATATAATTTATTTGTTTATTTCTGATGTTTCGCGCAAAGCTACTAGAGGTATATCTGTCCTAGCGATCCCTAATTTAGAAATGACATATAAGACAGAAAGCAGCTAGTCAACACAATCACCGCCAACTCTTAGGCTATTGTTTGAAAATGAATGGTGAGGATCACTGTCATTTTATAACGCACCGACGAGCATTTCTGGGGACGACACTCGAACCCATGACCTGCAAGCTCGAATACCCTATATAAACATCAGACCATATCAGGCTCACTGAAGAATTTAGGATAATGTTTTGAAAGCAAATGTTACCATAAATCAACATATACTGGGTAACGTTTTTTTACTTTGAGAGTTTCTTACCCCTTGAGTTCAAGAATAAGTTAATTCATTTTTTTTATACATCGAGATTAATATACAATAGTTAACGCCTCTTCTGAATGTAACGATGAAGTACTTAATATAAATAATTTTTGTTGCATAAAAGTTTTGTTCCTCATGGGATTAATAATACTATTCAGAAGTACTTAGATGTTTATATACCATCAAATTCAACAAACGTTGCACAACTAAAAATATATTTGTTGCTTTATAATTAGAAAATAGGCTTAAAATTGTTTCGAATCTAAGTTTTATCCTCATATTCATCTCAGAAATGCCCTCAAGCCGATAATTCGTGTAAGCAATTACCTTACATGTTCCAAGAAAGTAGTATTTTTACGCCATCTATAACGTATCACGCCCAAGAAGAAGCCATGGCTATATGTGCTTTACAATTCGTTGTTTGAGTTTGTGGATTAAAGAGCATGTGCAAAAGTCTTCAGATTAATAATTAGTTAGCTATTCTTCAACATGGCCTAGAACACCAAAACTTTCTTCTTACTTTAAAAGATTTTGGCATTCTGAGAAGCGCATTAGATTAAAAAATGCTAAGAACCAATCAAAGAAACTTTATGGATTCGTAAGTTACGCCCAGAATTAAGCAAACGTAAGTATAATTAAAGAGATAATACAGAGAGCTGGTGTGCAGAAAAATAACTCTAGGAAAGAAGGTGTACAGAGACAACTAGATTTTGAAAGTATCAATATATTGAAGTTAAACATTTTAAAACATGCTTTGAATACACAAGCACACGTAGTATATACACAGTAGAAAACAGTATTTGATGAAAAGGAACAACTTACATGACTGATTGCTGGAAGACCTGAAAGTAGCAGGAATCAGAGCAGTGACTCTGTAATGTCG
The DNA here is from genome assembly GCF_004210375.1 of Tachypleus tridentatus. NCBI lineage: Eukaryota > Metazoa > Arthropoda > Merostomata > Xiphosura > Limulidae > Tachypleus > Tachypleus tridentatus. The sequence goes on along the minus strand of NC_134832.1, from coordinate 41,803,318 downwards.
TTATCTAGAGAATTCTGATAAAACTATTTACTTTATATTGCAATATCCTTTTGTGCAATAGGTTTTCCATATTGCTAGTTATATGTTATGAAAAATTAATAGTCATACCTTAGGCTTAGAGCTTACGTTTAATTACAAATAGTTTCTCTTAAACATTTTATTCAAAGTTACTTACTATCATTAACTTAGTTGATAATTTTAGTGGTGGTTGTATTAAAGATGTTTTTTTCTCATAATTTCATCCAAAGCTACAAAAAAAAAACCGATTAATGAGAATAGCGATATTTGATTTTAAGCTGAGAGAAGACAGTTAACTGGTTAACAGCATTCAGCGATAATTATTGAGCTACTCTTATCAGACAAAGTAGATTATACCCGTCTACATTCCTTGAATAGGAAAGTCTTGTTTCTCTATCTGTTTTTGACACTTAGAATTATAGTATAGTACTCGGGTAAGACTCTCACTGAGCTTATTTTAATAAACTAACATCTAGAAAAAAAACATCATTTCAGATTTGTATTAATTTTTATTGATAGCTCGAAAATCGTTTGAAAAGAGCACATCAAAAACACTCCACTTTTTTCCCAAAAAATTCGCTTCTCGTAATTAAAAAACAAACAAACTTTCCTTCGTTTTGAATAAATCTTAAGATCCCACACTCCAAAGCTAAACCTGTTCACAGGCACGGCATAGATAGGTGGCTAAGACGCTCAACTCGTAATCTCAGGGTCACGGGTTCACATCCCCATCACACCAAACATACTCGCCCTTTCAGCCGTGGGGGCGTTATAATGTGAGAGTCAATCCCACTATTCGTTGGTAAAAGAGTAGCCCAACAGTTGGCGGTGGGTGGTGATGACTAGCTGCCTTCCCTCTAGTCTTACACTGCAAGATTAGGGACGACTAGCACAGATAGTTCTGGTGTGCCTTTGCACAAAATTCAAAACAAACCAAACCAATTATGCATCATGCGCATATCTGAAATTGGTGTTTAATAACTTTTCTACACAGATCTAAAATCGCAATAAAACATTTGAACCAAAAAATTAAGAAATATTAGTTTTTGTTGTTGTTTTTCTCTCAAAGAAAATGACATTGAACATGCAGATAACAAAGAGAAAACATCTGAAACAAAAAACAATGAAACTACCAACCGTAAAAGTTAGTTTCTTGAACTAATGCATTTACTATTAACTCGATTTATTTTTTTATGTAAAATGTTTCATAATTAAAGGGTTAGCGCAAAATAAAACAGAAAGTAAAGTAAGTTAACATATGGTAAAACCAAATACGGGGGAGAAAGTATACAGTAAAAAAAGAGACGGGGAGAAACTAGAGAGTTAGTACATACTAAGAGAAATAAAGGAGAGAAACACTGGGGTGCAGGTGAATCAGCTCTTTAAAACAATCCACGCTCATCAACTGCAGACGATTACAGTTATTAGTACATGTATTTAAATTTTTCTCGTGTTAACAACTATGTAGTAAAAATAATATAGTAAATAGTGGACTTGTATTGGTATTGACTACTATACAATTTAAATGCTAGAATTGAAAAATACTTGTCTTAATTAAACAAATTGTGTTCGTGTTTCAGTGGACAAAACGTATCATACGAAGCATTTCATTTGACCATGAATACCAGGTTTTATTTGATTGATTGAATATTTCTTGATTGGCATAATACTTCATAATGGGCTCGCTGCACTTTGCCTACTACGGGTAAAGGCAAGTGTTAACTGAAAGACAGAACTTTTAGCCAAATCAGAATCGAAAAACGAATTAGATTTCATCATAGCTTTAGGGCCTCGGTTTGCGAATTCCTTGAAAATCATGGTAGAGCTTTAACATATACTTTGCTTAACAGAACGTTAATATAAACATAATACATCATCCCACGACATGTTAACATTGTTCCCAACTGTTTCATGCCTTATAAAATGTACAAAGACAGTGCCTGAATATTAAGAACGGAAAGAAAAACACAAAACACGACAAATTCAAGCTTTATTGGATAACCAAACCAATAACAAAAAATATAATTATTTAGTGATTTGTCTCACACCTATATTCAAAGTGTCTTACTGGATTTTTGAAGTATTAAAAACAATGTGCCATATGTACAAATTATATACTAATTAGTGTCACAGCTACTTTTTAACGCTAGATTACTGGGAAAAATTATAGGAAATTAATAATCATAAAAACAATAATACAGTGGACCATACAGAGATAACACACAGTAACAAATACAGGACGACCATAGGGAGATGACATACAGTAAACAAATATAGGGAGGGATGGTCACAGAAAAATAATGTGCAGTAGAATATGTGGGGAGGTGGAACTATAGAGAGAGACTACAGTGAAAATAAATACTACAGAGAGATAATATACAATGAAAAACAACTACAGATGTAGGCGTAGAGAGATAACATAATTAAATGATACAGGAGAACATATAGTACGAATATACAGTAAGATGAAAATAGGGGAGAAGTATGAATGGGTAATGTAAAGTAAAACAAATACAAGGGCAAGTATAAATGGTTGACCGATATATCCCGCACCCTTCACTGATACACAATGACCACTAGAAATCCTACAGCTGCAATAAACAGATTTCACTCGAATCAAAACTTCCTCTTAATTTCGATTTCTTTATTATGTTTCCTTTGGAGGAAGTGGGGAAAAGATATTCTTTTTATTTCCTTTTTATACCTAAAAACTACATAGCTGCCTATCTGTCTGTCATGGAGACACATGCAGTTTCTTTATATTTTTGTTTGTTTGTTTTTGAATTTCGCACAAAGCTTCTCGAGAGCTATCTTCACTAGCCGTGTAAGAGTTTAGCGGTATAAGAGTAGAGGGAAGGCATCTAGTTATCACCACCCACCGCCAAATCTTGGGATACTCTTTTACCAACGAATAGTGGGATTGGCCGGAACATTATAACGCCCCCATGGCTGAAACGGCGAGCATGTTTTGTGCGACGGGAATTCGAATCCGCGACCCTAAGATTACAAGACTTAACCCACCTCGCCAATTTTTTTTTTCCTTGGATACATATACCCGCTTTTTGTAGTTTAGATGTTTTATTTTCACAATAATTTTGCTGTCCAGTCCATTTTTAACAGGTTGATGTATAGACAAATAATACATTACCTATGCAAGATATTCATTCATTCAGACCTTGGTAGGTATATTCATATGGAATGACAGATAACCCCTGACCCTTAACCTAGATTTTTAATATCTTATCAATTAATATTTAGTTTGTACCTAATCTTGTCATAAGAATAAATCTGAAGTGACTAAACAAATAAAATAAGCGTGTGTGAAAGATTATATATCACAGATACATGACCATGCGAATATTCATGACCTTTTAAATAAATTCAGCTTAGCATAAAAAAAAGCTACATGCGAGTTAAAATTACCAAAACCTTCATATAAGGGTAAAACACTGTTCTGTTCCTCTTATTAATATCCTGCATTAATTAAACAAGATAGCGTTTCTGACGTTGTGTTGCCTAAAACAATGATTTAGAACTTAAATTAACAAATTTCTCTTCCCGCATTTTTTTTTTTAGAAGTTTACTTAAAAGGTAAACAAGGGCTATTTTTGCATAGCTGAAAGACCATTTATAAGTCAAAGGCACCTAGCTAGCTAGTCAACAACACCCACCAGCAACTCTTGGGCTACTTTTTATCTAACCGAATAATGAGATGGCTTCAAGATTCGGAGCACGTGTTTGCGGCAAAAGGTCGCGAACTATGAAGTCTTTAAACAATCATTTTTACCTAGTAACTCATTCGGAGACTTTTCTTTATTAAAAGATGAACTAACAATAACTGTTAAAACATATGGCGTAAAATGAGGATAGAATTCCCATAAGTTTGAATCAATAAACTGAATAAATATTATTAAATAAATGAATAAAATTATAAGTAGCATTAGATTATTTTTTTAAAGTATAGTAAACACCGTAGTTTTGTTTGATATTTCTTAACTCTATTGAATTAGTGTTTGACGAATTATCGATACTGACAAAAATAAAGGATGGCTAGGTAGTTAAGGCACTCGACTCGTAATCCGATAGTCGCGGGTTCGAATTCCCGTCACACCAAACATGCTCACTCTTTCAGCCGTGGGGGCGTTACAATGTTACGGTCAATCCCACTTTTCGTTGGTAAAAGAGTAGCCCAAGAGTTAGCGGTGGGTGGTGATGACTAGCTGCCTTCCCTCTAGTCTTACACTGCTAAATTAGGGACGGCTAGCACAGATAGCCCTCGAGTAGCTTTGTGCGAAATTCCAAAACAAACAAGCTTTGCGCGAAATTCAAAACACACCAAAACAAACAAAAATGAAAGAATAGAAAACTGAAACATTATTAATGAAATAGGGAGATAAGTACTCCTCGGTGTCTGAGTAGCGCAGTAATCACACGTGAAAAGTATATTTAAGTAGTCATTAGTTCTTCAGTTTAACTTAATTGCGTACACACATTTAGTTTGATAGCATTCGATGAGTTATATCAGTAAACAAAGTTGTATACACTCTTTCATCTTGGTTGTTTTTTTATATTTATTTTTAACGTGATTATTAAATAATGATAATTTTGTCTTCAAATTGTTTTTACTTCTCTACTAGTTACACGAGTGCGTGGTAGGTACTTGTATGGAGAGTGCAAAACATGCTACACCTGCTTAGCAGTACGTGACAAGAAGTTATTAGTTTGGAGAACTGTACAAAGTCGAATACTTCTCGTGGCTCTACAAATCAATAAAACGTAATAAAACACTACCAGAACTAAATTTGATGAAGTGTCGTATGTCAAGTGTGTGCTAGGCTAAACAGTTTCCTTTCTATAGTTCTTTTTCTTTATCGTACAGCTAAGACGTTGGACTTAGAAATCCCTAACTTTCGCACTTTAAAAGTGTGACACGTCTAGAAGAGATCTAACAGATTAATCATGGACGATGTGGATGTAATATTAAGAAAAATATCTTTTAAACTTATACGGTTTTGTATCTTCCAAACAAACGAAGCAATGCAGAAAGGATACGTAACCTAAAACGCACTTATTTTTTATTGGAACTAAAACTCGATAATCAAAATTTGTATCTCAGGACGGCTGGTATGTGTATTAAAACTTTTACTAACAAAGCAGAAAACAACGTTTCGACCTTCCTTGGTCATCTTCAGGTTAACAAGACACTTCCTCCTCCACTAAACGAAGATGTGGTAAAATTCTGTAAGTTGTGAAACCTTCTATTATCTTATCACCTAATACTCTCCCATATTACAATCACTATTCTGTTGATGCTTGAGGAAACGTTCGTTTGATATTTGCATTATTCAAATTCAATAGCATATGTGCTGTAAGGGTTACTTCATCTTATCACTTTCCAACACTGCAGGGCCCGGCATGTGTTAAAGCGTGCGACTCGTAATCAGAGGGTCACATCCCGGTCGCGCCAAACATGCTCGCCCTTTAAGCCGTGGGGGCGTTATAATGTGACGGCCAATCCCACTATTCGTTGGTAAAAGAGTAGCCCAAGAGTTGGCGGTGGGTGGTGATAACTAGCTGCCTTCCCTCTAGTCTTACACTGCTAAATTAAGGACGGCTAGCACAGATAGCCCTCGAGTAGCTTTGTACGAAATTCAAAAACAAACAAACCAACACTGCAAAATAATAGAAAATAAGCCCTAAAAATTTAAGATAATATTACTGTGATAATTACATAAACCGGCAGGTTGGGAAATTATTAGAAAATTTATTTTGCAGTATCAAACAGTGACTGGAGTTTTCAATGTAGTGAAAAGTCTGTGTCGCAGTATGCACGCAGTGAAGAATGCCTTATGTGTAGTGGGAAGTCTGCGTCACGTATGCATATAATAAATGACGTTCTGTGTGTAAGTCTGTATCGTAGTAGGCATGCAGTGAAAGGCGTTCTGTATGTACTGGGACATACGCATCACAATATTAAATACCATTTGTACATATACATTTCGATAAATAAAATAGATAAAAATAAATAGCAATTGATTTTTTAAATAACATACCTTTTACACTCTCAGTGTTCTGGGTCGAAAATGAAAAAAAAAATACAAATACGAAATTTATTAAAAGTGAAGAAAACGGATGTTAAGAAATTCCTCAGGATTTCCTCTTCAAGAGGCCTAGAGGAAGCCAATCCTTATATCATGGAAATAATTTTCGCTGTACCTATGTTACATTTCATCCAGGAGGAGTGTGCGTGTGATAGCTTCACCACAAAGTTGCGCTAGTTAACATTGTTAGTATTTATGATAAAATACAAACAAAAAAACAGTAAATTTCACTATTTTATAATAAAATATACGTTACAGTCACAGGGATTAGGTAAATCATGGTTTCTTATATGTACAGTAATTTGGTGGCTCAGTGGTAAGCGTCATGGCTTATGACAGAAAATAAAGATTCTTTCTCCACGATAGATAAAGACATAGTCCGTTGTGTAGTTTTGCGCTAAAGTAAAACATAAACGCAGAAAGTATACGTATAACGAAAGAGAGAGAGAGAGGCCCTGCTACTTCAAGTGATTATGAAATAGGAATATCAAAATAAGCATTAATTATCTTCTTAAAAAAGTTAATGAAGCTTTAAATGTAGATGTTGACGTTGTAATAATAATTATGAATACAAAAGAATAAGCCAGTTTTGGCGATAGAGAAACAAATTCTTTTAAATGTCTCTCTTTATCGTTTACACTTTTTTGGCATGACTTCTGTTGTGACATAAATGTAAACATTCTCTAAAAGGATTGACTGATTTTGAAGAACTGCGTCAGTATGGGATGGATTAAGATGCAACATTCATAGTAAACAATAACGATAATGATGCGCATGCGCAATGGAAAATAAAAAGGAGGAGAAATTTCGAAGAGTTCAGTGGTGAAGGATACATTAAGTTTCAAAAGTTTTAAACCTCATAATTGCTAATGAAATGTACTAAGTATGACACCACCATTATTCCTCTTTTTAGGGTAATGTTGAAATACAGTTAAAATCAGCCGAGATCGAATCAGCGACATAAATGTCGATTGCAAATAAGATCTTTGAGTAGTTTTAAGTTTGCAAGTTTTTGTTTGTTTATATATATATATATATATATATATATATAAATTTCATACCTCCTTCCCCTCTTAGTAGCTCAGCGGAAACTCTGAGCGCTCATAAAATACTAAAAATTGGGTTTAGATACACACAGTGGAAAAAGTGTGTAGATAACATATTGTACAGCTACTAATCAACTAACAAACAAAAAATTAGCTCACAACATTACTGGTTTTAAAATGGTCTGATAAAATTAGATTTACTTCATGCTAAACCGAAGCTACTTTTAAGTGTAAAATGTTCTAGACATTTAAGTTATTTTGTAAAAACTTTACCATCTGAATGTTTGGCTGCAGACTTATAAGCGCTACACAATTTTTCTTCTTAATATCTTACCACTTAAATAGCCCGAGATGGCCAGGTAACCACCACTTGACTCGTAACCCGAAGATCGCGGGTTCGAATCCCCATCACACCAAACATGCTCGCCCAAACGATCAATCCCACTTCTTCTTCTTCTTCATGTGTCAAATCTGCGGCAGACATCGACGACCATGGCATGCCAGACTTCTCTGTTGTCAATCCTCCTTATCAACTCGATGTTGCTCATTGAGTTCTTGGTGACATGGTTATTGAGGCTGTCGATATATTTAGTTCTTTGACACCCTCTGCTTTTCCTCCCTTCTATTATTCCACATAGCATCTGTTTCTCTATCCCTTTCTTCCTACAGATGTGTCCTAGAAATTCCATTTGTCTCTTTCTTATAGTTTTCATGAGGGACCTTTTGTATCCTGCCAGTTCCATGACTTCCACATTTGTTTTTCTTTCAGTTCATGATATTTTTAGCATCCTTCTAAGGAACCACATTTCAGCAGCTTCTAATCTCTTCTCTGTATCTTTGTTCAATGTCCAGCTCTCACAGCCTGTTATCTGACATATTTTTAGTTTGGCTTGCCATAGGTTTTTCTTTGCAAATGGTCCCTATAGTAGGTTGCAATTACTTGCTATAGGAGCAGTGTCCATACAGGACCGTTCTGCCCAGCCATTGTTCCTTAGATTGGAGTCATCTGCATGGCCAGATTGAGTGTTGCGCCATTAATGACACTATGTCAGTTATTAAAATCCCACTATTCGTTGGTAAAAAGAGTTGCTCGAGAGTTGGTGGTGATGATTAGCTGCTTTCCTTCTAGTTTAACACTGCAAAATTAGGGACGACTAGCGCAGATAGCCCTTGTGTAGCTTTGCGCGAAATTCAAAACAAACCAAACCCCTTAAATATCTTGAGTGAAAACTGTAAGCATGTGTTATTTCCTGTATTACAACTTATTTCTCAACATTGAAACGCTGTACTGAGAAACTCTAAGCATTATATTTGTTATGGAGTTAATTTCTTCCCCTCTAGGACAATAGTAAGTACACTGATTTCTAATGTAAAATACGGGTTAGATTTTCTGCGCTAAACACATTTACGCTACATTGCTCCGAAAGCAAATCGTCCAACGATTAACTGGATGATATTCCACTAATTTGTTTTAATATTATTTGTATTCTTCACATGTTGCCGAAAACATTTTATGGTATCGTTAGTAATTAAAGTATTTCTTTCTTGTGCATTTTAATATTTTGATCAATATTTAAGTTGCTTTCTTTGTTTGAATATCAGTTAGTTTAACAGTTTCAAAATTTTTATGCGATTACTTTTGTATATCCTATCTCTTTTTCTTGGCTTTTAGAGAGATAACTTCTTTAGAACTTCATATTAAGTTATTCTGACTTCAGTTCGTAGGTAATTCTTACCAGATGATCAGATCTAACAATAACTAATATCAAACTGTCTTACAAGGTCCAAAAAAACAAACTTAGTTCAGGTGCTATGACAAATCTTACGTGTTTACTTTCCAACCAGTAACCAAGGCCACACTTTCCGAACAAGCGTGCAATGTAGAGTTCGAAACAGAACCTGTAAAGGTATACAAAGGAGATGGAAACTTAGCAACCTAATCGATTTCCTGAACTTAATGAACACTTACCTGCTTTTGACAGACTTCAAGGTATAGTTACAAAGCTTACATTCTTTGTTACTAAGACTGGCACGGAACCCACAACGGTTTCTTATCCAAACACAGGAAACTTATACTTCCGTAAAACCTGGGCCTTTTACACGTGACAAAATGCGTTTCCCATCCTGTTCGTGTCTCAAGGGTATTTACGCTTTACGTAACCGATATACCGGTGCTCCCCTCTGTCCCCCCTTTCATTCCAGTCAAGTGCTGTCGCTCCGGGGTTGTAATTAATTAATCCAGTTAAGAAACATCTGACCTCGCTGAAAAACTTTGAGAGCAAAAGATGTTACACATACAAATCAGTCATGGTGAAAATGTTATGATAATTATCTTGGACTGGTGTATTAAAATAAACAAAACAAAAACTCAAACTTCGTACATATCAGATTGTTGGGCAGTAATAAACATAAGTTAATTAAGACCCTAATACTCCTCATGAACCTAATCTCAATAATGTAACAAGCTTTTATGTTAATTATGTAGACAACTCGAACCAAACCTCAACAAGTAGTTAGTTCCGGAAATTTAAAAGTTAGCAAAAATATTTAGGGTCAAAATGTTTTCATAGCCAAGAGTAGTGTAACTGATGACTAGATGATAGAGATGGTTTAATACAGCATTTGCCGTTTAACACTAAAAAGTTAGTTGATCATAAGGAGTTGATTTTATCGTACATGCTAGAACAATGTTACTCTTTCTCTTTGTTTGAAATTCGCGCAAAGCTACATGAGGGCTATTTGCACTAGTCGTCTCTAATTTAGCAGTGTAAAACTAGAGGGAAGGCAGCTAGTCATCACCACCCACCGCCCACTCTTGGGCTACTCTTTCACCAACGAATGGTGGGATTCACCGTCACTTTATAACGCTTCCACGGCTGAAAAGCGTGAGTATGTTGGTTGTGACGGGGATTCGAACCTGCGACTCTACGATTGTGAGTCGAGCGTCTTAACTACCTGGCCATGCTGGATCGTCACTCTTTCTGGGGAGAGAAAAAATAGATTCCGCAGCAAAACAACAACAAAAACAACATAAACTTATAATGAAGTATAGAATTGAACGTTATGTATTCACTTCCATGACGTCTTTAATAGCTTTGACTCGTGTCGACATTTTTATTTGTGTAAATACACGCATTTCGTCATTGTATTTATTTTCTGTTATGTTACCACAACCATTATAGGTGTTTACTCACAAAGCCTTCTGTTCTCTGAACTAAGAAGTGACACACTTTTTCATCAATGTCACAGTCGCTTCAACATGTGTGTTTGTTGGACTTGAACATAATCATATATCTAGAACAAAGAAATATCAATATTTTTTAACAATTTCTAATGACATAACAATGCAGTTTAACTGGATGCACTCTTCTTTCTGATGCTATATATTGTTCCTATAAATACGTTAACATTGTCCACAGATCCCACCATGACCAGGTGATTAGGGCTCTTCACTCTCAATCTAAGGGTCGTGGTAAAAGAGTAGTCTGAGAATTCCCTGTGGGTTGTGATGACTGGCTGCTTTCTCTCTAGTCTTTCACTTCTAATTTAAGAATGGCTAGCGCAGATAGCCCTCGTGTAGCTTTGCACGAAATTCAGAACGAGTACGAGCCAATGCGTACATAAAATATTACAGAAATGATTGCACTGTTATTTTTCTCTGATAATTTGATGGTTAGGGCACTCGACTCGCAATATGCGGGACGGGTTCGAATTTCCTGACCGAATATATTAACCCTTTTAGCAAGGACGGTTATAATGTGAGGGACATTCCCACTATTTGTTGACAAAAGAGTAGACCAAGAGTTGGCGGTGGGCGATACTGAGTTACTACCTTCTCTCTAGTCTATCACTTCTAAATTAGGGACGATTAGTACAGATAGCCTTTGAGTCAGCTTGTGTGAAATTCAAAACAAACGAATATTTGATAATCAGGACTGCGCGAAGCCATGTGGTTAGCTGAGGATCCAACGATTATATCCTTCCTAATGTCAGATGTTCAGAATTAAAGACGGTTATACTTTAGTCCTGGGTTGCTTTAACCTAGCAGTTTAATCTGTGTGCACATAAGAATCCGTTTGGACTGAAAATTCTATTCCCGTTTTTTACAATCAGAAATACAGAAAAAATTCTAATAAGGATCATAAAAAAATGGAAAGTTTGATTTTTGAATTTCCTGCAGAGCTACAAGAGGGCTGTCCGCGCTAGCCAACCCTAATTTAGCAGTGTAAGAATAGACGGAAGGCAGCTAGTCTGGCACTGCTAAATTAGTGACTGTTAGCGCAGATAGCACTCGTGTAGCTATGCGAGAAATTCAAAACAAACAAACCAATACTTGCCTCTGTTCCACGACCAAGGGATTCACGACTTAATATTTTTTATCGCTAAGTGTTTCCATGTTTCAGAAACCATGCTTTCATCGTTAAACATGCTAGTTATTTCACCTATGAACACTTGATGAGTTTTTATTGTAATAAGTATTTTATTTTTTAACCATTGATTAGCCTATGACTAGTAACGTTTAGATATGGCCTGAATGGTTAACGAAGCTTTGTATGTTTGTTATTGTGTTTAACTTCTCTTAAAGATTCTCTCGTTAACCGTTCAAGCCGTCCCTAAATTGTATTAGCCTCAAAGTGAGTTCCACATTACATTTTTATTATTTGTGTTTAGTTCTGCCACAATATTTTCTTCACGTGGTTAGTTTCTTACTAATGTGGTAACGGCTTATAAGTTTATTAATCATCTCAAGCAAGAATTTCAACTTAAATTGTGTTAAACTCTCTCTCTCTCTCTGGTGTTTGGGTATATATATTTTGTATATCCAGGAGGGTCAGGCACACCAGACCTCTTCCTTCTTCCATTACATTGTTGGAATGGACTGATTAGTACGTAATAATATCAACTTTAAACTGGTCCTTTTCAGGGCAATGTCCATTTATATTTTTCTTTCATTTTATTAACTCTAGTACGTAGATGGCTATTTTATTTTATCACTATTTTATTAAGTATTATCTTAAAGATCAGATGTACAAATTTACTGGACAGAGGTGTTGGAAGCAATAGCACCCTGGATATTGATATGTAATACTGTGAATTTATCCATGTTTAACAGAGTTCGTGATGTATGTTAACATTTGTGGCAGATATTTTTCGATGTTTTTCATAATTATTTTAATGATTATGTCTGTTAGACTGTTTTTATTATTTGGATTTGTGTATTTTGTCAATATTTCAGAAAAGGTGGAAGTAATGGTATTGGTTGGTGTGTTATTCATAGGTGTGGTTTTGTGTGTGTCTTCAGTTGTTTTAGGTAAATCTTCATTACTTGTTGATGGTTTTTCCTGCATGAATGATGTTTTCTTGACGACTACAGCATATGAGTTTGTTTGTATGTTTATGTTTTCTGGTGTTTGAGTAGTAGTTGATTTTGATTGTTCTTGGATTTTGTTTGTTTGTGGCTTGTTCATGTTTGAATTTTTGAGGTCGTATTAGTGTGCCTTAATAGATTTGTATTTTTGGCATCCTTTATAGTTTGCCGTGTGTTCTTCCCCACAATTACAGCATTTAGAATTGGGGTTTTGTTTGGTACATTGTGATATATGTTAAACTTGTTGTAATTTTTGTTTGTTTTTGAATTTCGCGCTAAACTATACGAGAACTATCTGTGCGAGCCGTCCCTAATTTAACAGTTTAAGACTAGAGGGAAGGCAGCTGGTCAGCGATTAGGATATAAATTTAAAAATTAATGGTTAGAAGGTTAGAAAATTAAAGTCTTAATATTATTTAGAAATAAATCATTAGCACACAAATATTTTACAAATAAGATGTGTTTTGCAATCCTAAAAAGTCGCTAGTATTTCAAACACATCTAAATTATATAAAAACAAGCTTTTAATTTTATTTCATTAATTGAAAGATTATATGTTTGGTGTATCGGGTTGGAAATGCTACCTTCAGACAGCTGGGCTTGTCTCGGCTTACCTGGTTTGTACTAACGAGGTTGATACAAAATGAGGGTGGATATTTTTTTATAATGAATGATTTAGGTAAAGTTTTATAGGTCTTCTTAATAACCGTCTTAATGGTGGAGGTTTGGTACCTGCCACTGGCAAAAATTAAGAATGATTGTTGTAATAATTTTCACCATGATTCTCTTAAAATTTTAGACCATTTAGAGGTAACAACCATGTCCATAACTGACTGTTGACGGTGAGTGGTAATAGGTGTTCGAGCCGTTGTGGTTCACAGAACCCAAAACATAATACTTATCTGATCTGGGGCCTAGCATGGCCAGGTGGTTGGGACGCTCGTTGAAGCCAAGATATGATTCGTGAATTGTTAATACTATAAAGAAAAATTGTAAAACTTGTATATATAATTTTTTATACTACCATATTTCGAAAAAAAAATATTTTTTTTGTTAAATCCAGTCTTGGAGCCCAAAACAAAACTTAAGGTAGCATATGCTCTGTAAGTGTCAAATCACAATTTATTTAGAGTTAACTTTCATTTTTTCTTAATTATTGGGTTGAGGAATAATTCGTGAGCGTTTTTAAATAATTTCATTCAAGCATTACATGCAAGACTATACAATACTTCAATGCATGGACACATTACACCCAAAACATTTATTATGATACTTTATTTCATGTAATACCTAGGTATATAGTATGCATTGTTTTAAACGAAATTGCAAGACATTAAATGCGAAAAGCAGATGGTGTCGAAAATGCTCGATTTTGTCCACTTGACATTCCATTTAATGAGCTAAAAATGAAAGCAAACATTAAAAACATATGAAAATCAAACACACCATCTATTAGAGCAAAAAATTATCTACCAAATGACATGAAATATTTTGCGAAAGCGTTTCATTTATGAATATATTTTGTTAACTTGAAAAAATGCTCACGAATTATTCCTCAACCTAATACAAGTACTTCTCACATTCCATCGAAGTTTGGAACTATTTTCTGGGGCTTTCAGCCATTTTTATAGAAGATATTGGAAACATAAGACTTTTTTATTTCCTTTTTAATAATATGCAAATTAGCGACAGTGGTAATGTTATACAACATGTGCCAGGACATGTCTTTGCAGCTATTTCAATCTATTTTCATACAAAGAAATATGATATGAAGATATGTTTTTCTGAAAAAAAGGCCAAAGCCTAGGCAACACCATGCAACTAATACATGCTACCTTAACCACTCCTTGCTTACACGTATAGGTTGGTAATAGAGCTTTACACATATCGTTAGAGAAAACTATATAATATAAATAAAACTAAATCCCCACTTTTTCCCACATGTTCCCATGTATGAGGGAGTGAAGGCACATCGGTACAGATTTAATAATATCGGTACCCTACTTACAAAAGAACAAACAAACTCCATCTGGTTTGAAAACATTTTTACACATATATATTACACATATACGTGTATAAATTTTAGTCATTTATAAAGATAGAAATCTGTCTTTTTTACGACATCATATATACCAGCTCCTCATTGGACACAGCACTTAGCCCGATGTGGCTTTGCTTTTAGAAAAACAACACATACATATCACTGAAAACCTAAAGCTTTTTTTCTATTCATTAGTGCTTTTATTCTTTTCTAAAACTTTATTTCAACTATTTCAGACCCTTACAATTAATGATAAAAAATCGAAGTTGCACATCATTTTTTTTTGCATGAATTCAAACTTGGTCATACTGCTTCGCAAACAGCTTGTAATATCAACCAAACATGGAGCGACGGATCTACCTCCGAACGTATAGTACAGCGTTAATTCCAAAAGTTTTGTAATGGAGATGTGAGTCTTGAAGATAAACAGGGCAGAGGACGTCCTTCTGCGGTTGAAAACGACCAACTGAAAGCATTAGTGGAAAGAAACCCACCCCAAACTGTCCTAGAAATGGCACAAGAATCGGGCGTTGGCATTCCATAATTTCAGGGTACCTTGAGCAAATTGGAAAAATGAAAAGATTCGACAAGTGAGTTCCATACGAACTCAGTGAAAATCAGAAAAATCGCTGTTTTGAACTGAGCTCTACGCTGAATTTGCGCAAATGAAATGACTTTTTTCTTGATTGAACTGTTACCTGCGACGAAAAATGGATCCTTTACGACAACAGAAAACGATCTGCACAATGGCTCAACCGTGACGAGGCTTCAATACACATCACAAAGTTGCACTAACAGAATATTATAGTCACTGTATAGTGGTCTGCGGCGGGTATTATCTGTTACAGCTTCCTCAGCCAGGGCAAGAATATCACTGCGAATGTTTACTGTTAAGAACTGAAGAAAATGCGCAGAAAGTTGCGTGAAAAAATACCACCACTAGCCAATCGAAGAGGACCAATCTTGCTTCATGATAATGCTCGGTCACACGTTGCTCAAATGACGTTCCAGAAGCTTAATAAATTTAGCTACAAAACATCCTCCTTACTTCCCAGACCTGTTGTCCACTGACTCACTTTTTCAAGCATTTGACCAACTTTTTACAGGACAAAACATTCAACAACAGAGCATCAGCAGAGAATGGTTTTAAATTTATATATTTTTTTAATTCTAGGATTTCAGAGAGTTATCATCATGCCATAAATAATCTTGTTTTTCATTGGCTCCTATTTTCATTAGTAAAGTTGCTTTTGATTTTCTTATTTCTTATTAAAATGTAAATTTAAAATCCGCCTTTATTGTTCGAACAACCTGATGTTTACACTAGATTAGTTTTCCAAATGCATGTCGAGATTCATCTTCTTTCCTTTCTGAAATGGTAAACTTAGGAAAGCTGTTAATAATCAAAAATAGGATACTAGATGAGAAACTCTTCAAACTTGTTTTGGAATAACTTTTTGGACAAGAAACTTCCATTGAGAAGTGCCTGATATATTTATAAAATTAAATAAAGTCGAATGTAAAGAAAGAACAGAATAAATTAATGGAACATTTAATTATTTAGACGCTGGAAACCAGCGAAGCATTGAGAACTAATAGGCCTAAATTTAGTTCTTTAATAGCATAAAATTCATGTTCCCTAACACACTCCTCTTAATTTGTCCATTTTGAATTTCAACTGAACACTCATTGAGATGTGTTTTTATGGTACCTTCTTTGATTTGTCTCTGGCGTTTTATTTCTTCTTAATGAGCTTCGTGTAATCATTTACTCAAACATTGGCTTGTTTTAGATACGTTTCTTGCATGTACTACTTTGCACACTCATAATGTGCATTGTACATATCTTTCGTGATATGTTTGGAGACTTTATATTTTATTCTTGTAATCGTATATTGTATGGAAAAACCTTTAAAAACTGCATACCGTGTGTGACTTATCCATAGTATTTAGCTTAGCATAATATACTGTTGTCTGTTTGAGATAACCTTTGTTCTTAAACACTTTCAAGACGTCTTAAGTGCGTCTTCGAAATAAAATTCATACGTACGAACATCTAAATTTTTGTCCATGCCATCCTCTTCCTCTTAAAACTGAAATTAACGGAAGATAATACTCCACTATCTATTTATTTGTTGTATTTTTAAATACATTTATTATTATCATAACCAGTATTTATGTAAAATTACTTGCTACTCGTTTTAAACAGTTGCTTGGAATGGAATTAGTGATAGAGGCATCACAAGGTTATTTTAATACAGTATGTTGAAACAATGTTTCACACTTCAAAATATAAAAGTAACAATTTAATCTTGAACCAATAATTATCTCGTGAAACTGATCAGTAGTGCTTGCGGTTGTTTATCATTATTCTTGTTCGAGTTTTGCGTTTTGTTAACGTTTCAAAGCAAGCATTTTGTAGAACAAGGTAGCAAGGGCGAATGTTCCGACTCTTCCCTTTCTAAATAAACTAAAAAAAAGGGTTTAATCCGAGCAAAGAAAAGAACATTGTAGAAAGACAACTAAAATGCATGTAATAGCACTGTTTTGCCTTTTATGAAAGTTTCTTGTGGAAGGGAAGAGCATTTCTGGATACTCTATAAACATTTTCTAACTAATTTAGATGCCTGAAGTTGAATATTGCAATAATAATAACTAATCATAACACCGCTGAAAAGCTACATATTTTATTTTAAACAACTTTACATTTTTCAATAAACAATAACAGCACAGAACGTCACTTTGAAACTGGTATATTACTATCAATTGTAAGAGTCGTCCTAGAAACTTTGACACATTTACGAAAAACCACATAAACCGAAAAACCACAACTCGTACAGAGCATTTATAATGCACATTAAGTTTCCATAAGCAAACTAATGTTAAGTCACTTTCGCTGCTAATTTGCAAACTTAAACTGGACCTGGAAAGTTCTAAACAAGCTTCTTTTGACTTAAGAACATTTGTCTTCACACAAACAAACACACACACCACACTGTAAAAGATAAGTGTTTGTCTTCTTAACAAAAACATCCAACTTTGTACCGCCATATCAGCGACTTTCAGCAGGTGATCTATGATTAAATTTTCGTTGTTCGTTTGTTTGTTTGTTTGTTTTTTGGCAGTGGTTAATTTAGAATAGAACAAGAGCAATGTAATAAAGTAATCTTGCCAAAACGAATACAGCAACTCAAAAATATGGGCGTATAATAACTGCAACGATTTTGACCACTTTAAACGTTACAACTAAGTTATTTCGTTGGTTTTGTTTCTTATTACTACTCAGTGTACTAGTTTCATAATTAAGTAAGAGAACCATAGAGGACACTAGTGGTGGCAAGGGGGAACCCTCTCTCTTCATCATTGTGACTATCCTTGCGGAGAGCCTAGCCTGACTTCGAAATAAAAGTACAAATGATAAGTTTCCATCTCATACTTATGGTAATATCTCTCATGCTCATAGCTGTATTTAGATGAATATCATATTTTGGTGTTGGATAAGTAAACTTCTTTAAAAGGACATGTAATGTAAATACATTTCAAAATAACTTGTATTTAATGGATTAGTTTCGGATTTATCAAGTTATTTATCCTGTATTTACTTCACACTTAATCGTATTCATATGTTTAATATTTCGTATATTTACCAGGAAGACCTGTTGACTTTAAGATAACTTGTAATATCTGTACAAATTGGTAATAAGTTGATTATACCAACAGTACCTGTGGAACAATGAGCGTTGCAAATATAGAAATTAAGCAAAATGGAGGCAACAGACGATAACAAAGATCTAAGTTAGTTGTTTCTTTTAATAAGTGCTCTTGATGGATTCATATAATCTATGATGCATATAAAAAAATTCGATATACAATTCTTAGTTGGGAGAAGTGTTAACAAAGAAGATGGCGTCAATTTTGGAAAGCCTCTTTACATTAGATCTAAATATTGGAAAACTAACGATATACATGATGTGCTATAAACAATACGATAGAGATAACTGGTTGGGCTTATATTTGATTGTTCTGTTTATGTTTTGTTCTTTTTTATTTGGTTGTGAATTTATGAATATGCTTACATAATAAATTTGGGCCTTCTGTTTAATTTAAGAGATTTTTCTTTTATAAAATTTAGTGTAATGCCTTGATGTCATGTTATAGTGTACTATGACATTTGGATGTTATATTGTACTCAATAGAGTGTGTGATAACACAGGTATTATTGTACTTAATTGTAATAGCTGGATAATAACTTGTAAATGTTTCCTATTAAAGATATAGCATACAACAAGCAAGTATGAATATTCAGTGGTGATCGAAGGTGATTAATAGTTCCTGAAAAGCGAGTGTCATATTAAACGAAGCATGTAGACGAGTTATTTCTTATTAGTTGAAAGAAAGTCTGGCGGTATACTCATCGAAAATAAAGTATGAATAATTTACAATATGTAATTACATTACGAGTAGGACAAATCGACACTTATTTACTAATATTACTTTAGCTAATGGTAATTATACACACATCAAGCTGTATCGGTAAGTCGGATACAGGCCCACAGTTGGGGGCCTCAAATAACTAAAAGTTGTTATTAGGGTCTATCCGTCGCTTCTTATGAGAGGTGGAACAGCTTGTTGTAGGAGAGGAAGGCCTGGAGTCCGTAGTGGTTTCCATGTGGTACTGCTCAATAAAACATTTTATTTCATCCCACACTTTACTCTGGCGAAGTAAACCGGTGATTGCATCGATATCTGGGGCCATGAAACGATCTTTATCCCAAGGTCTAAAAAATCCGAAAATAAGATGTTTGTAGAACAAATTAATCTTGTTGGAGAACTTAAAACATAGATAGTCATTGCAATGGACTTAAGAAAGGAAGGCTTATATTTATAACACGTAAGTGTTTAATCGCCCAGTGAAATCAAACCAGACAGACTTTCCGAAATTTAATTTTAGTGACAAACGCAAGGAAAGTTATTTTTAAACCATGCTTCGTACAATGCGTATACTGTACAAATAATTGTCATTACCAGTTTAAGAAAAGGCACTCGAATGAGATCCTCATACCTGCCTTGTACTCTGAATACACATAATAACATCAAGCATCCTACTAAGTAAAACTAAGCACCAAAACTATACTCAAATGATCATGTCTCTTTACCAGTGGTTTCTTCTAAATTTCCCAACTAATTAAAGCTTTTGGCAACAAAAACTATACTTATAGCCATTGTTTTCTATTATCTCATAATAAACTTTAAAACTATAAAGCTCATTGAAAGTTACAAGCAAAATCGAAAACTAATTAGAACATTACAGAAGAATAGATATTTTAACAGTGTTTCTAATTAAATGTAAACAGCAATAACTGAAAATCAACAAATATTAAAGTAACAAGGGTCTTGTGAATTAATTAAAAAATATGTAATTTTAAATATAATGCAACACAAAATTCGTACCAATATTAAACATGCGCCAATATTATCGATATCAGAAACAATCACATCACACTTCATTAGAAACACAACTAGAACAAGCATTCCAAATTCGATGAGGAACGTACACCAATAGCTGTATTAAGACCGATTAAAATTATAAGCAAAGACAAATGCCCTAAAGTATAATTTTAAATAAGTGTTATATCAGTTGTGATTAAAAGAAATTACTGCAAAAGAATTCTAATGTAAATTACAAGCTCATTCTTTAGCCCTCATCTTTTAAATTAGAAATTTCCAGTAAGATATCCAAAACAAAATATTCCTGAAGACCAACACAATACCTAAGCGTACAAAAACTGCCAGACCAATCACGTAAGATATTTCAACTGATAACAGCTGAAAAATGTAGGACTGGAAGGATATTAGCTAAAAAGAATAAAAAAAAGCATTTCACTTACTTGACCAATGATCTTACTAGATGGTATATGGCTTCCAAAGGTTTTGTTGTCTTCAATGGCCGTAGGAATTCGATGGCTTGACAAGCTGCCAGAAGTTCAATGGCAATTACTCGTTCCACATTTTCAACTACTTGTAGAGCCTTTCTTGCGGCAAATCCGCCCATAGACACGTGATCTTCAGTGCCGGCACTGGTCGAGAGAGAGTCAACGGAGGCTGGATGACAGAGTACCTTGTTCTCGGATACTGTCATTGTAGAGTAATGAATCATCGTGACATGAATGCCCACTACTCAGACAGTTGCATTGTTATTAAGTTACTTTACACATTGCCCATTTGTAAATATCCAAACTGTTTCAAACGCCATTGTTGTTCTGTGAGAACTTAGCTCCTTAGTTTACATTTGATAATGGATAATATTAACTTACCATCATTTGAAAGAGCAGAGCGCGTTTGTTCACATGTTACGCCAGTGTATCAACTTAAACCTTTACAAATATAGTTTTTAATGAAGATTATTTTGGCCTTCTAACAGCCCATTTACGAGTCTAACAAATGTTTTTTTTTTCCGTCACTGAATCTCCAGGTGTAGTTCTACGCAGAAAACCCTGGTGTAGCTTTGCGTGCAATTAAAAAAAAAAAAAAAAAACAACAACAACCACAACAAATAGTGAAAACCTGCAACCGGTACGAACGTGTTTAAATTGTGTTCCGACCAATAACCAAGTAGCGATATTACGTTGTTAAAGCTTTCAAACCCATCACATAACATGGAACCATATCACTGAGCTGAGAAATTAAGGTTGTTATTGGGTTACTCTTAACGTATTTGTTTGTTTTTAAATTTCGTGCAAAACTACTCGAGAGCTATCTGCGCTAGTCGTCCCTAATTTAGCAGTGTAAGACTAGAACGAGGGTAGCTAGTCATCACCACCAACTCTTGGGCTACTCTTTTACCAACGAATAATGGGATTGACCGTCACATTATAACAGCAGTTGGGGCATTATAATGTTACGGTCAATCCCACTATTCGTTGGCAAAAGAGTTGCCCGAGAGTTGGTAGTGGGTGGTGATGATTAGCTGCCTTCCCTCTAGTTTAATACTGCTAAATTTGGAACGAATAGCGCAGATAGCCCTCGTGTAGCTTTGCGCGAAATTCAAATAAACCAAACCACTTAAATATCTTGAGTAAAAACTGTAAACAACATGTATTATTACTGTATTACAAGTTATTTCTCAGCATTGAAACGCTGTACTGAGAAACTCTAAGCATTATATTTGTTATGGCGTTAATTTATGGGTATTAAAACGTTTAGTAAAATAAAGCAAAGAACAACGTTTCGACCTTCCTAGGTCATTTTCAGGTTAACAACTGACCGTTGCTGGGCACATGTCTTAGGGACGAGAATGTGAACGGGTACAAGATTGTAGGGGGCGTTGCAGTTAGATGTTAACCTTTTTTAACCTGAAGATGACCTAAGAAGGTCGAAACGTTGTTCTATAGTTAATTTTAATTTAAGTTTTAATACTCATACCAGCTCTAATGAGAGGGTAGTTCCCACCCTACAAAAATAGTGTGGTACATTCAGTTCAAACTAAATTAACTAGAGCAATGGGATAGGCCCATTTAAGTGGAGGTTAGACTAGATATTACAAAGTGGTTGCGAACATCTGAAAAGCCGAATCCGAGAAGGACTGATCATTTTGTATATCACTCTGTCTTCAATTTTTATCAAATCACAAACAAGGTGTGTATGTTTATAGTTGCCGTTATTAATTAAACACAGGACAATTCCTTCTACAGGATGTTTTAACTAATCAGGTTAAAACCGTTTACCACACCGTTTACACTTGCCATTTCTTATTTCACAGGTAACGTCAAATTTACCTACAACTTTCCATTCTTATTAGAGCATGGGGGTGGGGTGTATCCTGGATATCCCACATGAACGTACATTAAAGCTGTCAATTCTCTTGCATAACGTGGAGCACTATCATCCTAATTCCATTGGCTGAAAGAAATGTGCCCTCGGTAGAATGACAAGGAATAAAAGTAACTATATGACATCAAGTGAATGTCGTTATTGACTATACGATATGTGGAAACTGCAAATATACAGAATAAGTTCTCTCCGCTAGTACAGCGGTATGTCTTCGGATTTACAACGCTAAAATCAGGAGTTTGATTCCCCTCGGTGGGCTCAGCACTCAGCAGATAGCTCGATGTAGCTTTGCTATAATAAAACACCCACCCACCTACAGAATAAGTGATAAATTCAGAATAACACCATATCAGTACAAGATATACATGTGGTATATTTATATAGCGCACCAGGAAAGATATATATTTTTTATTTCTTTGAATATCGCACAAAAGGTACTCGAGATCTATCTGCATTAGTTGTCCCTAATTTTAAAATAATAGACTGGAGGAAGGCAGCGAGTTAACATCGTCTACTGCCAATTCCAAGGTTATTCTCTACAAACGAATAGCGGGATTGACCGTTACGTTATAACACTGGTGCCTGAAAGCGTCGAGCATTCTTGGCGACAGTTTCCGATTGCTAGTCGAGCACCCTTAGGAAAAATGGATCTGTAAGCACACTCTCTTAGTGTTTAGCTTTGAAAATGTAAATCCTTGTATTTTCGAATACTTTATTAATAGAAACCTACTATATGTGCTGGTTTTAAAATATTAACATGTATTTTAATATGTAGAACAATAATAACAATGTAAATCCTTCCGCAAAGTTTTCTAAGTGTTAAGAACAGTTTATGGGTATATTTGAAATACCGAACCCGAACTTACCAAGAGCTGCAGCTGTGCAATGGGCTATCATGAAACCAGAGTTTAAACCTCCGTCCTTCACAAGAAATGAGGGGAGTTCACTGAGAGCTAAAGAAAAGTTAAAATACGAGTTAATAATAAACTGCTTATATTTACTATTGATTCTAAGCTACAGTTTTCTGGCGGTGTGGAGAAGACTGTAATCGCTAATCGTGTCTGATATGCATCATTCACTATGCTGAACTCCATACGTTAAGAATAATTATCGATTTCTAATTGTGAAAAGGTGAGAAAGCACGGCCATTCCAACAAAGCATTAAATGACTAATTACATTTTCAATTATATATATATATATATATATATATAAAGGTAGTCCCAGAAACTCCTATTAAATTCAGTCGAAATCCTCGTACAGGAGTTGATGAAACAACATTGGTGAGATGAAACTTAACATTGGTAGAAAATAGGGCTTGTAAAAAGTTTTGATTTCACGATGCTGTAATAGCAGTATGTGAATGGGTTTTTTCTAGGAAACTAGTCAACGAGTTTCGTAATTCATGGAATTGTAATATTAGCGTTTAAACATTTTATAGTGATCAGTGAGTGCACTAACTAGTAATAACTTCGGAAAGTAAACTTAACAGTGTGAACATTAAAATATTAAATGCATTTCCTAACTAGTAGAAAATGTATTCCTATCTGGAAACTCTCAATCCCATATCTTAATATGTTTATGATCTACATTTATGAACATTTTGTGTCGGGAAATTCTTTTGCATGCTATTCCAAAAAACTATCTGATATTCGGTGCCATCTAAGAAACGCCAAATAATCAGGGATGAATTAACGTCTGGACCCATGGGTCCTGTGCTCAGAGGCCCTATCTAAAAAAAAGGGTCCTCTGGTAAAACCCACCACTAAATCAAAGTATTAACATTTACAAATATTATATATCTGAGTTTTCACAAAATTATTATAATTTGAAGGAATTTTTTAACCTGGTCCAGAACCGCAAAGTTCTACTTGATGTTAATTGTTACTTAAAACACAATTTCTCTGACGCATATATGTGCAATATGTGTTTTTATAGTCGTTTGTATTTTTACTAAAGAATTGTTGTTTTACTTGCATTTATCGAATGTGATAAAATTAAACAGTTTCGTTTAAGATTAGTATATTGTGATATGGTTTGCAATCGAGTTCAGGCAGTGTAAAAACACTATACCGGCTACTTTTCGTGTTCAAGTAGTTAATTAGTAATTTGTAAAACCGTAAAATAATCACTTCTACTCTGACTTCTACACATCAGTTTATGGATTTACAACTGACTTGAATACAATTGGAAATGACAATATTAGCACCAGAATTAAAAAGAAAAGCTGACCTGGATTGACCAAACGTTCCAACCTTCTCTCACTCATACTTGCCAGTTCATGAACAGCGATAGCCAAGTAGTCAAGGGCCTGAAGAACATAAAAAAGGATATATAGTGATACACTTTTCTCCGCCCAGACATCATTCGATGTTATCACGTAATTTTTCTTTCCGCATCATGGACATGTTTATCTATACTTGGCTCGGCATGGCTAGGTTGTTAAGGCACTCGACTCGTAATCCGAGGGTCGTGGGTCCGAATCCTTGCCACACCAAGCATGCTCGCCCTTTCAGCCGTGGGGGCGCTATAAAGTTACGGTCAATCCCACTATTCGTTGGTGAAAGAGTAGCTTGCGAAATCTAACAATTTCCATAAAGGTTCGTGTATAATTATTTTTTCATTAACTTAGTTAATCTAACCTAATACGCTTATGATTTTTACGTTTTAGGAACTTTTATAACGATACATTTAAATAATACGTTTTTAAAAACAAATTTCGGACTTGCGTTTGCGTTTATTTAAGCACAAAGCTACGCAATGAGCTATCTGTGTTCTACCCAACATGGTTATCGAAACCTAGTTCCTAGCGTTGTAAGTCCGCAGACATAGGCTGTGCCACTGGGGGATGGCCGCCAATGAAGCGTGGGCCTATATTTTGCACTGTTATTACTCCCACGAAGAAATTAATGCCCAAAGAGAGTGTATTAGTATATATACTCATTACAAAATAAAAAGCGAAAACTCCGAAAAACAGCTAAAAATAAACATAGAAATAATAATGGTTTCTTTTGAATTTCGCGCAAAGCTATACGAGGGTTATCTTCGCTAGCCGTCCCTAATTTAGCAGTGTAAGATTAGAGGGAACGCAGCTAGTCATCACCACCCACCCAACTCTCGGGCTACTCTTTTACCAACAAAGAGTGGGATTGATCGAAACTTGTAACGCCCCTACGGCTGAAAGGGCGATGATGCTTAGTGTGACGGGAATTCGAACCCGTGACTGTCAGATTACGAGTCGAGTGCCTTAACCACCTAGCTATGTCTGGCCTCCCCGAGTGTGTGTATTTATAAAGCACTAATTTTATAATTAATAGCATTGGTACTACACATTCATAGGATCACTATGAGAGTAAGACATTTCAAAACACCACATAATAATAATAATATATGAAGCTCAGTCTTACTCTTTCAATTTGGCCTTGTCCAGGGCAAGGGTTACGGACGAAGCCTAACTGTGACAAGTGGAAGGTCGAATAATAGAATGGTCTTCATATTTATTTTTCAGTTTAATTCATACCTGTAGTGAAAAAAATACTACTCACCTTAGCGGGATATTCTCCATGGAAGTTGCCGCCTGAAATAATTTCGCCCCTGTCAGAAAATACCAACTGAATTAAGTTAAAGACAGTAATATTAATTGACCAATATACTCTTGTTCTCATATTCTCATTTTTCCTTTATGGTGAGATGTTTAGGTTTGGAAAACTACAGATTTTACTCTCTCCAAGAATCATATGTCTATTATATATACAAGACTGTTTTGTTTAAGAGTTATTATTTAGTATATTCGATATTAATGATTATTATCTTTCAATACAAGTGTTAAAAGTTAATTGTGTAAAAACGATAGTCGTGACAAGTTTCGTTACGTAAGTCGGTTCGAGTCGTACACTGTGTATGTAATTGAATTGTTGTACTACGTTTTACTAATATTGTTGACGTCATTTTTCTCGAAGCTTCCAAGCTAGTTTTTTTTTATTATGTGTAATACTGTTGCTACTAGGAGGCTAGAGATTTCTAGATTATTCTACCGCATGTTATAAATACATGCAGATACAGAAAGTTAAAATAAATTAGAAAGAGTTAAATTAGACTGCGTGATTGTTAGTTTAGTCGTAAGGCGCTATATTTAAAGCATGTTTCACAAAGGTATTGTAATAAGAGAAAAAACAAAACAAAAACGTCTGCTTGAAGAGTATTCTAAAATAACCGAATCCGCCTGTGTGAACTATGACGAAAATAAGACAATTATTTAAAGTTCTGGATACAACTGTGATAACCAATAACATAACGAGTTTTTGTACATACATTTCACTTCTTATTCTAAGACAATTTGATTGTGTGCTGTCAGTTTATTGTTCGAATTTATCGCCAACAATTCACAGAAAGAACACGCTTTCATATACAAGCCTTACAATGTCTCTAATTTCCGCAGGCAGACATAGATTGATAATTTTGTCTCTCCTCGAAGAAAACGTAACCTTTTCAAAACAATACCCCCGAAATTCCATTAAACTTCAGTTGTTATATGCATTAAATATACAGTAGAAATGCAATAGAAACAAACGTTCAGCCAGTATAGTGTCGTCAGGTGGAGACACTGGCGCAATCAGTTTCCATAGATTGAGCCTTGACAACTGTTATAGAACATGTCTCTGTAATTTAATTCTATTTTTATAGCACTAAAATTAGAAAACAGATTCGCCTATCAGAGAAATACAGCTGTCTGTTATACACCAAGTTTCTCCAATACTGCCTTCATGTGGAATTATGGTGATTAGAGGTATAATTTGTTTCTATTTTTTATAAGATAGTTCCTGGTTACCTTATCCTACAAATAGTTAGTGAATATTGTGCTTGCATTCTTGAAGAACAAAACACCTAAACCTTACACAAGTGATACGATGAAACTCGTACTCTGTTGAGTTTGGGCAACAAGGTTGAAATATAATCCAATTTTTTTTATAAGTGCCCCATTTTCGATTTGGAGCACCTTATTTGCTATGTTAATCGTGACCAATGATTTCGAAACAGAAACTTTCCATGATAGTTATACACAAGTCTCCTTTCCTTATTTAAAGAGGCGTTTCGTTACTGGGTCAAAATTTGGTGCTCATATGCCCCCCGGTTATTCCAGCTATGTATATGTAAGTCTTGAAGTGCGAAAAGGTTGAGAAACCCTGTTCTAGTGTAGATATCCATTCGTAACAGAACTAAAAACTTATGAATATACCATTTTCTCACACCATTATTGAGTAGGTAAATATCTTAACCCTTAGTTTAACAGACATAAATATTGCTGTGTTCTGTCTGTGCTGTTTCTTCCATCATAGTTGTAATCAAACACTATTTCACAAAATCAAACCACTTTTCCAACTTCATCGGCTGTTTGGCACAGACAGCCACGTTGATTTTCGCGCCAATAAACCTACCAACCGACACAAATTCATCACTTCCTTTCATTTCACATCATAGAACACTTTTGAGACTTTTTAAAATATCTATCTCCTGGCAGTGATAGGAATTTAATCCGTATTAGGTTTTCTGATGGAAACGCCAATGCTATGCTTTTTATATTAGAGGAAATATGAACATGCTGGCATAAAAAATTAATATTCGTTTGAAAACTCAGTTCCAAATGTGTGCGTATCATTTTAGAATCGAGTACCTAAAAAAAACAAAAACATATCAAATATGAAATGACTATTGTTTAGTAATCCAGTTGGTTTGTTTTGTTTGTTTGAAATTTCGCGCAAAACTACTCGAGGGCTATCTGCGCTAGCCGTCCCTAATTTAGCAGTGTAAGACTAGAGGGAAGGCAACTAGTCATCACCACCCACCGCCAACTCTTGGGCTACTCTTTTACCAACGAATAGTGGGATTGACCGTCACATTATAATGCCCCCACGCCTGAAAGGGCGAGCATGTTTGTTGCGACCGGGCTTCGAATTCGCGACCCTCGGATTACGAGTCGAACTCCTTGGCTATGCCGAGCCTAATCCAGTTGGATACACTTTCCATTCAACAAAATCTCGTAGATGCATACATTATTAATCATACAGGTATCACCGTATTGCCACTGGTATATTGTACCTTTTATTCTATCATTGTGCTGTCATTGTTGTATTTTCTTTTCTTTATTCTCGTTTTGACTGGAGAGGGGTAAAAGAGCCTGAAAGACTTAAGAATTGCTGACAAGGGTAGTAACACACAATTAAATTTGGATGAACTAGAGAACAGTTACACTATTCAATCGGCCAGAAATGTACATATAATTCTGGGAAAATAAATGTAGGAATCGGCCCTAACTCCTTATTATGCGGAGGTAGGAGTCATCTTTTGCTGTTAGGCTATTGAAATTTGCCTCAGAAGTTCTAGAACCTTCAGAGAAAGTTCACTGCAAAAATTTTTATGTAGGATAAACGATGGTGATTTCAAATAAACACAGTGAACGTGTTAATCCTGTGTCGTCATACTTCTAGTAATAACAGTTGTAACCACTTTGAACATTTGAGGTATTACACTGATCTAGTGTTTATGGAGATTGATATGGCACATACTCTGTATTTAAATACATATGTAAAAACGGCTCGTTTGGGTTGAGAAAAGTTTTTATGTAAAGGAGCGAACAACGTTTCGACCTTCTTTTTACATATATATTTTTCTCTACAAGTAGGTTTTCTCGTCATCACTGATACTCTGTATCTGTGAAACGTATTTTCATTTGCCAGAATGAACAAAAATAAATATTAATTTAGCTTTTCAAACTGTTGTCATTTAATATATCAAAAGTAATCTTAATTAATTGTACCGAAACCAAAAGATACAGGATTATCTGTTGCACTATTCATTTCCGTGGTGATGATGTGACGCACAAATTCAACGGTGTCGTTGACAATACCGTGCACTTGGGGGCAGCACCGTAACGTGTACGCATCTTGTACCCGATTACAGAATCTGTGGCTCTCTAAATAGAATTAATAGCGTTTCAAAATGTGTACAACAGTATGAATTTTCAAGATCAGAATATTTAAAATTTGTATCTATTAAACATCAAAATGAAATAAAAAAACGTTAAAGTTTAATATCTAGGAAAACTAGGTCTTGATATATTTATTTATCTATTTATAGACGGATTCTTGACGTTACACTAAGTTATATCCATTCATCCAAATAATTTACACAAGGTATTTTCATGTTAACACTTCTGGAGTAAAATGATGCATCAAAGATATCACATACAATTCTTAAAGATTATGTCACATTTTTAGTTTTGGAAATATATGTAACTAATTATTTAGTAAATCCGAAACGTATATTATTATCAAAACTTATTTAGTATATTTTTCTTACTTTTCCACGAATAAGATGTTGAAATAGTTAAAGCTCTATCTAAATACCTGCTATTTCTGAAGGATGAGTATTGGAATGCAATAGCGCCCTCAAACGTCGAGCTACAATGATTTGACCGCGGTGAGGTCGAATCTTTTGTATTTCTGAAGAGAAGAAAAGAATAAAAAATTATAGCTTTCAATTTCATAAACATTTATATAATATATATAATATATGACACAGAACATCAGATGGTCGACATTTCGTGGTAATCGTTATTAAGACAATGTTATGATCATGACGCGAGTATCCTAGTAAACTTACGTATTAAGTAAAAACACGTTAGAACCATAAAAAACCGTTCAATGTTTTGAATAATAGTCTTGGAAAGTCTGTAGAACGAAAATAATATTAATTTGTTTCTTACAAGTATGCTCTTCTGTAACTTTATTACACTTCTTTTTAACAAAACAAACCTGATAGTTACTTGTGTCCATGAATAATTTGATACAGTAGAAAATTTTCACAGAGTAATAAGTTTGTAAAGTTCATATAAATCCAACAAAACATGTAGCTAATGCTAGCAATTAATTCCTGCTTGTTCATGTTCAGTTTTTAAACTAACACTATTTGCTAGTACTTTATCTGCATTAAATTACAATGTACTGAATTATATAGCGTTTTGTTCATAACCTCGTAAATATTACTACAAGTTTTAGACACTTAAAAAGCCAAAACTTATTATTCTAAATATGTAATAATATTTGTCAATTAGTTTTTCTTGTTTAAGCGACAGTTGTGTTGTTTTTTTGTCGTCTGTTTTTTCCGTTGTTGATAATTGTTTCACTACCTGAGTTAACTTAAATCATAAATAATCATCTGTTTATCGTCTGGTAAAGTCACCTAAGGACCATACCGATACTAAACTTAGTAATGTGAGAGTTTATATTATTAAATTTAAAACGTCCTTAGTCCCCTCACATATCAATTTTATTAACATATTTATCAGTATGTACCTTACAAATACCAAACAATGTACTTCTCATCTAATGTTACCAACAAAAAACACGAACGACATCTTAGCAGATTCATCCATTTTTAATCAAAATCTTCAGTGTTTAAGCACGTTTAACTTTCTACTTATAGTTTCTCTTTTCAACATGAAACATCCTTTAAATATATTTACACAATAGGTGAGGCTTAACAGGTAAATCTGAATGTTAGTTCTTCTCGTATGTAAATAGTAAAAATAAGATAAAAATAAATAATTTAAAGATACATTTTATTCATGATATTATTTTGGATAATAATTCGTGGAATAAGCAACTTTAAATCTACAACTTAAAAAGCGATCGTGAAACAATTTCGTTAACATTTCATAGAAGTACACGGTATAAAGAAGCCTCTATTCCAGATATACTGGATTGAAACATGTTTCACAATTTAAATATTAAGACTAAATAATTGAACGATTGAACTATATAAACATATGTGCTTAAAATAATACTACCTCTGTCGAAAGCTCTTGTGGTTCCCTTCAACACTTCCAATGACAAAGCTGCAACCACATCAGCTTGACGTGCAATAATGATCGCTCTTTCTACAGCTGAAACGTGTTGTTTAAATGGAATTATAACAACTACTTATGAACAGAATTGAAAATTGTAGCTTTTGTTGCCTTGGGCAAACTTATTTACTATTAAATTCCTATTATTTTATTTCATATCAAAATTGTACAAAAAAAGTTAAATTAATGTAGGGGCCTCTACTAAAATAAACACTAGTATTCCTGGCAGTGACGGTATTTTATTGTACACAGTAGCTTGTAATTGTCGTTCAGTTAAATGAAGTTAGATATACGAACGTCAAATTAAAATTTTAAAAATCTATTGAAGTGAGTTGATTAGTTTTACTAGGTTGATGACTTACCCTCTGCTCCAATTGATGTAATCAACTGTGTACCATTTAGCAAAGCTATACCCTGCAATAGTTTGAAATAACATGAGTAACTTCGTTATAAACTAGAGTTAAATAACAGATACACTTTCTTAAAATACTAAGTTGATTGTCTCAGGATCAACTCCGTGATTACAACATCAATTATGTATTAACGTATCAAGTGTACGTTTAGAGCTTCATATCAATTATTAGAGAGCCATGTTCCTAATAAGAGCACCAATCCCGTTTTTAGAGTATCAATTTCATAATTAAATTAAGTCTATGGTTAGAGCATTGCTGAATAAACACAACCCTAAGTTGTCTAACAGTTAAATTTTAGAAATAAGTTACATAGGTGATGGTTTAATATCTACTTTGGCCCAGTTCCTGGAATGACTGACCAGGGATGAAAAAGACGTTTCTCGAGAATCACAAAATAATTTATATAAATTTATTTCCAACACAGTAGCTGACCAGTTACTTTTTTAAATACCATCAAACAAGTCCGACCTCTAAAGCAGTTACTTTTACTATATATCCCCAAATAAGCACGGCATGTAAAGTAGTTCGTGTATGTGTGATTTTTCTCATAGCAAAGTCACATTGAGCTATCTGCTGTGCCCACCGAAGGAAATCGAACCCCTGATTTTAGCGTTGTAAATCCGTTGTCCCAGCGGGGGACATAAAATAGTTACATTTACTAAATAGCCTCAAACAAGCACGTGAATGTGTTTTGTTATAGAAAAGCCACATCGGGCTATCTGCTGTGTCCACTGAAGGGAATCGAACATCTGATTTTAGCGTTGTAAATCCTCATACTTTCCGCTGTACCAGCGGGGCACCATACAAACACCACCTATAAAGTAGTTACTTTTACTAAAGTTTATAACGTCTTACAGCTCACCTTACGAAATGAAGGAACGTTTGAGTATATACTATACATCTTAATACACATAATTACAACGAGTACATATATATGTGATATCTGTTCTGTAATATTATAGATGATTTTGTGTGACTAATGAACTTAGTTTAATTTCGTAATTAAACATCTTTTGTCTTTTACCTCTTTCGGCTTCAGAGCTATTGGCTTCAAGTTATGTGACTCCAAGACCTAAAACAAAATAACGATTGTATTAAGAATAATAAAAAATATATATTGACTATATTCAAATATATAGACACCAGAAAAGAACATTTTGAGTATAGAAAAGAACGTTTGTATATCTATTACGACGAGATTTCATGTTGATAGCTCGAATCTAAGTAACGTTTTACTTAGATTCTTTTTTGCCACAAAAAATGACTTTCTGAAGTTTTCTGTTTGTTAATATACCATTTGCATATGTGATTTATAAAGATAACTACAATAAAATTCATGTATAAAAACAACTGTGAAAATTTATTAATTATTGAAATTTCTTACACTAGTATAATTTGACGATCAAATAATTTCCTTGTTCTATGTTTTGTAAATATTTATAAAAGTGATAGCATGGAATGTATGTTGATTATATTAGTGATCGTGGTAATAGGTATAATTTTTATAGAATAGAAACAGAAATGTCTTGTTTGCTTAAATATAGATTAATATAATATGATCTAGACATCTACCGGGAAAAAAAGAAAAAGTGAAATTGAGATTTTTTTTTTAAATCAATTTTGATCCGAAGAATAAACGAAACTACAAAGTCAGCAACAGTACTGTTAGGTCTAAGCTAAAAAAACTGTAATATGGACGGCTTGGAAACTTCTTTTCATACAGAAACAATTGTACAAAATGTAATTTTGTTGTTGTTGAGCTTAAAGCGACAAATATCGAAATCTGTTTTTTTTATGTGTTCTAAGCTTTTAGACTTACCCCTAAACCACTATGGGCGTATAATATGTAATCAAATAAGAAATTACTGACACCAGTTAAAGGTTTCAGTGATACAATAGTGGTTTAAGAGAGAAAACAGACGATTTGACACAACAGAAATGTGGAAGGTACGTAAGCAAGATTCCAAAAGACGGTAAAGATGTAAGGAAAGTGTCGTATTCAGAAAAGGAAAATTAATATTCGCCCAATGAATTAACTCCGGTTTGTTCTATAATTCATTTTTTTTAAAAGAACTCATAACTAAACACTTAACCTTCTAAAATAATCTGAGTAAAAATTGTTCACACAATCAAGTAGTCAAGAGCTTTTTAGAAGAAAGCTTGACTAACGAAGTTGTTATTTTAAAATAACGTTTCATTTATGTGTCTTCTCACACGAGTGGTGTTTGGTAGATAAGAACGTAATGTACTACAAGGTCTGTGCGCAAAAAACATCGAAAATGCTGGCACTGTTTGTCTTGTAAAGTTGAAAATTTGTTGTTTTCGCACAGTAACAAATAAGTAACTGCAGTAAAAAGCAACTGTACGAACATATTTAGCTTCTCCCCAGCCACTTTCTGGACTCCACATCTTCCCTTCTCCTATCAATCCTAGGGCCAGATGGGCCAGAGGAGCTAGGTCACCGCTGGCTCCAACGGTCCCTTTCTCTGGTACCCACGACAAGCAGGATGCTGAAAAGTAAAAACTTAGTTTTAGGTATGTGCAACAATTAACACGATATTCTATGAATTTTCGTTAAAATAAAGTTCTTAATACCTTTTATCACATTAGCAGTATTAATACGGTGTTAAAGTGGAAAGTATCCTAACTGTATTGTTAACATTACAAACAAATAGCGTTGCAGGTTACTTTGACTGTTGCAGGTAAAGCTTACTCAATGAGCTTAGGTTTTGGACTACGGTACTTTTGTATATAAGTTTTTCCGTTATTTCTATTGTATATTTTGAGCTTGAATAACACCTTGTATGATACATGTTTTAAATATTCAGGTCAGATTCGGGTATAACCATCCCCAATTTAAAATTACTAATTAGAAGAAAGACAACCAGTAAACAGCGCTAACCTGGCACCATGCACGAATACGCTCAACAAACACGCTTATAACAGTGTGATAAAAGATGCTTTGCAAAGTTACTTAAAAAGTTTAATTTTTTTAATAGTTTGTTTCTCTTAAGTTATGCACAAAGCTATACAATGGGCTGGCTGTTTATGTTCTCCCCATCCTGGTATCGAAACTCGGTTTCTAGTGTTTTAATTCCGCAGATGTGCCACGCTGTAGCTTTATTGGATAGTTTTGTTTTGAATTTTGCGCAAAGCTACTCAAAGGCTATCTGTGTTAGTTGTCCCTAATTTAGCAGTGTAAGACTAGAAGGAAGGCAGCTAGTCATCACCACCCACCGCCAACTCTTGGGCTACTCTTTTACCAACGGTTGAATTTACCGTGACATTATAACGCCCCCACGGCTGGAAGGGCGAGCATGTTTGGTGTTTAAGGTTATTAAGTGAATTAATAATTTTGATGGATCATTTTTTTTCTTATTTAACGGCGAGAGTGATAAAAAAAATTGGCCGGGAAGAAGTCCTCTTCAGCTAAGACAGCTTTTTTATTCTAACAAAACTGTTGGCTTCTGGAACAGGTTACCTTTGAATATGGTAGATTTAGTTAGTTTAAACGAATGTTTGATAAATATTTATTTTATGAGAACAAATTCTGTGTTGCTGTTTTTTTTTGGGGGGAGGTAGGGAGTAATTTAGTGGAGAGAGTTTATACGAACCAAAAGGTCCCTTATTAGTATTATTATTAAATATCATGTAATTTGTTGTTGTATCAAGTATTTAATAGTTTTAACCTAAACCACTTATGAAGTGGCATTTAGGCTGAACGGTAAAGTCAGGTATCTATAAGTTTCAGGCGTAGCTATCCTTAGATTATAACAGCTTACCAGTGAGATAAAAACCATTTAACACTATCCCCTGCATATGTGACTACTATTAATCGAACGAAGACTTAATTGTTAGAATTGTTGCAACGCCTTTCCTTTGCACAGCTGAAAGTGCAGGAGCCTTCAGCACTAACGTGTCTTGAACATTGAATCTTTCACTTCACAGCACAGAATTCTAACCGTAAGGACAACACTTTCATCCTCTGTTGTATCAACCAGAGATTTGGCAGATACAACAAGACAAAGGAAATGTGGATTATTCAAGGAAACAAATACTTTGTTGACTTCATACGTTTTCCTGAAAGAGTTTTGAGATCTTGTTGCAAATTAGTTTGTGTTTTATAGCAAAGCTACATCGGGCTATCTGCTGTGTCTACTGACAGGACTCGATCCTCTGATATTAGCCATGTAACTCTAAAGACTTACCGCTGTCCCAGCGGGTGACTTGTTGCAAGTGAACACCATTCTTCTGTGTTTATTGGGTGTACTATATTGTTGCAAGTGAAAACCATTCTTTTGTGTTTATTGGGTGTACTATATTGATGCAAGTGAACACCATTTTTCTGTGTTTATTGGGTGCATTACCTTGTGTTTATATCTATCAAATGCATTTGTGTGAGTTATCACTGACTCAAACTTGTTAATGATGTCGTATGCCATACAGTAACAGTACCAATTTACATGTGTAACGAAAATAATTGTGGTTTATATTGAGAGAAGTAGATTCATGTATTGTGCATACAAGATATAGATACGTACCATTAAATGCTTCTACTAATTGCTGTAACGTTTCAAGAGAAATTCCACTGTAACCTTTAGCCAGGACATTGATTCTAAGAGCGAGCAGCATCCGAGTTCTTTCTGGAGTAAGAGGATGTCCAACTCCTAAGAAAATAAAGATCGCTTACATTGTTTATTATTGTTGTTGGTATAAGTCTTTCGCATCCCTTGTTCACTTCATTACATTAATAAAGTTATTAGCATATATTTATAAATGTATTCTGTCTATTGGTGGGTCCTTGATGAGCCTTCATGATACTTCGTGCCTGCTGAAGGAACCGTTTGTTGGTCAAATGCAATCAATGTTTAAAAATCACTTCAGTTTCAAAGAAAGGAGCTTGAACGGATCCGTCTCGAACATAAAACTCAAATAAATCTGGTAGAAAAAAACAAAAGTAAAACAAACACGAGAAATTTGTCAAACAACAGATGTTTAGTCTTCTGAATAGTCAAGTGCATATGTTGCAGTCAAACGTTATGTGTCATCAAACACAAACACGAAAAATTTGTCACACAAAAGATGTTCAATCTTCTGAACAATCAAGTCCACATGTTGAAATTAAACGTTATATGTCATCAAACACATTGCCTTATCAAAATTTTTCATAATAAGAAATTTTTTATCGGTGTTTTTCAACTGGTCAATTTCAACACTATAAAAATATCCAATTTCTCTTGAAGCTGTTATTCGTTTTATTATTACTCACAAATAACTAATTTATTATTCGCAGAGACTAAAACTATGGAAGAAAACTTCAATCAGAAAAACGTAAATGAGTTGAATAAATTTATTAATACAATTACCTGCAGCATGTGAACGAACAAGGTTTTCTTGAAGCTCCCTGAAAAAATAAAATATCCGTCAGAATTTCAGTCGCATGAAAATATACAGTTGTTGTTTTTTTTCTTCCTCTCGAAAGTGAATAGAATTATCTGCTTACTTGTGTTAATATTGCTTTGAACAGTTGTAACGAATATATAACCTCATGCGCACTCTCCTATAGCATAACACATAACATAATAAATAGGTTTGGTTACAGTGGAATTAATCAGCTAGTATAACATGAATTTATTTGCTGTTCTTGATTTATGCCTGGCAATAATATATGACTTTTGTTGAGGTTGTTCAATTCGTAAAGCATCTTACATATTTGGTTTTGATTATCTATGTCATCTGCTAGGCCTGGCATGGCCAAGCGCGTAAGGCGTGCGACTCGTAATCCGAGGGTTCGCGCCCGCGTCGCACTAAACATGCTCGCCCTCCCAGCCGTGGGGGCGTATAATGTGACGGTCAATCCCACTATTCGTTGGTAAAAGAGTTGGCGGTGGGTGGTGATGACTAGCTGCCTTCCCTCTAGTCTTACACTGCTAAATTAGGGACGGCTAGCAGAGATAGCCCTCGAGTAGCTTTGTGCGAAATTCCAATACAAACAAACAAAACAAATGTCATCTGCCAATACAAGAAATAGACTTGGTGTTATGATTTGACAGGAACTGGTAAAACACATAATAATTGAGTGTGTCAATGATTAAATTCAGCTAGTAAAACATGACATAAACTCAGTTTTTGTATGTCAATCAGCTGTTAATAGAATAACCTTTTCGCTGCAGGCAGGTCAGGCGCGCGTGTTACATTTAGAAAGTGACATTCAGAATTATATCATGCTCTACTAAAACTTTGCATCAGGAAGTAGCTAACAAAGCAAGTTTTGACATTTTATAAGTTTTAAATTGTTAATTTTATGAGAAAATACTTAAATTTTCGATCTTCTGTTTCTAAAACTTGTGATGTTTGCTTTCTATGTCTCTTTTTTTCTAATTTATTTACTACCCTACTATGAAGTACGGAATTCAATGTAAATTACAAATTATAATATAGGTATTACTCAGCCCAAACAAATGTTTTATAGCCTTGAATCACAATATTGACTATGCATGCATTCACCAGTGGATAACCAAAAACAATTAGGCAAAGGTAGAATGACGTATCTACACTGGAAAGATAAAGTCGTCCTTAAGGTGATACCAGCCAATATCCAAAGGCAGTCTTGCCTCCTAGGCAAACTGGGCAATTGCCCGGAATTCCACACATGGAAGGCCCCCCGATGCTATGCCTTTTAATCTACATCTGAGTTTTCTTATCATTAAGGGACCCCATTTACCGAATTCTGCCTGGTGCTCCAGAATGGCTAAGACTGCTTCTGCCAACACTGTAGTGTTTAAGAAACAATGAACATGAAACTCCTATTTATAAAATTAAGTATAAAATATGTTGTATAGCTGGTTACGAATTAATCTTTTTCTTCACATAAACATGCTAAAAACAATATAATTTGTCTCATCAAATCTCAATAACGAGGACCACATTAATAGATACGATAAAGTATTAGATAATGAGTGTTACTAATTAATTGTCAGGTTCACTAGGCGTTAGAGTTTTGAATTATAATATTTAAAAAACGTGTAATTATTACATTTTTATAAAAAGTTAAGACAGGCTTAACTAGCAAAATACATTAAGCCGTTTTGGCTACAGAAGGGAATTAAATTAATAAGACATGTGGTTATGGTATTCCTTATATACTGAATTATATCGCTAACACTAATCTTAGACATTTTGATGAGAGCTAAGATAAAACGGCCTTTACACTCCAGATAAATATATAAAATATATATTTTTATTCAAACCAGCGTTTCGCCTTTGCGGCTTCTCCAAGGTTAATATGCATAAGAAGACATATTCTAATACCTAATTTAAAGCAAAGATACTATGTTTATTTAACATACCACAATGATTTTGTATTTGAGACAAAAGAAAATGGTTCATTGTAGAAAATTCATAAATGGACTTTCAATATACTTAGATCTGACCCATCAGTTATTACTGCATAAACACAGAAGCCAAACTCAGATAAATCTGTAAGTTTGTTATAATCATTTACAGAATAGTGCATGTAAGTGATTCTACTTGATAAACACAAAAGATAAGTGTTAGAAAGTAGTTGAAATACCTCACCATTTGCAATGGTATTTACTACTTAATTACAGGCAGTAATGGTGATATTGTCGTGTGCACAGCGAGCGGGGCAACTTAAAAAAGTCATCTTTTTTAAATAAAAAATATGATATTTAAAAACTAATAACATTCATAACATGTCACTAACTCTTTTTTTTTTTGAGAAATCACACTGCTTTAAATGTTTGATATATTTCTAATGACGAAAACTGCAAACATTTGTCAACAAGAAGCATATATTTTTGGGCATGCAGCATGTCACTGAGATAAAACAGCTGTAGAGAAGTATTCAAATACATTGATTTTACCTATCGTGTTGAATAAAGGGCACTGCATATAACACCAACTGTAGTTCACCACAGTTGTATGTCTCGTTTCGTTCCTGATCAGGGATATAATTATTTAAAACTGTTTTGAATCGGTGACACATAGTAAACCCAAAAACTGACTGGGACATTTCATTTCGGTTATTATGAAAAACTACAACTCACTGCATGATACAGCTGTTAAGGTTCTAATTTCCATGTTACCCGAGGGCTTGATAAAAGTAACTTTTATTGTAAAATCACTCTAAAGGACACATGAGAAGAGCCATTTGGGGATGGGAGTGAAACTTTGATTTTAGAAAAGTTTAACAATTAAACATATTTATTTTGTAGGTGTTGCGACAAGTCAAACGATATAAAAAGAACCTTGAAAAGGTTGGGGCAATAAGCTTCTGCAACTAGTTTATTTTCAATTCACGAAAGGCAAGCTGAATTTGTCAGTTTTATTCAACTAAGCCTATTTCTAAGTGTTCCAATCAAATGTTCTGAACATCTTGAATACGAATTGAATTTTTTAATAGTTTTAAAGTAATATAAACACTTACACAAGGTTTTCGTCACTAATGATCTTACTGGCAAATTTTCCGAATCCTGTGTTTACACCATACGCCACTGAAAATAGAGAACTTTAGATTTACTTATAAATCCACAAAACTAGTCCAACAACGACAGTAAAAACGAAAACTAAACACTAGAAGAATGGAAGCCACCGTTGTCAAACCATTAAGGATGTCTCTTTCCGTCAGTGTCAATTAAAAACAATTATAACTTTAATAAACGTTATCACAATGATTATAGAAATTAGCTGTAAAACGTCAGTTAAATAGGTTTGATTTATTATCTTTATATATATATATAGTTATAAATTAATTTTTTTTTCACAGTTGCTTTAATTCAGCAAAACTATTTTGCTACTTAACCCACAGGTTGTTCAACGATAAGTTTAAGGACTTATACTTCTGGGTTCCATCCCTGTGGTGGGCACAACACAAAGATTCCATTGTGCAGCATTTTGTTTAAAAAATAAATCTAGTTAATTTTAAAGAATTATCCACATTATCAATTTTTAGAACTTTTCCGCAAAGTTACCCAAGAGCTGTTCGTTTCTATGTTTGAATTGCTAATCAATAGCATACAGGTCTTGAGCTACTCCTATCTGGTCAATTTATGAAATTTGACCACCACTCTTATAACACAACCATGACCCTCAAGTGTGTAACACGTCTTTTACAGTAACGCATCATAAGCCATGAATCTTAAAATTCACGGTTCGGGCATGCTAAACACAAGGTCATGCCTAGCCATTACGACTTTTGTATTCTAGTGAACTTAACCACTTAACTTTTACCAGTAATGTATACTTCAAGTGACTATGATATTCACATTAAGTTCAAATATTTGCAATTTCAAACACGATGACCATTAAGTTAAACAAGTTCAAATTTTGCATTGTGTAACACTCTATATCAATGATAAAACACTGTGTGTTTAATTTTAATTATTCCTTCAATATTTGTTAGAACCAATCACAAATAAACCATTATTAATTCTGACAAACTTCTTTATCATATATTATTTTGTATAAAAAGTTAATCATTTAACCAACACGAAGTGATATTCAAAGTATTATTTCATTAGTTCTTAACTAGACAC
Source organism: Tachypleus tridentatus (assembly GCF_004210375.1). NCBI lineage: Eukaryota > Metazoa > Arthropoda > Merostomata > Xiphosura > Limulidae > Tachypleus > Tachypleus tridentatus. Next base: position 41,762,045 of record NC_134832.1, on the reverse strand, counting down.
TCTAAACTTAGAGAATTTTTAACAACAATGTCCAAGAAAGGTTTGTTGTATAGGCGTTGAAAGGTACTTAAAAGATTCAGGGCTCGAGCCCATAGGCTCGGGAATTTTCAACGTTTGCGTATGATATCGATTAGGATTTCCTATTCTGGTTTCTCAAGACACCAACTGGGGTTTGGGAGCATAGGCCTTGTATGCCAGCACCTAGCAACGTCTCTGGTCTGTTCATAGTTACGATAACAAAATTACCAGCTAACACTCAAATTAGTGATCCTAGCTGATAAAGTCCCACAAGTAATATAATTACTACAGAATTCAAGTTCCTACCTTAAACAAAATTATCATTAACACCCCTCTGCTAATATAATCACTAGAGAACCAAATTTCCTGCCCTTAGTTAAATGTAGACATTATTTAGCGTTACTAATAACCTTACCTTTATTTTCTTTCAAAACTGTGTCTACAAGCTGGCGTGAACGGATTACCCTGTCTTCGGCCTCCTTTGTAAGCTGGGGGAAGTAAAAAATAATATTTAAAGTGAAGTCACGCTAAACTAAAAGAAATAATTTGACCCATGACCTATCGTTCTTCTTCTACTGTCATCAGTTAATTTTTTTCAACTTCTAAGTGAAAATAAATGAATATTTTATTTCAAAATACAACTAACTGGAACTAAAAAGTGTTGAAAACTATTAAAAGAAGATGAAAATTAATCGTACTGTGATCAGTTGGAACATCTGACAAGAAACGAAGCTTTCCAAAGTTGATAAAAGATATAAAAAGTAATATAGATTGGAAACATTGGAAATAAATATATAATATCTCATCTGTTTTACACACTGATTAAACGGTTAGCAGTAGTGATGACGCAAGATAATCAATCACAATACCTTAATCTTGTAAAATCCCTTTTCCAAGACATAGTAGGTCATCAGGTACTAGGTTATAACCATTCACAAGAAGGACCTTGTAACAAAAACATGTTCAATTAGTATTTTAATAAGGTGTTATTTATCTCTAATGAATATTTTTGTGAGGTGTGATAAACGGCCATTGCATTTGGGATTTTATTCCAATTGTGTCATAATCTCTAGTTTAAAATATTTGATTTGCATTACCATAGATTCGTGAATAGTTAAAACAAAAATTAATGTTTCATTTATTGGTAAGTTGTATAAAATTAAAATGATTTTTGTATGTTTTTTTTCAGATAATTTGGTAATTTTGTTATTTTTGCTCATTAATTTTTAATGTTGACTAAGTGTATACATCCAGGACTATCCACTATTTCAAAAGTGGGTTAAGCCTCGTGAAGTATTATTGAGTATTATTGTCGAAATTACTTATAATAATGAGCTCACTGAAATAACGATTCAAACCACTTCTAGTCTTCTAAGAGGCTTATATTGCACCTGTATATAGCACAAAAAACATTTTATAGAGGTAAGCCTTTTGCTTTAATTAGGGTAAACTACAGGGTGGCCCGTAAGACCCTACCCATCCATATATTATTATGTTATATTCAATTACGCATGTATTATAAATTTGTTTCTTTTTTTTCAGAGAAATATGGCCGATGTTGAGGAAAATCTCTCACAGAACATGACGTTGCATAATATTGTGCAGCGAGAATGAGGGACAGCACACAGATACACTGGATACATAAGATATATGGATGGGTAGGGACTTACGGGCCATCCTGTATGTATATACACTTTTGTTTTATGATGAGTCCTCGGAATTATTCTGTAATAACTTGTGTACACTAAATTTCATATATTTAATGAATTAATTCTACTTTTCCTTTTGACTAATGTATGTTTTATTTTAAATTGTTAGTTTTTACTTGAATATTACCTTAAAATGTATATCAATGGTTCAGTAGTGCTAGTAGATGCAAAAAAAATCACAAAATTATTGTTACTACAATAATTATAATGAAATGTAAATATGCAACAAAGTTTTACTAAAATTTAAAACAGAAACGGAAAACTGACAAACAGAAACGACTTACTTCATTTAGCGTCCCAAATTTTCCGGGACTTAAGTGACGTCAAGGTTTTTTATGACAAAATTAATTAATTAAATTGATAAAAATGAAATTATATTACAAACAATAATAAAATAACTAAATAAATAATAAATAAATAAAGAATAAAAAATAATATGAAACATACGTTTCTGAAATTTGATAATTCATTAAATAATTACAATCTTGAATTGTATATATAAATAAATTCAGCCTGTAACTGCATATATACAGTTTTATTACGATATAATTACACAAAGATAAATAAATTTACCAATTTCTTAAGAAGTCAAATTAAATGCGATTTATATTTTGAAGAGAAAGATACAAATAAAGACTCGTTTCTTAAAGGCTAGTTAAAAAGAACCTATTTTTCTTATAATGAATTTTGAATACAACATATTACAATCCTAAGACAATAACGTGTGTGTTTTCTTAAAGCAAAGCCGCATCGGGCTACGTGCTGAGTCCACCGAGGAGAATCGAACCCTTGATCTTAGCTTTGTAAGTCCGTAAACTTACCGCTGTACCAACGAGGGATCTTAAGATAACTAATCAGATCAGGTCAGCAAGTTAGGGTTAATCAATCTAATATTTTTCATTCATACAAACTAAATTTCTTCAAAAACCCCTTAATTATTTATAATAAAATTAATTTTTACAGTTATGGAAGCGTAACATCATTTTTAAGTTATAACAAACTTATATAACTAGTAAGAGGTTTGGATTCACGGTTTCTAACGCAGTTCTTCCTTATGATTTTGCTTATTTAACTTCATTACAATGTATTCAGTTTCACTAAAATATATATATTATCTTAAGTCTCATATTTCAATTTTCAACTAAGTTTACGTTTTACAATTTCACCAACAAGTATAAACGTGATAAAGCTTTCTCGTAGTCATAAATCAATAAATTTTATTTTAAGTAACAGAAGGAAAAGGATACATTTGTTCTGGAACATAGGATATTTCTTGTGGTCTTATTTCTGGATTGGCTCTGTCCGTCTTTAGAACTGATATAATCAAGACAAAAAGATTGAAACATCACATAAATTGAAGAAAATATAGCATTGTACTAGTTTAGGTATTGTATACTTCGTCACAAAGCATTTAACACTACAGTAAAGAAAAAATTACTGAACACTCGGGAAGTATCCTTTTAATGATTGCCTGGAAATAGTTATATTAAAAAAGCATTTTAAACATTCAGTTTTCTATTCGTTTAGACCATTTCGTTTTACATTTGCTACTTCAATCTGAAAATAATGATGTCCTTTCTTTGTGAATGAGTTCAAGTACTTATCGTTATAAGAATATTAAAACCACGAGTGTGGTGCTGCCAAAACCCTGTTTATATACATAAATATGTATATAAAAATACTACTCATTTTACAACCTAACTTAAATTTCTTTTATAAACAGACTCTCCAAGTATCAGAGAAAATTCAGGCTGTTTCTGATCCCCCGTATCCTTTGGTAGACCTCTTTCAGCCTGCTTAGTACACACACTATCACTTTCCCTCAGAATTTGGCTTCAGGCACCGTGCGACCGCTCCTGCCCAAGAACATGTGTCAAAGCATTAAAATGGTAAGCACTTAACGTGCAACAAAGACATTCTTATATGGTATTAAAACAGTAAAATCAGTTTTACAATTGTACTGCTTATTTAAAAAGTAAACATTTTAGAAAGCTTATTATTTACTTACAATACAACAAAGGCTATTTTACCATTTTAGTTATTCGAGCTTGGTGACAGGAGGTACGCAAACAACTATAAAAGTCAAAGTTTTTAATGCTGTAGTACAGTTAGAAATATAGTCAATTATCAAAATATGTGTTTCTAAAACTTCTTCAATATTAGTGTTATTTATACAGTACACAGCTGTTGTTTTCTCTTGCTGCTTAATTTAAAGGAAGTTTAGTTGTTTGTTTTATCTCGGTAATATACCCGTATTGAATTTAGTATTATTATAAGTAGTCTCAAATAATTATTATTGCATATATTTTCTTTATTTAAAAATGAAATCAAAATATAAGCTTTAAATATTAAATCTTTACCTTGATGGTGATTTCAACACGTCTGACAAATTTTGTCAGGCCTCCGGCACTATAAACTTTATCCCTACACCATCACTTAAAACATTTAAGAAATGACAATGATTCAATTAAAATTACATTAAAATTTTTACTAGAACAAAAAAAATGTATTTACTATTATTTAAGATAACAGTTAAGGTTTCTATTAAGCAGATGAAGAGTGTGCTATAAATTAAAATAACAACTGAAACTTCCATAGCCACTTCCCTGTTAGTTAAGATATTTAAATTCTATCGCTTCACTAAAAACAGAAGGTAATCAGGGAAACAATCTAATGATCACCAGTGGTGTTGAAGGTGCACCCTCGCGAGCAGTGACTTGTGGTGGACAAAAAATTATATAATGTTATATTCACATACCTCTAGATTGAAATTCAAAATAACGAAGTGTTTGAAAAGAATAATTGGAAACACTGTGTTGCCTATGGTAAATTTATTATTCATATTTGTCTTCCTCAATTCTTTATCTTTCCACCTCCAACACTGAATTTCGCGTGTTGTAGTTTGTTTTTTATCTTTAACTTTAACTTTGAATTTACAACACTAAAATCGGGGGATCGATTCCATTCGGCACATATTGAGATTACATCTTTAACACCCATTGTGCCTGAAAGATTCCCAATACTTCTTAACTGTAAGAACAAAGCCCAAGATTCGCACAAATCTCCCGCTAAATTAAGTACGGCTAGTGCAGATAGCCCACGAGTCGCTTTGCACGAAATTGAACAAACAAACTCATTGTGCAGTTACGTTAAGGCCAGTGTATATATTTTCTTATGACTTATGAAGGTTACATTTTCAAGACTTGTTTATTAAAATCGCATCTAGGTCACCGTTCCTTACCCTTCCATCTTTTATCACTATGGAAGCGTAACATCTTTTTTTTTTTTTTCATTACGATTTTATCAAGAGTGTGTAATGTTGTTTGTTTTGTCATACTATTTTAACAAAAAATGTTCTAACTCTTTATTTCCTGCTTTCTAATGTTATATCTTGAAACAGTATTTTATGGCATGTTTGGTTGTTTTGTTAGATTTTTACCATGGATAAGCCTAAAACCTCAAAATTTGAAACAATTCTGTACTTTCTTTATAGAAAATCTGCAACGAACATCAACATTCTTGACATTTTAAACTCAAACACGAGGTACAAACAAGGTTGTCGCCTTGATCTAGTTTAATCAACTGACAGCTTTCCGTACATTTGCTGGGATGGCCTAGCGCGTTAGGCGTGCGACTCGTAATCCAAGGGTCGTGGGTTCGTGCCCGCGTCGCGCCAAAACATGCTCGCCCTCCCAGCCGTGGGAGCGTTATAATGTTACGGACTATTCGTTGGTAAAAGAGTAGCCCAAGAGTTGGCGGTGGGTGGTGATGACTAGCTGCCTTCCCTCTAGTCTTACACTGCTAAATTAGGGACGGCTAATTGTGCGAAATTCAAACAAACAAAATTCTGTACATTTTAATTAAGTAAATTTAAGAATATTACTAAATTATGAATTTTCTATTACTTCACATAAATTATTTCTGGCTTTTCAAGTAATACTTCCTATTTTTATTATCCAGTGCTGTTTTTGTGACCAAAAAAAAACAAACAGGAATTAAAAATTATAGCATTTTTTATATTTCTGTAAACTCCAGCAAATAATCATAGGAAGCGCTGTAAGCAATAAAAAGAAAATTATGCAGGAACAAATTTGTTGTGATGTTTGGTTTCTTTTGAATTTTGCGCTAACCTACACGAGAATTATTTGCGTTAGCCGTCCTTAATTTAGCATTGTAAGACTAGAGGGAAGTAGCTAGTCATCACCACCCACCGTCAACACTTGGGCTATTCATCTAATAATGAATAGTGGGATTAACCAACACATTATAACACCCCCACGGCTGAAAGGGCAAACATGTTGGATGTGACAAGTATTCGAATCCTCGACTCTCGGATTACGAGACGAGTGTCTTAACCACCTAGCCATGCCGCCTCAGTTGTGATGTTATTTTTAACATCAATATTCCTGTTGAAAGAGAAAAGAAACAGCTTCACCAGAAAAATAAGCCCTATTATTTAATTAATACAATAGTGACACAATTGTGATAATATGAATGTATACTATGTGGTTGTCTTTATACTATTCAATGGTAAATTGTCCGAAACACAACTGAGGCTTTTACACTAAAACGTATGTTTAGATCGTCATTTTTTTTAAGTATCAAATACTAATTTTTGAGATTTCATCATTGAGAAAAGAAGGTAATAAATTGTTAAAACATATGAAATCGAAGCTTTGATCAATTTTGAACTTTCTTTGTTCTCCCATTTATTTCCTTTCGCTTCAAATTTTTTATTTTTATTTAATTTTGGAACCTGAGTGTCATATGTTTTAAAAAGCTCTTTTGTCTAAACATTCAGAAAACTTTACCTTAAAAGATTTGTTTCTCCGGCATGGCCAAGTGGGTTAAGGCGTTCAACTCGTAATCTGAGGGGCGCGGGTTCGAATCCCGGACGCACCAAACATGCTCGCCCTTTCAGCTGTGGGGCGTTATAATGTAACGGTCAATCCCACTATTCGTTGGTAAAAGAGTAGCCCAAGACTTGGCGGTGGGTGGTGACGAGTAGCTGCCTTCCCTCTAGTCTTACACTACTAAATTAGGGACGGCTAGTGCAGTAGCCTTCGATTAGCTTTGCGCGAAATTCAAAACAAACAAACCTTCATTTTAAAGTGTTAGGCTATAAGAATGGAATCTAGTCAATACTACACACCACTGTCTGTTCCTCTGCTCTTGTGAGACCGAATAGTGGGATATAACCACCAATTTTATCATGCACTCATAACCCCAATGTGTGCTATGAAATATTTTCTTTTCAGTAGCAGAGAGACATGAACATCAAAATGTCAGATCTTTAGTCCTGTACAGTAACTATAAAACTACGTTTGCCTCGCTCTGTTTAATAACATCAAAGAACATGTTTGCGAAACATCAACATTTTGCCTTTGCTTCAACGATAGTTTATTTACAAAAAGTATGTAAAAAACCTAAATCTAAAAATTCACTTCAAGTGCTTTCTTTGTTTGTAATAGACAAATAACGAAGAGAGAAACAAAAACATTCTCTCATGATCGGGCTTGTGTACAATACATACTAAGTGTTATGCTTTGTACGTTTATTGCATGTTTTGTCAAAGCAGACAAAACCAAGTTTAGGCTTAATCAGTGATGTCGAGAAACCCACTTGTTGAGAAATTTATATGCAAAAACGGCTCGTTTGGGTTGAGAAAATATTTTACATAGAAGAGCGAACAACGTTTCGACCTTCTTCGGTCATCGTCAGGTTCACAAAGAAAGAGGTTACCTCAATTATTCAAACAACTAACAAAAACGTAGCTTTTTTATTGAGCCTGTTCCAAATGAATTGTTGTTATTTGACCGTAAAACTTCGTTTAAAATAATTTGTCATAAATTACACTATGTAACAAAATTGTTACTTTTTCTTGTTCCTGAGAAGAAAGTGTTATTTCCCAATTGCTTATGTCTGAAGTAAATGTAAAAGGCCTGTTTTTTCTCTTAAAACTTTACTTTTGTGACCTGGAAGCGCATAACGAAAACTTGATGGGAGGCTATATTTGGGAGCTGATACGTGAAAGTGATTTACATTACAGTCGCAAATCTCGAAAACTACTCACTTCTAAACATTTTTGTTCATTTTTGTATAACTTTAGTACAAATACATGTAAATCTTGATTCATATGTTGTTTTATTCAGACCTTATGTAAATTAAAATGTGCAAATTTGACCGTTTTTACATAGAAAATAGGTTAATTTCTAAATTTCATTATCTAGGTCACAAAAGCAAAGTTTGAAGAGAATAATGGCCATTTTCTGTACTTTTACAACATAAGCAATTAAGAAATAACACATACTATCCAGGAACAAACTTTGTGTTGCAAAGTGTTATGAGCCATAATGATTTAAAATAATATTTATTGTTTTTAGCTTTACTGGTATTTTCTTTCGGTTTTTTATTCCCCAATTTTTTAAAAAATCATATTTTAATGGCATCTGAAAAAGATAAGTTGTGAAGATATACACTTTTATTTTTATTGGTAATTGTTACAGAAGTTGATAAAATCTGAATGCTTTCTTTATACCTTTATTGGACAAGATGTTATCGTGCTCAGCTTTAGATGACAAAATAATTTAATATGTAAGGGAGATGACAAATGAAATAATAAACATATACAATAAGTCAGATAAATGTGCAAAATTAGCTGATAAAACCAAATTAATCGTGAACAGTCATACACGTAATTTTTCTCATTAGAACTATCAAATGACACGAAATTTACGAAATGTCCAGATGTTACATACCTTCACTTTAGCCAAATCTCGCAATAATTAAAACCTTTAATTGCAAATTTACCCATGGAATAACTCATCAAAAACATGTTTTTATTGTATTCCTATTAAACATATTATAAATATTAGTTTCCAGAGGTGGCTAATGTTCAGTAAATGCTTTAAGTTAACCTGGAATTATCGATGAGATCTATCTACACCTGTCGGATTTTTTCTGCAACAAATTACGTAAGGATATATGACTTTATTCGTTTCTAAAACATACAAATATATTAACGAAAATATAGCCATCAACAGTCTCACTTATTATTAATTTGGTTTCCTATGTATTTTACGTAGAAAATAAAACATTGCACACTTTTTGGTCATTTCTTTAAACTGGATGCTATAACAGCCAAAACATTCAATTACTTAATAATATGATATATATGGATCCATTAGTAGTGAATAGTAACTTGAGAGTTAAAAATGTATTTTCTTTTACATAGTATTAGTTTAAGTTTCTCTCTTGTATAGAAAAAATACCACCTTGATTGCCTAATTTTCGAAGACAAATTATTGAAGCATAAGTGGACTTACAAAGCTAAAATACGAGGTTCTGTTCCTTTTGGTTGGTAGAGTGCAGTATATATATTTCTACTAAAAAGAAAAGGTCAACAACAGTAATTTGGTATCTGTAGGTATGGACGGAAATAATGAAATATTGTATTGCGTCGTAATTACCCGATGCAAAAACAGTTACTAACTGAAATTTAAATAAACATAAAAATATATCAGTGAAGACAGTAATTAATAAAGTTTTGTATAAATGTAATACATAGTCATTACCATAACGGCAACAAAAAAATTATATTTCTTCTTTCGAGTTTATTTTTATATGGATCAATTAGTTTTTATCAATGCAAACGATATTGCAAAAACAGCTCCTAAACGAAACGTGTCGGCAAAAAAAAGCCTTGGAATTATGACGAATTCAGCAAAAAATTAAGCCAAAAATCTATAAATTGACCACATATTTTAAATTTTATTTAAATAGTTTTACATTTGCTTAACACGTAATATTAAATTTTAACGGCTTTTTACCTTTAACAGTTAAGAGCAAACAAAGTTTAGCAAATGCTCCATTAACATAAACTGCTAATCATCAGCAGAATAACTTGAAATCAGAAACTAGATCAATGACAATGAAAACTGGAATAGTTATAATACTGAAAACTGAATAAAATATATATTCACTAGTATAGGCGTAACAAAGAAAAGGTTTTAAGATTTTGTAGCTAAACTAAAAAAGAACACTGAAATGATAATACCAGCAGATATTCTTGTTAAAGTAACGTGTAAATGTGTGCATCTCATCTGTGTTTAATGTTTTAAAACATGAAAACGTGATGACGAAACATTGGAAACTAATAAACCTAAGATTTTTTATAAAGTCAAGTAAACTGCATATGTTTTTTGTTTGTTTGTTTTTTTACATGAGACGAACTTTTGTCTCAAGTTCCAACTTGAGTTTACTAAATGAAAGATAGAAAAAATATATATCTGAAACGTTATTTTTATCCACTCTTGTTTGTAATCTGGAACGTGAATAAAAATGGAGTTTACGTGATTTTTATCATAAATGTCAGTTTTATTGGTTTCAAATGCTTCGCCAGCTTTAAATCGTAAATGGAATGCAGTTTTCGTAATTTTGTCGCAAATGTAAGGCCTGTTTTATGTTTAATTGTTGTTGTTTTTTTTTTATTTTGTTTACGATAACTTATCCAGCGTATGAGCTAGAACTTAATTAATTGACCAATCCCGAGGGCACCTCAAAGTTCAAAGTTCTCAAAAACTACCCAAGGCTAAGTAATCAAATGTTCCATGTGAGAAATAAAACTAGATATCAATATATGTTGACAGAAGCAGTTTCATATGGCTTTAAATGAACTTGGACAAGTAAGCACTAAAAACGGTTCTGAGAGAAAAGATATTATCGATTTATGAGACCAGTATTAATTTATGTCACTGTTAATTTTCACGACGTTGCAAGTATCTTTCCTCCACCAGATCAACGTCAGATTAAATTTCAAGATATTTCTATAGATAAACTTCAGTCCATCTTTAGGTTATTTTTTATTTGATCTAACAAGAGAAGACAGAAAACGTGAAACTCTGTGAAATTGTTTTCTAAAATCTTGAAACTAATATAGTTAAAATAGCTTAGCTTATCAATTTAATACTTATTTGGATCTTTTTTTTTTCAGTTAAAAGTGTTTTTGAACGGAAACTGTGATACAATTTTAGTCTATAATAATAATTATGTCTTAAGTTGGCTTCCTAAGAAGAAATCATATTGAAGTATCTTAATTAACCTAAACACATATTTAAAAAGGAGATTCGGATCATATGATCTATTTTAATATCCTTTTTATATGTTGTCTATAATCAGGCGTAATTGTAACTGGATACTTCATTGGAATTATGATAGTACTTTAAATAACTAATGTAAAAAATATCGTAAAATGGTTAAAATATGCAAACATGTGATAAATAATACCTTGTATTTCTTTTCTTAATGTACATCATGCATATCTCTAAACTATCATTGTGAAACCTGTGAACTTAATCACCATTCCATCTTTTTCTACCTCGTTCGTGAAAGAGAATATACATTTTATATTATATTTGAATCTGTAAGTATTAGGTCAATGAAAAACTTCATCAAAGTTATATACGATTAATAAAAAGTTTGTTTTACTGTTCACTAATTAAGCAATCGATTAAATATTTATAAAACTCCCGACAAAAGCATTCTAGCATTTATTAGTGTAAGACTGATGGGTAAAACATATCTTTCCATTAAATTTGAAAAGGTGCAAATAACACACATTTTTATACCTAGCTAATTTAATACTCTAGTTTACTATATTACCGTTGCGTGCTACAAAACCAGCAATTTTATGTTACTACTGCCACTTTGAACTGTATGACCTCTTTAGTACCCCTTATAGTGAGCTACGCTATATAACTAAGAACATTCCTTATCCACCCCATTCTAAGGCTAAGTTTGGTCTTGCTAGCTCCAAAACTATACTAAATTAGAGTTTGATTTGGTTTGGTTTGGTTTGTTTTGAACTTCGCGCAAAGCTACACGAGGGTTCTCTGCGCTGGCCGTTCTTAATTTACCAGTGTAAGACTAGAGGGAAGGCAGATAGTTATCACCACCACCGCCAACTCTTGGGCTACTATTTTACCAACGAATAGTGGGATTGACCGTCACATTATAACGCCCCCGCTGCTGAAAGGGCGAGTATGTTTGGTGTAACGGGGATTCGAACCCCCGACATTCTCGAATTACAAGTCGAATGTCTTCACCACTTGGCCATGCCGGGCCTGCAAAATTAGGGACGCTAGCGTGGGGTTTACATTTAGCATTGGACAGTCTCATTGGCGATGCTGGCACTATTCAGTTTGATCGTGTTTTTAGTTGGGTTTTTTTACGGGCCATAAGCCTCTTTCGTTTTATTTGATTTTTAATCTGCTTTATGGACACAATTTAGGTTTTAACTTGTTTCCATTTACTTTTATAAGATTTTACTCATTTTTGCTTTTTTTTGACGGTTGTTTGGCGTAGACAGCCAAGGTGTTTTGCATAATAAACTCCAAACGTACAGTCAACTGAGAAACATGCAGCTTTTCTATGACGTAGAAACAAATCAATCAATCAACTGAGAAACATACAGCTTTTCTATAACGTAGAATGTTGCTACTACGAAATATTTTTAAAGTTTAATGAATTTTTATTTTATTTTTAAATCCAAAGTATTTGGTTTTTAACTTTATCTCCACTTTTCAATCAATAAATCTCTTTTCTATGTTCAGTAAAAGAACTATCATGACATTTCCAAGACAAGAAATATCGGACTTATTGATGAAACCGTAATAACTTCAGACAATGCTTTCACAATATTACAATTTTTTACACGAATTATCAGTATTACGTAACGGAAATTTCTTTAATCGTAACAGCTACAATATTGTAACACTAAATTATAGAATAAAATTATCTTTAATCTGGTGCAAATATTTAACATGAAATGAAAAAGCTTACAAAAATGAACAAACAAAAATTCAATCTGCTCTTCAGTTGTATTCATTCTTTAACAACGGTGAACACGTTACAAGCAGAATCAATTTTTGCATAACTTCTGTATTTCACTCAATTTTTAAGTATTAGATGATTCTGAATATATGAAACTTCTAAACAGAACGACTTTTAAACACGTTACGCAATCCTAAATGGATTAGATTACAACCTTATATAGAATTCAGTGTTTCATAACTCTCAATTAGAGTAGTTTCTACTTTGAACCAAATGTAATATATCCATGTATATATGTGTGTGAGTTCAAAGTGTACATTTCTTACTATAAAGACGATAAAGTGAACAGCTTGTGCAAAACCAATATTTTTGATAATTATAAGACACCACGTTATATACCAGCCACATTTTAACAAGAATAATTATAAGTATTCTTTGTCTCAAGATGAATGATTTTTTCTTCTTTAGTGAATTATAAAGTTTTGCTATACGTTATATTTAATCTTATTAAAATGTCTGAAAATTTACGAAGTAGTTTCTTTGTTAAATTTTGCGTGAAGCTACTCGAGGGCTATCTGCGCTAGCTGTACTTTATTCAGAAATTTGTTTATTTTTTTTAATTTCGTGCAAAGCTGCTCGATGGCTATCTGCCCTAGCCGTCCCTAATTTAACACTGTAAGACAAGAAAGAAAGTAGCTAGTCATCACCACCCACCGCCAACTCTTGGGCTACTCTTTCATCAACGAATAGTCGGATTAACCGTAACATTATAACACCACCACGACTGAAAGGGCGAGCATGTTTGGTGTGACGGGGATTCGAACCCGCAACACTCTCGAATTACAAGTCGAATGCCTTAACCACCTGACCATGCCAGGCCTTATTAAGATATGATAGGAAAGTCGTCTAATTGAGAATATTCATCGCCAACTCTTGAGCTACTCTAATCGAATAAAGGGACTCATAGCCACATTATAATAGACTGAAATGACAAACATATTCGATGATGGGATTCGAATCCACGGTCTATAAATTGCGAGTGGAGCATCCTAACCATCAGACATCGATAATGAATAGTAATATTTTGACGAATAAACAACTTCGTTTATGTCAGTAGTTTAGTTCACTGAAATAATTTGCGTTTGTCAAAAGTATTCTACTTACCAACAGAAACGAAGTCATTGTCATCCAAAACGTTACAAATCTTGTCGTCCTGATCCAAAATAGCGCCTCCTTTTGTCTTGCGAATTTCATATATTTCTTCTTGCCTTCCTTTCACAAGAGCGCTTGCTTGTTTCAACTTTAGGTAGCGCCTTAAGGATTCCTCTCCTAGCCACTGTATAGTGCTCTTCCCATCTCTGCAAGGCACAGCAAACCATTCTCCTCTAACTCTAACCGAAAGTTTCATCTCTTCTTTGTCTTCCAAACTTCCTCTTTTCCGATAACCAATTCAGAAAAATTAATGTTATTCAAAAAATTTTGGCAAACTAGCTGTGAAAATTTGTTTGCAGTTGCAAGTGACGTGAATTACAACTTCTTGCTTGGAACTCTTGACTTCTTTAATGGTAACACATTACCTTATTTACATTCATTGATATTCCTTCCATCACTTCACCAGTTCCGTTGGATAACCAATCACGTTCGAAAACCTTCAGACACGCCTTATGAAGGACAAATCAAAGGAAAAAATAGGATTTCATAACTTCGTACTAAATATGTTGCCCAAGTGTTGGTTCTCATCTAATCTTTAAATCTTTCGTGTCCATATCTTGAAAAAGATACTCATAAGCCTGTTGCAACATCCTGGTTTCTGTTGAACCTTGCCCAACAAAACTGACACCGATTTACAGAAATAAAAAATACTGACAAGTTATTTACGGCTGGAAAAAAAAACGTTGTTCCAATCAGCTTAAAATGAAAGAATGATTATGTTTCATTGATCTTGTTTTCAAATGGGTTTGTGGGTCCTAAGCATATAAAATTAATAAAGGCAATAATTCATCTGCTTTATCTTTTTTTTTACACCTTTCTATGGGTTGTGGACAAAAACCATTATTCTGTTATTTAAATCTATCTAAGAGAGTTTTGATTTCTTTTGAATTTCGGGTAAAGCCACACGAGGACTATCTTCGCTAGCCGTCCCAATTTCATCAGTGATAGACTAAAGAGAAGGCAGCTAGTCAACAGCAGCTACTGCTAACTACACGGGTACTTTTTTGGCAACGAATAAGGGATTTGACCATCCCATTATAACGCTTCAACAGCTGAAAGAGCAAGCATATTCAGTGACGGGGATTCAAACCTGTGACCTTCAGATTGCCATGTCACGCCACGTTTAATACGGACTATAGCATATAAAGAAAATATTAACAAGGTTTTATCATGTTGTGCTAAATTAGAAACGACTCGTGAACTATCTTGAAAAAGAATAAAGTGCAGCTTGTGATATCCATATCATCATATACTGCACGAAAGTTTTTATTTCAATCCTGGATTACATCCTATTTGATGATGGGGGAAAAGGTTGACCTTTCACCTGATTCTCCGTTCATCCAAACATTGAACAAAACTATGGCATATGAAGTATTTTCCAATAATGAAAGCATAATTTCTTTATTTTATTTTATTTTATTTTATTTTATTTTATTTTATTTATAATATATTTTTGTTCGTGTACGTCCATACCATTATTTAAATTGGTTGTTGTATTTGTGATGATTAGCGAGACCACTTTATTTTGAATATTCTAATAGGTATTCAGTAATTTTTAAACTCAATAACACAATAGTAGGAGTAAGCGGAAATCAGAAAACCTCACAATAAGATATCCTGTGATTATACTAACAAAATGTCCTTCTTCCTATCTATCGTGTGGGACCCATTTTACTTAGTGATAACGATGTTCAGCTGAATAACGAGAAATTTAAAATGCTCACCGCAAAATAGTCCTGCGTTTCTCTGAAACCGGTTGAGCTCATGAGTTTCAAATAAAGAAGCTGGGCAGGAGGTAAGGCATAACAAACAATCTTCATTATATAGCACAACCACGGAATACTGGACAGTTACTTTTGTTGGATTGTAGACTGTTTTCTTTCCAAACTATATTGGTCGAGGTCATATATCAGACTGCGTATACCTGCTATTACGTACATAACTGTGTAACATCAGACATACCCAAAGTAACTAGAGCCAACAGCAGTTTTAAACAGGTGCAACCACCATACCAAGCCCTGTACTTTAGTTCTACTCCTATATTGCTTAAGTGTAATTTTCAAAAGTTTAACATAAATGTTTTAACTAAGTAGTTTACCATTCCTATTCTTTGCTTTTTAATTTTACATTCGTTTCCTGAAATATCTGTAGGACAGATGTCTCTTTTTCTTCACTCAGAAAGGATTAGAGGGGTTTGCTGGTTCACCAGAATTGGTCAAGACGATAAGTTCTGAGAACATCTTGGTCAAACCATCTATGCCACAACATAGTTACCTCTTTCTGAAATCAAAGTTCATCAGGGATATTCCTATTGAAGTTACTTCCTATGCTACTTTAAATTCCTCAAGAAAAATGATAGTTGCTATCGTTTGTTTGTAGTTCAGCACAAAGCTTCCCAAAGGGCTATCTGTGCTCTGGAGGCTTGTTGAAGTGGACATGCTTACCATCCCAAGTCGGAGATTCTCAGTTGTTTCTCCAACCAAAGAGTTTCAGCTATGAAAATTGAATAATGGAGTATATTCATATACTTGTTTAAGTGTTCACTTTTTCACGTCTACGCCTCCATCAAGATAGATTATTTGAACTGTAAGGTGAGGCCCTATATTACAAACTCTCTGTAATAGTTTCAGCAGTTTTGACCACTCGAAAGTATCTTGTCATGGAACATTAACGTGTGCTTATTGTGGTGGCAAAGGCCACAATAACTATGACTATCATATCGACTTGTACTCTGTTAACTGTAATGATTCCCGCCTCTTCTACTTTCATTCATGTTCTAAATGGATAAAGGAGGAAGAGACAATGGTTAACAACAGTAAATGGTATTTATTATTTTGAAACTTGGAATTTGACGTATCTTCTTCCAACTCAGACTGTACTCCATTCTGCTGCTGCAGTGGGGGGGATGCACACAAATACTTTGATTCCTCCATCCGGGTCTTTTTTTTTCTATGTTAAAGGTATTTTGTGCTTATTTTCACTGATTTCAAGGTGCAGGACAATTATTTGATCATACTCTCACATACTGGAGTCTCATTTGTCTCGATAGTATCACAGGGCACGAGAATTGTATCAGTTGATTACATGTCTTCAACATAATAAAGCAACTTTTAAATAGAGTATTTTACCACCTAAAATGCAAGGTTTTGCATTTAAAATGTACAGAAGTTTTGGCGGCTAGGGCTTCACCCCAGATTCCTTTAAGGAATTTAAAACACATCAACAATGGAACACTTGCAGACATGCCTACAAATTTTTCCAAGAGTTTAAAAACGTTAACCATTGTCCACCTACAATCAATTTTTAACAACAAATAGAAATTATATTATATTGATATTTGAAACGTTTATCAAAATTGCAAATCAAACACCAAAGAATAGATGTTTGGCATCACCAAAATGCACTAAATCGCATGTAATATATTTTAACAATTTCCAGTGATTGTCACCCCTGGGAGGGTTGATCCTTTCCCAAAATTATTTTACGCAGTTGCAAACTCTTTTTGTTAACCTGAAGATGACCTAAGAAGGTCGAAACTTTGTTCTCTACTTTATTTTAATAAAAAAAGTTATAATTCCCAAAACAGTCATCTTGAGATACATTTTACATGGATTATTCCTAAAACCATCATGTAACTGATCAATCTCATTCAAACATAAGGGAGGTCGTGTCCTTGAAATATCACCTTACCTGCCATTGGAGGACTCTGATGTCGATCTTTATGGAAAGGCACAATTTTAATAAATTATGAATGGCTTGTTTTATTGAAAAGTGGAGGGTGAGGAGAAATATATATCTAACAACAGTTAACAATCTAACTTCGTTGTAAATAACAGTGTATGTACACTGACTGAGAAAGACAGAGGAGGCAAATGCCTCTTCTGCCCTATGTGTCAGACGCACATAAAACTAGGTGTTATCCGAAAACAATGACAAAGGACAAAGGTTGATAGAACGAAATCAACATAACAACTTTCTTGACCACACATTACGTAGAAACTACACACGTCTGAATAACTGATAAACTACTAATAACACTAAATTAAAATAAAAAGGTAGTACAATGTATGATATGCTTGCATACCACAACGTAACATTTCACAAACGATAAACTTGTAATGCATGAAATAAAGCAAAATTGATTATACACTAATCACTAGCGCTGATCAGGAAGCTTATAAAAGCTGTTTGATGAACGCTATCAGTCAAAATATTTTTCTATTTTTTTCATGGCCATAAATACAAATTCGAAAAAAAATGCTAGTTACTTTTGACGCTGAGGAAAGACTACAATCCAAAGATAGCTTTACTACTCGACAGTATAATTACACAATGAAACTAAAGGGACACTCAAAAGAGAGCATTCCTCCACCACACAGTGGTGATCATATTCAGCTTTCAAAACAAAAAAGAAAATTGTGTTGCATGTCCTCACGGCAGGATAATAAAGAATAATATTCTACATACTTCCACCAAGTTTTATTAAAATTTGACTATTTTTAACTGGGTTAAAGAACAAAAATAACACTATGTAAGAAACTTTTTTACTTTTACTTGTTCTTGGACAGAAAGTGTTATTTCCCAATTGCTTATGCCTAAAGTAAATAGAAAAAAAACTATTTTTCTCTTCAGACTTTCCTTTTGTGACCTGGGGGCGTATAACGAAAACATGATGGGAGACTATATTTGGGGGCTGATACGTGAAAGTGATTTACCTTACAGTCGCAAATGTCGAAAAACTACTCACTTCTAAACATTGTTGTATAACTTTAGTACAAATACATGTAAATCTTGATTCATATGTTGTTTTATTCAGACCTTATGTAAATGAAAATGTGCAAATTTGCCCGTTTTTACATAGGAAATGGCCCGGCATGGCCAAGCGTTTTAAGGCGTGCGCCTCGTAATCTGAGGGTCGCTTGTTCGCATCCCCGTCGCGCCAAACATGCTCGCCCTCCCAGCCGTAGGGACGTTATAATGTGACGGTCAGTCCCACTATTCGTTGATAAAAGAGTAGCCCAAGAGTTGGCGGTGGGTGGTGATGACTAGTTGTCTTCCCTCTAGTCTTACACTGCTAAATTAAGGACGGCTAGCACAGATAGCGCCCGAGTAGCTTTGTGCGAAATTCAAAAACAAACATAGAAAATAGGTTAATTTCTAAATTTCATTGTGCAGGTCACAAAAGCAAAGTTTGAAGAGAATAATGGCCATTTTCTGTACTTTTACAACATAAGCAATTAAGAAATAACACATACTATCCAGGAAGAAAATATGTGTTACATGGTGTAATGGGAAAAATCAGCCCCAATGTTAACAGATAATGATTTTTGGATTTTTGTGGCCTTGTTGTGAAGTTGCCCTTTGACCATGACCCTCTAAAACTTAATGACTTTTGAGTTAAATCATAATTCAAATTATACCAATTTTCATTCACGTCCATTAAGCCGTTTTCAAGAACTCTCGCTTACAACACACGGGGAAAGGGGATGATAACATGAACTCCGTCCATCTTTGGTGACGAAGGTGATAACGAACATGCAAAGAACTAATACGACTGTTGTTGTTCCTTAGTGATACACATTAATGGCATGCACAACAGGTTTGTTTTTGTTGAATTTCGTGCAGAAACTATCCAAGGACTATCTGCGTTAGCCGTCCATAATTTTCAAGTGATAAATAATGATGAACACCACCTATCGTGTGGGTTATTCCAATCAAATGATGAGGCATGATCGTCATTATTTTAAAGCATTCTTAGCACAAACTGTACTGGAATGTGATTTGTTTTTCGAGGGAAACGAGACGCAAAGTACCAAAATTGAAATCCACAGTTCAGCGTTTCAACCATTAAGCCACGTGCGGCTGTCAGTAACGTCTGAACTCGACAAATAAAAATACTCTATCATGTGCTCGTACTCCATTATATACTTTAAACTTCAGTTCATTTCTATTCATTACAAAATATATATGAAATAAAGTACAAATGTTTCTACTTTTCACACTGTTGTATGCAAATACTTCACACCTTACTCGCTGATAACGTGTATATCCCACATTTTATAGTTGTAGTTTGGATCATGCTAAATTTCGGTTAATATCATGTGTTAAATTCCACCTGAATTATTACAGCAGACCTATAAACACATCTGGTCGAGAAATTAAGCTACTGTATCATGGGATTGTTCTATTTTATCCTACTTTATTTGGTAAGATGAGTTGCGCTGACATAAAAAAGTCACGTGGTCTTAGACGTTTATAGTTTACTCCATCATACTGGACATCAATGGCTTACATTCGTGTTAGATGAAAAGTGAAAATTTGTTTTCTAATATCATTTTAACTGGCACTAAATCCGCTCAGTAACAAACATAAAGAAAGTCATTTCGAGAAACTGAATAGCCGTAAAGTTTTAGAACCGTATCCCCCCCCCCCCGAGAAAGCCAATGTTTACACCCTTGGTAGCATATGTAAATCTTTACATAATCATGTATTGGTATGAACTGCTGGTGACTGATAGAAGGGAGTATTTGGCACGAAGTGTGGTGGCGTTGGATGGCGTCACGTATGAGTATTTGTGCTCTAAAATCATCACATGGAGCAGAGATGCTTCCGGGATGTTTTGTTATCCAGTTTTCCTGATTGATCAAGTACAGATAGTACTTTGTGAATAAACATTTGTCAATTTTGGTCTATTTTTTCGAGAACCAGGACTTTCAAGTGAAATTCTTTAATTGCCCTACTTTCTTTTCCTATTGTCTCTGTTGCTTAACGAATATGCATCAATAATGAATGACTGTTTTTATTTTATTTGTTTAACTACAACTTATTCTCTTAACCTTTTCTCATGTTAGTCTCACTTTATTACGCATCAGAACCTTTCATTTGGAAGTCAGCTATACCTCAGTTTACCTTTAATGTTAAAATGTTTTATTTCAATTGCAAGCTTCACCACTGTTTCTTTCTTTCTACCCCTAAACATTACTAAAACTGTCTTTCTGTAAGTTATGTCCTCGAATCACTAGCTGCTACGAAGATCAAGTAACTATATACTAATTCCTTCTTAACTTACCAAATATATTTTTTAAATTGAGGTTACTCCATAATGATTATGGATAAAATACGATAAGCGCAAGTAACGTGCCTTCATAAAAACGAAACACATAAGTGTAGTAAGACAGAGATATATTACTTACCTTTTACCGCTTTCGTTTCACTAGTTTTATTTTGAAATGTTTTACTTTTTGTGCCCTTGAAATAAATTTATATATCTAAAAACTACATCGTAGCTTTAATAACATTCATAAAAACGTTAACTTCTTGACTGCAGCCAAAATATTCAACACATAAATGAAAGTTTTTATCGTAGCTTGATTTCCTTCGACAGCGGGACCAGCTATGGTCTAATGGTAAATCCGAGGGATCATAGTTCGCAGTTTGTTGTCACAAAATTGCACCTTTTCTAAACAGTCATGAGTACGATATAACATCGACAGTCAAATCCAACTATTAAATTAGTGTAGTCCATTAGTTGGTGATTGGTGTCGTTAGCTTCTCTTCTTCTGGTCGCGTCTATCGTTTCAAATTTAAGGATAACTAGTGCTGTTAGCCAATTTTGTGTAACTTTGCATGCAATATAAAACCTAACCTCCGACTTTTAATTGGCTCATATCTCTCATATTCTTTAAATTTATAAGAGTACACCTTGTCCTGAGACTACAAGAATCAGTGGTCTTTGGTTTAGTAAGTATTGACAACGTTTGGCTTTCGTGAAGGCCCGGATTTGGTTTGTTTTGAATTTCGTGCAAAGCTACACAAGGGATATCTGCGCTAACCGTCCATAATTTAGCAGTGTAAGACTAGAGGAAAGGCAGCTAGTAATCATCACTCACTGCTAACTCTTGGACTACTCTTTTACCAACGACCGTCACACTATAACAACCCCTCGGCTGAAAGGGCGAGCATGTCTGGTGCAATGGGGATTCGAACCAGTGACCCTCATATTACGAGTCGAACGTCCTAACCACCTGGCCATGTAGGGCCTTTCTATTTTAATTAGATAAATTATTCCTTTATCTACATTTTGTTGTTATAAGTTGTTTAATGGATACCTATGTGGTGGGATAACATAAAATGTACTAGTAATATATATATATATATGTGTGTGTGTGTGTATGTGTTTGTAAGTTGTTATGAATAGTAGCAGTTGACAGATTTATATGTCTATTTCAAAATTAGCTTACAGTTGAGTGACGTGTAAATATATTGATTCATCTGCTTTCCACTTGTGAGTGTTTTTAATTACAAAACAGAATATTGCGCAATGACTCAGAAAAACATCTGTTTTTTATCTATTTCGAGATCTCGTATTCGTCTCCTATTTCAAGTGTTACAGGTTCTCAAGCCACTGAGCCACTCGAGAATTAAACTCATACAAAGACTTTCAGCATGCCCTCTTTTGGCTTAGCGGTAACTTTATTATTCTATCCTAAACTTTCGGGCTCGATCCCAGCGTTAGGCAGATCCCAGATAACTTACTGTGTCATTTTGTACTTAAGAACAAACAATTTACAGCGCTCCCAATGTTTCAGCGTTACGTTTGAAAGTTTATGACTTTAAAATCGAGTTTCTACACCTCCTTTGGGCACAGTTCAGTCAGTACTGTACATCTTTACGGTTAACAAAAATCGGATAAAACTATTCCCGACAATACGTACTCCTTGTAAAATGTTACGAATGTTTCCTCCAAGAAGATATAGCCAGGTGATTAGGGCACTCGACTCCTAATCCGAGGGTCGCAGGTTCGTATCCCCATCACACCAAACATGCTTGCCCTTTCAGCGGTAAAAGAGTAGCCCAAGAGTTGGCGGTGGGTGGTGATAACTAGCTGCCTTTCCTCTAGTCTTACACTGCTAAATTAGGGGCGGCTAGCGCAGATAACCATCGCGAAATTGAAAAAAAGCAATTATTTTGATATAATCTTGTTGATCGGATGGAACCAAACTTAAACACAGTAAATTTGTATTGATTCTCACTCGTCGTCATATTATGATATTTTCCGAGCTTATTTTATTCTCCTATTGACAAGTTCAGTTACCGAAATATTTAAATCCTAAATAAGTATTACATAAGTAGTTCTCAAGGTCTTTACACAACACCACCTTTCCTCTTACACTTCTCCCCCACCCCAAGTTGCACTATGTATACCAGTAAAAGAAAAATAAACCTTGTTCAACTATAGCTAAATAATATAAAATATAGTTCCCCACAGTTCAAACACACATGCATGTAAATATGCAGCAATAGACTGATGGCAGTAGAGATCCTCCTCCCCCTCGAAGTGTCGTCTCCCTCGATATAATGCTGCACGTTATATTAATGAAATTTTATATTTATTTTGTATTTGATTCCTTACATGTCTCATTTATTGCTCCCCCTGAGGTTAAGAAAAATCTGTAGCCAGGACTTTACAATAACGTAAATATTTTACAAACCTATTATTGAAGAAATGTGTGCGATATGTTTATTTTTTGTTTTGAAATCTTCTCACGGCCTTGAATACGCTTCATAGTTGACAGCTAATTATATGACTATTTAGGAAAGTCGGACTGAACGCTTGATGAAAGAAGAAACATGAATGTGGTGTTGTTAGTATCCTTGTACAATTTTTTTTTTTTGATAGAATATATATATATATATATATATTCCAAAAGTGTGTTTCTTCCTCATTTAAAGTGAAACCTGATATTTTGTGTTTTATATATATTTCTAAATTACATCAGATTTTGCCTTCTGTGGTATCCTCTAATAGTGCAGAAGGCGAACATGTTTTTACATTCAATTATAAATGTGGAGTTGAAAAAGTTGGGATTTATATGAAATCCAGATATCAAATATTAAATTTAAGGGTAAATAAATATCATATGCACATTTATACATGTACCTTGAATTATTGGTCCTAATAATGACAAAACATGGTATATTTTAAAAAAACGTTTCGTTCGTTTCCGTGTTCGCTCTTTCTCTCTCAAGATTTGGGTAATCTTATGTACCTTTAACGTCTTTCTCCTTTCTTTACTTTCATGATCATGCTGTATGAGCTGGTATAGCTACTATTTTAGGGTCAGAGTATTCTGAGTTTACTCCGACCCTTTTCAGGGCAATGTCTATATACTATTTTCGTACATCTCTATATATGAATTTCCCTATCAGTACTAAGTCTAGTTTGATGGTGGCCTTTTGTTTTTTCCCCTTTTAAATATTATTGTATTTAGTTGTTGTTGTTTTTTAATTTATTTCTGTGTTTAAAATATATGTTGATCGGGGAGGGGTGTTTAAGTCTATCTTCATCATGTATGAGGTACCTACCTGTTTAGTTCGCATAATAGTTCATTTTTCATCCAATTTTTATCGAAATGCGTTATTGTACTGTTTAGGAGTCTACCT
Source organism: Tachypleus tridentatus (assembly GCF_004210375.1). Taxonomy (NCBI): domain Eukaryota; kingdom Metazoa; phylum Arthropoda; class Merostomata; order Xiphosura; family Limulidae; genus Tachypleus; species Tachypleus tridentatus. The sequence continues at coordinate 41,737,833 of NC_134832.1, read as the reverse complement.
ACTGTCGTTGGTATCTTTGAATATTTGTGTATAATTTTAGATGATGTGGTTTGTTTGTTTTTTGAATTTCTTGCAAAGCTACTCGAGGGCTATCTGCCCCTAGCCGTCCCTAATTTAGCAGTGTAAGACAAGAGGGAAGGCAGCTGGTCATCACCACGCTCCGCCAGCTCTTTGGTTACTCTTTTACCAACGAATAGTGGATTGACTGTGGGATTGACCGTTACATTATAACGCTCCCACGGCTGAAAGGGCGAGTATGTTTGGTGCGACCAGGATTCGAACCCGCGGCACTAAGTTTATGAGTCAAACGCCGGGGACTTTTGGCGAGTGTGAGCTGAGATATAGGATAGTTTTCTGCAAACTCTTGAGTTTATATAAATAGTGTAGGAAAAACTTATAACCCTTTCCCTGCGACAACCACCTTCACTTATCTGAACAAAGATAAATTACTATACTCTCTTGGACAAAAATAATTACCCATACTGTAAGAAACAGCAACAGTTGAATGAGAAGAAAAAAAGAGACGGATCCAACTAAGTCGACGAAAGTGTGGGTCGTCAAGAAAAAAGCGATGCTGACCACTGGAATACAACCATGACTCCGGAAAACGAAGAAATCCACAACGAGTGGCCTGAAAAACAAACAAAGAAGTCTACTTCGCTTGGTGGCCAAAAACTAGGAATAATTTAGAATTTAAAAAAAAACTCCCCATTAGTGGCACTTTTAAATGTTGCAAAACCAAAATTAACATCTCTGGAATGTGATAAAGAAAACAATAAAAAGAATATAAAAGAAAAACGAAAACCAGAAAGAAAAATAGTTACGTAATTCAAGTAAAAATTCTGAAGATGAAGGTGAAGAAACTTCTCATACAGAGGTGGAGATAGTTCCTTCCTACACTAACAATAATACGGATTATGTTACTAACTTAAACAAAGCCTTGGATGTTGATAACGCAGAAACTAATGAAGAAGAAAAAATCTAGAACAAACAAATGAAAACCAAGAGTTTACTCTGGTAGTGTCGAAAAGAAAAAGTAGAAATTAATTACAAAATGAAACTACACAACCAAAAAATACACCACTTAAAACAAAACACCCAACTTTTTCATTATTATTGAAGGCGAGCCTGGCACATATAATCAACAGCAACTTGCAGCGGAAATTAGCAGATGTAAACCAGATGTTGAAACAGCTGGTGTCAAGCGTTTTACCTTAAGGCGGTGTCCTTGTCCGAGGTCAATGATTTGTTTTGTTTGTTTGTTTGGAATTTCGCACAATGCTACTCGAGGGCTATCTATGCTAGACGTCCCTAATTTAGCAGTGTAAGACTAGAGGGAAGGCAGCTAGTCATCACCACCCACCGCCAACTCTTGGGCTACTCTTTTACCAACGAAAAGTGGGATTAACCGATACCTTATAACGCCCCCAACAAGTCGAGTCCAATGGCAAGGACACCAAGACGATTAGAACTTGTAGAACTGCTGCAGCCCTTGTCCGTTCTTCCTGCCGTTGAGGAGTCCAGGTTGGGGTTGGGTTGTTTTTTGTCAGGAACCTCACCCTCGATCTTGCCATCATGGATGACCCTACCAGAAACGCAAGCCTCCCGACGACATCGCTCTCAGGATTACTTGCACGCGCATGCTCTCTCACCACGACAAGGTGACGATCCGACTGGAGAGTTAACAGGAGTAATAGTTTAACGTTTTTCTATTTTATGTCTTCAGACCCTGTTAACTCAAACTATCATGTGATTATATTTATTGGAAATTTACTTCCAACACCAAATTATAAGGCAATGTGTTAAGAAATTAATGAGATATAACGTGAAAAACTTTGATTGAATTTAGCATCAGGAGATGTTATATTAAGAATTTAGCATAGATGATGATGTTTCAAAGAGCTCTGCCGATTTCAGAGTGTTAATGACAAGTATCTGTTAGTCTAAATTCCATGTTGTTACTATAAATAAGCTATTGACCATGTTTTGAGAAGAAACAAAGATACGTAAAGTTCCGTTTTGAATAATATGGTTGTGATCTTATTCATTTCTTATTTGATGGGATTTGTTAACGTGTATTGATAAAAAGTCTTATCAAATTAAATGTGAAAGTGATGTGCGGCGAAAAAGAAGAATTAAATGTGTGACTTAAAGGAATGAAATAAAATTGCAGACCAAACTGGTAGCTATACCTTGATGTCCTAAACTGAACAAACAACGTAGCCAGGCTAATTGATGAATGAATATTTTCTCTAGAATTATTTATTGTCAATGTTACAAGTGTAGCTAGAAGTTTGACCGCCAATTTTGATTTCATTCTATTACGGCTAGAAAAGAAAGGTGTATAAAAAGTAACTTTCCAGTCTTATATTTGTCATCACCCAATACGTTTTTCGTTGAATACCAGTCTCATGAATTGAGCTATGTGATGAGAGACAAATGATTCTGTGAAAACCTCTTTACATTTGAAGTGTAATACTTTAAAAGTTACGTGTTAAGTGCTGAAAGGACAAATTAAGTTGAACCTGGAAGAAGTTATAGTTACGGCTATGTCTTTTACGTGGGTGAGGAAGCATCACATTATTCTTCTATAAATAACGATTAAGAAAACAAGTATTTCTAAGCATAAAGACGCGATTTATTCTGAGAGAACATACTAGATTTTCTTCATCACATTGGTTTGACTTATTCAGACACATTAATGTTCTGTCGAAACATGTAGTATGTTACCTTAGAACAAATGACTTCATTATGTTTAAAATCGTTTTTTGCTAACTTATTATTACTGTGGTTTGCTTAAACGGCACACTTTCGTGTTAATAGAAATATTATTGTTTTCGTGCATACAAAGAAAATAAATAACTTTTACAGATATATTTAAAATAATGTCCAAATTTACACATTTTTTGAACGTCAAATTACATTCTAAGTTCTGCTTCATTAGTATTCATTCTTAAGAAAACTATTGTAAGAGGGGGGAAGTCGATCAGAAGTGAGGAGATGCAGCAATTTAAACGAGAAACTTGGCAGAAATGATGAAGCATTGCGCCAGTTGTTGCTCGAAGCAGCCATCTTTGCTGTAGAGAGTTCGATCTCTCTGAGTGGGTATTTGAGTATTGATGTTAAATACCCAGAAGGGTCAGATACAGTAGTCCTCTTACTCTCTTCCGAATGTTGATAGCATCTGGCCCGTTTCAGGGCACAGTCCGTGCTTGGACACACAAGAAAGTTTATTTTTTTATTTTCATTTTAATATACATTTTTTGTATTTTTTCTTTTCTTTATTTTTTATGTTACTTTTTTCCGTATGGAAAATGCTACTACTACTAGTAATAACAATAAAATAAAAAAATAATGAGAATTATAAAAGAAAATAAGAAAATTAGCAGAAGTAGCAGTCAGTAAAAGTGATCCATTCATGCAGAGCTTTGGTGAATCTTTTTTTCAGTTTATTGAGTCTGATGAATAATATCACTTGCGTTTTCGGAATATTGATTTTAATTCTGTTTTTCTGGCAGTATTCTTCGATGTTATTTAAAACTGGTTGTAGGTTCGTTGCTGCAATTGAAAGAGTGGGGGCACTTTTCCAGACTGCTACATCGTCAGCAAACTGTGATGCAAAACCTAAATTTTGGTCCGACAGAGGCATATTACTCACATACATGATAAATAATATAGGGGTAACAACCCCTCCCTGCGGGACTCCTGCTTCGGGTGAAAAGAACCCTGAGAAGGCCCTATTCACATTTACTTTGCACTTTCGGTTGTCCAGAAAGTTGGACAGCCAGCGAAAAGTTACCTGGGGTAAAGCAATTTCCTGTAACCTATGTCGTAAATCATTATGCCACACTGTGTCAAAAGCTTTCTCAATATCGAGAAAACAAGCTACAGTGCATTCATTTTTATTAAAACTGTCAGTAATTGATTCTGTAAGTCGAATCAGGTGGTCTGAAGTTTGACGGTACTTTCAAACTCCGTTTTGAATTTCGGGTAATTTTGAATCAGACACAAAGAAATAACCTCCACTTGAACATAATAATACTAAAGCACACGCAAATAAAGAAATAGCCGAAGCTTTCAAAGATCAACTCCAAATTGTTTTTAAAACCCACACTGATCCAGATATGAATACATATTTCTACAATAGTCACCAATTACATATTAAACAATAAACATCAATTTGAACTAATGTTTCCAATAAACATAACTGATACAAATACAAGTTACGACACAGATTATGCAAGCACGTTACCTGTTTGTTTGTTTGTTTTTGGAATTTCGCACAAAGCTACTCGAGGGTTATCTGTGCTAGCCGTCCCTAATTTAGCAGTGTAAGACTAGAGGGAAGGCAGCTAGTCATCGCCACCCACCGCCAACTCTTGGGCTACTCTTTTACCAACGAATAGTGGAATTGACCGTCACAATATAACGTCCCCACGGCTGGGAGGGCGAGCATGTTTGGTGCGACTCGGGCGCGAACCCGCGACCCTTAGATTAACGTGCTTACCCAGCGCGTTACTAACAAATGAAATATCCCTTCAAGAATTACTCGAAGCAATAACAAACATAAAAAACAAAGCACCAGATGAAGATTAAATGCAAGCTATCCTTCTAAAAAGGGCACTCCGAAATTGTTTGACCACCTAAATTCACTTTTTAATTTATCTCTATCCTCAGAATACATCCCAGTTTCTTGGAAGCTTGCAAATATATTAATGTTCCATAAGGAAGGAAAGCCAGCTAATAAACCTGATAGCTACCGACCAATCAGCCTGACCAGCTGTGCAGGCTGGTCATTCTTGAAAGAATAATCAGTAATAAACTCTCCACATTCTTGGAGATAACATCAAAATTACCAAAAGAACAAAATGGATTCAGGAAATTTAAACAAACGACAGACCACCTAATCCGATTAACCGAAACAATAATAGATAGCTTCAATAAAAAAGAATGTACAGTCGCTTGCTTCCTTGATATCGAGGAAGCATTCGACACTGTTTGGCACGATGGTCTAAGGTTCCGAATGAATGAAATGGAACTACCGCGAGGAATTATTCGCTAGTTATCTAACTTTTTGAAAAGTAGAAAATGTAGAGTAAATGTTGAAGGAACTTTTTCTGAATACTTTACTCCACAAGCTGGTGTTCCTCAGGGAGATTAATAGCGACTTTTCATTAATCATACGGCCACTGATTTGATTTGTTAAAATAAAAATAGTAAGGTGGATGTCTTCGTGTCTAATAAAAACTGTAATGTGAAATAAAGATTCGACTGTACCCAACCATACTTCATGATCCATAAATTTACTTTGAAAATTGGCTAATTAATTATTAAAATTGATCTGTTGATATCACGTGAGTGTGTGGCTCAATAATATCACTACATATGGAGTTTTTAATACTGTTCCAAAGAGTTTATGCAATATAACATACACCTGATAATTTAAATTAGATACAAGTTATTTTGATTTTTAATAATTCAGATACGCAGACTTTAAAATAAATATTCATTTATTTCTATGACGTCGATATTGTCTGAAAAACAGGAAAAAAACAAACTCTTACTTAGATCCAATTATTATTGCGTTTATAACTTTTTATTATTATGTTTTTCAAGAGAAATATAAATAAACTGAAGTAAAGATAAAAACATTGAGAAACAAATATGAATACTCATTCATCTTGATTTGTGAAATACTCGTATTTTATAATTAAAACTACGTATTCTAGTCTATCTTTTATTTATCAACCAGGACAATGCATGGCCATTGTTTCTTTTTCAATGTTGAAGACTATATTCCTGCCCCATTCAACAAAAAACATGAACTCAGATTAGTTTGGATTACGTTATGTTAGCTTAAACTTTCCTGAAAACTTTCACAAAATATAAAAACTCTGTATAACTTGATTGCCAACCTTACAACATAGAAAGAACTTTTAAGTATCCACAAAATAGTCAGTGATGGTATGTGTAGTTGACCTTATTAAGAAGAATTTCAAGATTTTCGTATGAGCCAAATGAGCAATAGGAACAGATACATATAAGTTACTATTGTGTAGAACACCTTTCAGACTTCTTTTGGAGCAATCAGTAAACAATCACAATTCACTCTGCTCATATACTGCAGCTTCTAGTGTTGGTATTAATTTTGCAATATTAGTGCAATAAACCAGGGAACCTTCATGCGAAAACAGTATAACTGTTTCTCATTATTTCTGTACCAGTAATGTGATGTCCCTACAGAAAGTAAGCTCTAAGCCAGAACCCTATAACCCATAATTCCTGGAGAATCTTTTAAAAGGCTCAAATCTATCACGAAATCAATAAGTTCATCTTGTATGAAAAGCTGTGGTTCATCAGATGCTTCAAGTTGAAAACACTCATTATTATTATTTCTATTGACATCAGATTCAGAATCAGATAACACTGTATCAAGAGTCTCTGGTGAAGTAGATACAGCTACATCAGGTCTTATTATAAAATGAAGATTGGATAAGAAATTTCTTTTTTTATTCCGAGTATTGCAGCCTTGCATGTTTTTGAGAAATCTTGTGATATTTTGTCATTGATTCCTCACAACAAACTTACGACAAATGTAACAGAATATATTTGGATCATTTACATGACCTTTTGCTGCCATAACGACTAACAAATAATACTAAAAAGAAAAAAAGTATCAAAGTGCACGCACAATCAGATACTATCCAGAAAGAGCCCAGCATGGCCAGGTGGGTTAAGAGTTCGACTCGTAACGTAAGGGTCGCGGGTTCTAATCCCCGTCGCACTAAAGATGCTCTCCTTTTCAGCCGTGGGAGCGTTATAATGTGACCGTCAATCTCACTAGTCATTGATGAAAGAGTAGTCCAAGAGTTGGTGGTGGGTGATGATGACTAGTAGCCTTCCCTTTAGTCTTACACTGTTAAATTAGGAACGAATAGCGCAGATAGCTTTCGAGAAGCTTTTCGCGAAAATCAAAAACAAACAAACCTGTTTCCTTGTTTCTCTCTAAGTTCAGCAGATTTTGTTAAATGTTTAACAGTTAACTGAAAAGCGAACTGCATTCTCTGTTATAACTCAGTCTTGTAATCACTGCATAATAAATACTTTAGAGGTCATTATCTCTTTCTTAGGCAGCAGTACATCTCTACCATGTAGTTGAAAGAACGGACTTTCGAAACTAGACTCATTTTCAGCACATACGTAATAAATGAAAGAGCTCTGTCCAAGTATTCCGATCTTTCTCACAGTATTGAGACATCGTATCCAACAAAGTTCTGTTGAATCTTTCTACTAATACGGTTGGAGTTGGATGAAAAGCAGTTGTTTCAGTTCTTTTTTTGTTTTTTTTGGCAATTAACAAATGAGAAATATCTTTTATTAACTTGGAAACAAAGTTACTTTCTGTATCCGACATTAAATACTGGAGTACAACGTGTCTAGCTACAATATTATTTTAAAATACTTTAACAATCGTATTCGCTTTTTTATCAGACACACAAGTTATTTATTTACTCATCTTTATTTTGTTCACTAATCACATGATTTTAATTACTTCTAATTCATCCTCATTTTCGGTTCTAATTTCTCTAATTTTGTTAATAGACTATTCTCATCAGTTTCAGTGACTCTACACTTATGTTACATGGAGCATTCACATTAGAATGTTTTCTACCTGTTATATGAATTATTTCAAAATCATAACCTTGGAGTACTAATGATCAACATGGCTAACATAGAGGAAAAGTTCATTAATGTTATTAGTCATCTTAATGGTACATGACATGTGATGATAGTAAATTTCCTACCATACAGATAAATACCGAACATGTTGGATTTAATTTAATTTCTGTTCCTCGTTGGACAGTTAAGATCTGCTGAGCTACTACAGATAGAACTTCTAAATCAAAACAGGACCAGGCACCACAGGAAGCAAGACCCTTAAAATAAAACATTAAGCTCTGTTCAAATTATTCTATAAACGTTATTAATATCTATAGAAAACTTCTGATATAAGTTAGCCATCAATTTTGCTTTCATCATATCTTAAATTAAGCAAATTGTTATTGATAATATTGCAACATCTTACATTTGTGAATGTCATTTCTTATAAAAGACAATATATACATATATTAATGAATTAAAGATCATAATAAATTACAAATTATTTACAATCAACTGTAAACTGAAAATACAAACTGTTCAAAAAGTGGTGCGTACTAGATTCTAATACAAACATTTTTAAAAAGCATAACTAGTGTATTGCTGACAATTCATTTAGTATTAATACTTCACTTGTATTTTTGTATTGTGACTTTAGTGGATATCTTTAACCTCATTACCATACAGTAGAAATGATATTTGTTACAGTGAGAAATTGTTTATTTCATGAGGAGCAGAGGATACATTACCTTGAAAAACTTTCCTAAAGCAATATAGTCCAGGCCATCTGAACAATTAAATACAACACACTGCTTTGCAACAGCTTTGGCCAAGTCCTTTGTGGTTTCAGTCTTCCCAGTGCCTGGCTGGTCCTTCAGGAGCACCCCCCCCAAATGAAGATGCAATGCCCCAAAGAGGGTATGTTAGCAGCGATCAGTGAGAGGAGTAATAACAAGCCAAACAGTGTTTCCCAAATATTCATAGCCATATGTCAGAGATGAGCTTATCACAGAAGTTATCATTTTTTCATCTTAAAATTAAAAGGTGGCATAATTGCTGTCTTACTTCTCAAAGTAACAGAATGTTTTCCTTATTTTAAGTTATTTTAAGACCAAATAAAACTGTCATTTATAATATACATGTTAGTGTGCATGTCTATATATATACATTTTTTCACAGTTTGACTTAGAATATGTTCCAATATCATTTTTTACAGATGGTAATATTAAAGAAATAAAGTAGTATTTAAACCACTTAATAAATGAGCTATCAAGAAATGTGCTTTACCTAACTTCTGCGTGTCATGTTCGTATATGCATATACACCTCGACATTTTACTCTATAACTAAACATTTTAAACTGAGAAAACCATTTTCAAATTTGTCCTTCAAGAATAAGAGGGATGAAGGTTACTTTACATAAGACAGTTAGAAAACATGACTGAAAACTGATATAATGGTTGCTAACTTATGGCAACACATTATTTCTTTTATTAAACCTTATTAACCTCACTCATATATAGTTGTAGATAATACGATATGATTCAATGTGTGGTAGATTCAAAAGATTCAATACAAAGGAGCTGTAGGCTCAGTGACATTTTGCTTTCATCTCATGGTTGTCAAGTCCTTGAGAAAGACACATTATTTTGATTGTTTCAGTCTATCAAGCTGCACAATGGGTACAAATTATTAGCTAAAAGGTTAAACTGTGCCAAACTGGCATCCTTTTCAGGTGGAATGCATCACTACTTTTATTTGCTTGTGCAAGTAAAACTGGAGTTTATTGCTGGTTTCCAAGAGCTGTCTCAGCACAGGATTGATTTGATTTCAATACTGTACTACCTTTTGAGTCAAATACATAATGAAAGACGGGCATCACAGGAACATCAGTAATGGTTTATACAAAATTGTTATTTTTCTAACTGAAATTCTATCAACAAAGCTAACTGTATAACAATACCACATTGAAGAGGCTTCTAAAGTTGTTTAATTAGTATACTCCTATCTCACAATACAGCTGAAATGGAAACTTCCATGGCAACAATTTGAAAATGACATATCATACACTAGACAAAAAAAATATTTCCTCAAAATTAATATCTCAGAAGTGAGTAGATGAGAATAATTTTTAAGTAAAAAAGTCAGAGATAATCCAGTTATTCATGCTAAAACATCCCCTCTGGACAATTGCTGACACTAAATAAAATATTTATAACAGCAGCACTTTAGAGAAAGAACCTTTAGTTTTAATGCCAACATAGCATTTAATAGGAATAAAATCCTTTGAATCTATACTAGGTGAAGTAACAATCACATGAACTTGCAAACTCATAATAAGGAAAGGAAAAATTATCAAAAGCCCTCCACAAACTAAGTAAAGTTAACAGAAAATGTTATGATAAAAAAGTGAAGTATGAATCACAGGAAGAAGCAAAAACTTTATACATGTGCATAAGTGAGTGCTGAATCATGTAAATTTCAGTAAAGAGAAAGTCAGCTACACTAGAAGGGTGTGTCACACTCCTATTGGTGGAGAGTTGTCACGTGCTCATTTGCATGCTACAACACAGTAATACCCTTGGGAAACAAGTGAATTTGGACCCTCAATACCTGTGGTGAGTGAAAATATTTGTATATATAAAGCAGCACAAATAGAGGAAAGCTATTATGTAAGAAGAAGTAAGATTGTATCAGAAGTATGCCTTATCATGTATGGCTTATGAACTTTTTATAACTGGCTCCAGTATTTCCTTTTATTTTAGTTGTTAATTTGAATACATTGTTTTTATAATAACAAATGTTCTATGTAACACCAGCCTACAACTGAGTATCTGAAGTGTTCTTTACCTGTTGACAGTACTAAGATCACATACCTGAAGCATTCCTTTCCTGTCGAGGTGAATATTTCGAGTGATTTTTTACCTGTTAGCAATAATAAAATTAAGTATCTCAACTGTTCTATGATTAGCATTAATATCAAATTTCAGCATACATTTACATAAGAAATGTTAGCCCCCCAGTGATATAATGGTATGTCTCTGGACTTATGGTGGTAAAAATCAGGTGTTGACACCCATGGTGTAGCTTTTTACAAAATAACTAAACAAACAAACAAGAAATATTAATTGATATTATGAAATTGGGCAACACCTCTTCATCTTAAGCTATAATTTGTTCATTTATATTTTTCTAGCATTATTAGTTACTGATGTGAAGTGCTCTAACCTGCCAATAATATCTAAGTTGACTTAACCATATAAAATCATTTTCAGATGACACTTTGTTTTCTATTAAAGTAGCCAACACATCTCGAGCATGCACATCCAGTACAACCAGACACCCAAGGGTTATTCTTGTCTGTTGGGGAAAATTTCCTTTCACTAATGTCACAACTTTCTCTATCTGCCTATTGTTTTGTTCCAAGTATTTATCCAAAGCCTGAAATTGTAGTTAATGTAAATAAAAAGGTAAATTACTGTAATGCAATGCTAAAATATTTGATTTTGTTGTTCCACTGTTAAAATTATTTATCTCAAAACCTTATTAAAAGTATTCAAACTGCAAACTACATGTTTTGAAGAATAACAAAATATTTCAACAGATGTTACATTTACAAATATCATTTTAGTGAAACTTTTAATGTAAAATCAACAACATACTTCTAGTCCATTCTTTATAGCTTGATGAATGTCTGCTGTCCAGTATGTCTGAGAAATACAGAGAATAGCTTGTCCTGGCCATTTCATTACCCACGACTCACGAGGAGATTCACAATATGATCTAATAGATCTAGATATCACCTATCAAACCATGAAGAGCAAATAATTTATTTTTAATGAATGTACAAGGCATGCTCATTAAGAATATGTAAATTCCAGTTCCTATGTTATCCTATCAGATTTTGTTAAATAGTCAAAATTTTAATACATGAAACAAAAATATTCAGTAAACATTGCAAAATGAGTAAAATGAGCCCTGATTTACACATTCTTGTTACTTACAAATGCCTGAAATCCACTATGACTTACATACAATTTTCCTACTTATAAAAGTGAAAAACTTTTGACCTGTGATTTAAATAATATTCTCTCACACACATAATAAAATAAATACAAACACAATCTCTTCATATTTTTACCTATCTAGCAAAATACATTATCTATTTACTTTCCACACATGGTACCTATATCCTACAAAAACAAAACATAAAAACATGACTTATTCATAAAGATAATACATCTTAATGTAATACATAACTAGTACATTCTTCTCACATACAAATATAATACAAAACAATGATTCCTAATACACATTTTGTCAAAAAAAAATATTGATATAATATTTCTACTCCTACAAAAACTTTGAGTTAGGTACCCGTATAAACAGAATAATGAGATACCACATGACAAGTACACTTTTCTTACTCTCTCAAGTACAAAATACATCACATATATTTTGACACACAGGATACAGTAATCCTTAATTACTCACATATTCTTCTTTCTCAATCTTACAAAACACACACATACACAAATAGCAAGGCTTATAAATTTCTCGTGCTTCAAAATGGTATAAAAAATGTCAGTTTATACACTGATTGTATTGTGCTGAAACATATTCTTTTCAAATAAAATTATAATATAAAAAGAGAATAATTTTTATGTTATTTTTAATTATAAATGATAAAAAGATGCATCATTATATATATATTAAATTATTTCCTATATGCATAATAATATGTATAAATAGCATTATATAAGAGCATTTGTTAACTACAAAAGTAATCCAAAACATGTTATTAAATACATTTTTCCTTACTGGTAAAAAAAACAACAACCATATCTTATGCATTTTTCAAATTGATAATATTTACATACATAATGCATAAACAATATAACTTCTATAATATTCTTACTCACATACATATTTCCAAGATAATCATGACTTAAAATTCTGTTTCTTTGCATAGGTAACACTGATAATTGCATGAGTTTGCAAATTCTTCCAGAACTGTGCAAAGATATTAGCACAAAGTCATAAATTCAATTTCAGGTTACTTTCAAATGGAAGGTAAATATGAAATTTCAGAATTTTCTTAAATTTCATATTGAGTGCAACAGAAAGCCTGTGGTGGTGTTTGAGTTCAACACACACTTAATATTGTGTATGTCCCCCCTTTTGCTTTAATAACTGCAGACAGTCTTTGAGGTATTTTTGCAGTATATTTAACAAAAGTATCCTTTAGGATTTTACTTCAAATGTCTCTAATACATTCCCATAAAGTTTCTTTGGTAGTAGCATTTGATTCATCAAGTTTCTGATTTATCAAATTCCAGATTTATCAAGTTGGTCAAGATTAAGGCTCTGTGGGGACCATTGCATCATTTGAGTTACTCCAGTAGCTTCTTCCTTACCTAAACAATTTCTGCATGGGTTGGATAACTGTTCAAGGTCATTAGCTTCTTGGTAGTAGAATCTTTTAATATGCTAATCACTGATGGTCCATGAGCTGGTCCATTATTTCATCCATTTTGCAAAGGTTTCTTGTTGCATTAGTAGAAAAGCATTCCAAAACCATCACACGGTCTCCTCCCATGCTTGATGGTAGGTGTTATGAATTGAGGTAAGTAACTTTCACTTTTCTTCTTTCAGTTATACAATCAATGCTTTGAACTAAATATTTCAAACTTGTACTTACCTGTCCATAACACCATTTTCCGATCATCAATAATTCAGTTTTTGTACTTTTTAGCAAATCTCGGTCTCTTGAAAATACTTGGAGATCAAAGTTAATTTTTTTTAACAGCTATACAATTGAATGTACACTTTTCTATCATTTAGCACATGATCTTTATCTCATGCATGAGGTCAATAGCAGTCTTCTTTCTGTCGCAAATGCTGCATAAACAAAACACACAAGTGTCATTGTGTTAAGGTATTCTGCCTCTTCCTTTTCTATTTTCAAATTTATTTATCTCAGTTTCATGATCTGGGGTGTACTTGACAGTGTTTGGAAACATTTGAAGCCTGCAGCCAATTATCAGGGGTAATCCAACCAGCATTATGTAAAGCTTTTATTAAAATCTCTACTCTACTGACAATTATTTATACTTGTTGGGCCATGGCATGACAACAAAAATTAATATATAGTAATAAACACTGTTTTTATCAAGGTTTAGTTGTGGAGTGCTATTCAATTGACTTATTTTAGCATATCCCAAATTTGATCAGTATGTTCATTCAAGCAGAAACATTATTACATGCCCATGGTACAAGTATATTGAAATTCTAAAGAATGATAAGTATTCTCAACAAGGCTCATTCAATTTTCAACAGAGACCAGTGAAGCATTGCCATGGCATTGAAATTCATATTTTGTTATGGCATAAAATAATTAGTCCTATAAAATAGTAAAAATAAGAAAATATTTTCTTGTTCTAACACATGTACATGTTATTGTATGTAAGTACAGAACCTAAAGGAACTTACTTTGTGAATGCTATCTTTCATAATCCCTTCTAACTGTAAAAGCCATTTCTCTACCTGTCCTCAAGCACGAGAGGTAGATATTGTTTCTGTCAACTCTTCTCACCCTCACTGCTCTCCATATGAGTTATGTCCAGATAATCTGTAAAGTTTATTCTTTTTATAATTTGAGACTGAGCCTTAAAAGATTATACATAGAGTTTGCTGTTTGTTACATCTTTGCACTTCTGTAGAAAAATGTTTACATTTATCAGGCAGGCAGTAGTATGGCCTATGTAGGAATGGCTAGAATTGTTCATAAATATGGAATTTTAAATATCTTTACAATAGGTCATAGAACTTTACAATAGCAATAGCGTTACCTTTAATAACAAACATATGTAATGACCAAGTCATAAGTTCTGGAAGTGTCTGTAAATACCACAATAAAAAGTTTGAATTTCTTGTTTTTCTTTTATATTACATGATAACTCAAAATTCAAAACAATTATGTCAACCAAATTCACTTAGGTGACATAATGTAAAATGAAGTCTTTGCTTTCATAAGTGTTATTTACTAAAGGTAATTAAAGAAACAAATTGTAATTCTAGTGGAATAATGTTATCATTATCCCTGGAGGAAAACCTTCTAACAGAAATTGTTGTTCCTTGAAAAACCTTAAGAACATGGAGAAACAGGAAGTAAGACAATAATTGATGAACAATAAGTATTAAATAACTTCTCAGGCTTTTAAACGAGTACTCATATTTGTATTAATCAATTTATTTGCACTAACATCACGACTTTTTTTCTTTCTTGATGTACCATCTTTGGGCTCAATTACCTAAGCTTTCTACAAGTGCAAGATGTTTAGTAAACAAAAGAATCTTACAGAACAACTCAAATTAGAAGTTGCCTAGCAACAACTAAAATAAAATGTGCCCTAAGTTTCTGTAAAATAATAAGCCTAAAGGCTAATAAGGTAAAATAAAATAATGTTACAAAGTCAAGAAATGGAGCAAGTCATATTATTATTGTAATTTGTTAACATAATGCTAGAAAGATAAAACCAACATCAAAAGTAAAATCAACAAAAAGAAATTAATAAAAATTTAGGGTACTTTTATAAAAGCAACAGAGAAATGCATGGTTTGATTTCTTTAAACAATAAGTAATCAGTAAGTATGAAGGGGGATTCCAAGATTATGGTTAATGCCTATAGCAGGACCACAGTCATGAGGTGCAATTCTAACGGCTTCCCTATTGATTTTCATTCTGGTATTACAGTCCTTGGCAATGATTTTTATATTCTTGAGATCAACATTGTGGTTTTCCTCTCAAGTGTATAATGCAATGCCTGAAGTACCTACAGAAGCATGTGCAAAGTCTCTTTGATGATGTTTCATCCCAATATTAATAAGACATTTAGTCTTTCTAATGTATTCTTTTTATGCTCACATGATATATTGCAAACAAAGTGTTTTTGCATGGAAGTCTGATATTTAGACTTAACCTTGATTAAAATATTGCACAAGTTAATCGGGCACCTGAACATAATTTGAATGTTAAAGGTATTCATTATTCTTTTCATTTTTCTCCAAGTTCTTAAAAGTAGGATATCACCATCCATAGTTTATTTTTCTGTTTAATGGTACTTTCCTCATTAAAAGGTTTTTGACATTCTTTTTTTATCAATTTTTCGAGATATTTATTATTACTAAAAGTCAATTCAAATTGTAGAGGTTCAGTTTCTACATAGTAGTTTGCTGCATATTCTATGCACTCTACATGGTGAGGTTTCAATGATACTATTTTTAACAGATACAGGATGCTATCTGATAAACAGTTGTTGTTATTGCATGTCATCATTATTCTTTATAACTATTCCCAACATTACCTCTACTGTTACTCCTGAAGATAATGTCATACAAACAATGAAACGTGTAGAGTCTTTTAGGGCAAGTCCTTTTTTTTAGTAATTATTTATCATGTGAGATTTTAAATTTTATTGCTTTTAATTATGAATATATCTTTTATACAAGTTTCATTTTAAAATTATTTAGGTTTACTGTTTTTTTTTTTCATTTTTGCTTAATATCTTGTGATTTGAATTGTTTTGTTAGATCCTATTGTTTACTAAATGTTTTGAGCATGTAAAAGTCTTAGGTAATTAAGCTGAAAGCTTGTGCTTTAAACTAAAAAAAAATGTGGTAAAAATCTGAATGAATTACTTTATACAAATAAAATTTATAGTTGGTACCTCACTGTATTTAGAACACAGTTATATATACAACCTTCCTAAGTCTGTTGAAACACTGCACTAAAAAAAATAACAACAAGCAAACAACTAAAGAAAATCTTATATTTTTGGAAACAACAAAAGCAGGGCGAACTAATTAATGTCTTTCTCCACCAGTATGTTGTATCATCAAAAAATTAGGAATGTGGTTTATCATATCACGTCAAATTCTTTCATTGATTTACTGCCTAAAATATACACAATAACAGATACAAATAGCTTTAAGCTAAGCACTGAAGCTATGCTTACTGTTTGCAATCTGAGATAAATAATTTTCAGACTGCTTTTTTAGCTGCCATATGACAGTTTTTACTGTTTTCTTTGCACAGTGTAGCTGAATATTTTAAATTTTGATTAATGTTGATGGAATAAATTGTTATATATATGACGACAATTAAGCTTTAAAAGTTGTCCAACTGTCTTATCCCTGAAAAAAAATGCTTGCTGTTAGTGAATATAATTGCTTCTAGTGACATGTGTATATCCCCTTCAAACTGCCACTTTTCACAGATTCTGAAAACAAATGTAGTTGAACATTTGGTTAAAAAAGTAGTTAATAATGATGCTTCAGCGAGACAAGTACTTACAATTATGCTCCTTTAAAAGTAAAAGAAATCATTACTCTTACCCATTACCTTGCAATTTAACCACAATATAGCCAATACCTCTGCATTTACAAGGATTATACATCCACTTTAGTAAGTACATTTACTGATAATGTGTTTTGCATAAGTAAATAAATAGTGAGTTATACAAATAAACAAAGGAGATTTTAAAGTAACCAGTCAGTCTATTTTAAGTAGATATTACACATTTATTTTAATATATATGCATCAAATCTAAACGTATTTGTCAATGTATTCTAAAACAAGTCCCCACAAAATCAAAGGGTTGCAAACAAATTAAGTAATTTTTTAAAACGTGAATATTGCTAACACAGTGAAAAATATAGCTAATCTATAACATAAACCATCAAAATATAAATTAAAATATGGTTTATACTATTTATAAACTGGGAATAGAACAATTTCCTTGCAAACTCACCTCTTTGGATCTTTTGTTTCTGACAAGATTTCTAAAAGTTTTTTATCATTAGATAAAAAGAAAAACCTTAGAAAATACAAGTATTTCTTTTCCAGGTAGTCATTTAAGCCCTATGAGATAAAAATATGAAAATACAAAATAAAGCACTAACTGATGCAAAATGTATGTTGTAAAATATTATGTTCAATCAATTCCAATATATTTTTAATGAGTTCCTTGGACATCAGTTGGAACAAATGTGACAAATCTATTATAGCTTATCCTTTTATGATAATACATATAACGTGTTTTTAAGCTGATAACACAACTACAGCAATTATACAACTTTGAATATAATTCAGAGAAGATTATAATAGAATATAAATATCAGTTTATGGTTTGAATGATGAAAAAAATTAATTATATTAATTATTACAAAGTCAAATTGTTGCCATTATTGCAATAACAAATACATTTTCATCTGGACATTTTTAACCACTATGGTTAAAAAGTCAAATTCTCATTGGTTGAAACCATTTCCTGCTTCACATTGGACATATAGAAAGTCAAATTTACAAATTTTGCACTTTAATAACAAACAAAATTACTTTTTGTACCAATCT
The DNA here is from genome assembly GCF_004210375.1 of Tachypleus tridentatus. Classification (NCBI taxonomy): domain Eukaryota; kingdom Metazoa; phylum Arthropoda; class Merostomata; order Xiphosura; family Limulidae; genus Tachypleus; species Tachypleus tridentatus. Next base: position 41,719,761 of record NC_134832.1, on the reverse strand, counting down.
TTCTAGAATTGTAGTATCAAATTTTTGTTTTTTTTTAATCACAGTACATTATTATATTAGAATATAAAGCAAAGTGATAATGCAATAATATTGTTTTTTCACCTTACAATAAAATAAGATTAACCAAAAATAACACTAATAACCTCAGTCTTCTCAATACAAAATAAAATAGTATTATTTTTAGATTTTTGTCCAAGAAAATATACGGACAAAGCCCTATAGTTGAGAAGTTCCTTTAGATTTTTGATTAATTTGAGGAGGGGTTTTAGATTCATGAAAAGAATAGCTTTCTTCATCCTTACATTATTGTATACTAAATAAATTCTGATAGGAGCAATAGACTTAGTCACTTTGTGATTAGCACTGCATAAATAATGTTATTATGTAGCAAAAGCCCTCCACCAATATGAAGACATCATAACTTGTGAATGCAAAAAATATGAAGTTGTACTAGAAGTGTGGAGGAAGAGTGGGAAATTTGTGCAGAAGTGGGTATTTTAAGGTAGGGAAAATGTTAACTTTCAAGATGATATACATTTAATCACACAAAAACTAAAATCCCACATTAATATAGTGAAGGGACTGGTGCAAGATTTACCTATTTCAGCTCCATTCAGAGAGCACCCAAAGAAACTCATGGAGTGTGACACCCAATAGCAGGAGCTTCACATGGATATACTTGTGGGATACTACTTGTGCAAAATTTTGAGAAATAAAAGTACTCTGAGTGGCACCGCGAGCCACTTTACAGAATCCTGTAAAATAGAGAAAATGTATTCATCTGACTAAGAATGGTAAGTAGATTGGAAGATAGCAGACTGGAATAGGCAGTAACTCACAGGAGATGAGACAGCCAGGTGATGAAGATAGTGTGTGATGAAAGTGGGAGATGTAGTCCACATGCCAGTCTGTAAAATGTCATCAAGTAGCCATCAAAAACAAGAGGCAAAAGAATGGGTGAGGTGGGAGATTTGATGAGAAGAAATATGGAACAGCCTGCAGGTATTGACATCCAATGAAAAGTAGACCAACAACAGCAGTTGACAAACTAAGCCTGTAAGTTTAGATAGTGATAAGTCCCTCAAAGAAGAAAATCCCAAGAAAGAAAGAAGTGAAGAAGGGAGCCAGGAAATTATGAGATGTAGGCTAGGTAGCAAGATACAGCATAAACAGAATGTGACAGAAGACACAAGTCAGATTGAGCATGGAAGGAATCACCTTCCCAAATGCTGAAGTCTTAGAAAGGAAAGAGACCAGACACGATAAAGTAAAAGATATGGAGGATAGAAAAGGGTATGGAAAGAGTTCAAAGCATAGAAGTCATAGAGATGGTGACCTAAGGGAAGGAGTAAGAGGAAATAGAACTATAGGGAAATTTAATATAAGGAGTAGGTGACCATTGGCTCAGAGAAACTGGGTAAGAGTATGCAAGATTATTAAGGTCCAAACTGGGCAAGGGAACAGGGCAGGGATATCTATGGAAGGAGAGGAAAAATATGGATAGAACTGGGGAAGACAATACCTTGCAAAATCAGGAAAGATAATGGGTGGTAGACAAGGCAGCCTAATAACCAACAATGGTAGAGAGAGCCAACCCTTTGTTGAAAAATATTGTAAAAAAAGAGAGATAGCCAACAATGAGACAGTCAGGATGAAGATGGTGATGAATATGTCAGAATGAAAAACACTATTACACTGGTAGATAGACAGGGTAGATGAGCAACAAGAATAAGACAGGAAAAAGATCACCAAATAAGAATGTCTGGTTTGACAGGTAATGGATTGGATAAATCCCAAGTATGAAATCAAATAGCAACATGTTGCAGCAAGAAAGAAGGTGTGAGAGGAAGGAAAAGAGGGAGATAGCAAGACAGAAGGCAAAAAAGAAAACCAGTGATGAGTCAGTCAAAGAGGTGCCACAAGGGCCCATAATAAAAATCATGGAGGTGTGGCAAAAGCACAGATGCATAGACTCCCCAGGAGAGAGCTCGCTCATCTGAAAACCCAAAGTCAATAAACTATTCCATGGGGCAGAACAAAGTCTGGTCAAGATATATGGCCTGCATTGAAGTTTACAACATATAGTACATGACAGACAATAAGGCAAATGTATTGAGAAGTGACACAAGAAAAAGAAGGTATAGGGTTTGAAAACAAAAAGTCCTGGATCTGATACTTTTCTGACACTTGATATAAGATACGACTGTGAAGTTTAAAGAGCGAACCATAACTAAATGATCCAACAGGAGGGATAGAAAATGGGAACTTGCCCAAAGTACTGTCAAAGTTTGAGTACATTAAGCTGAAGTCAAGATACATCCTTGATCAGAGTGTTCAACATAAGGTTGTCATTCAGAGATGCCTCTCTTCCTAGTAAGAATATATTGGTGAAAAAGGCATAAGAAAAATTTGGGTGGAAGTAGGTGCACATTTATAGTGATATCGAAATGGTAGACAGCCACCCAAAATGTCTGTGAGAAGAGAAACAGTAGGTCCAAAGGTTCCTGTGATTCATTACACTGGTTGCACAAGGGCATTCAGAGATGGTTGATATGAGCATGGCCCAGTAGAATAAACAGTTTCAGGAAAGCTATAGTTACTAAAGACAATAGAGCCTCTCAGGCAACACAAGTAGGACAGACTCACATCCCAGTGAGAGAATGTTCCATCATTTGCAGATAGACAGGGTAAGATTCAGCCCAGCTGAGAAAGAAGTTGAAAAAATACTCCCAGAAAAACAAGGTATTTGATGGGATAAGAAAGCATTTAGAAGTCTTGGCAAGCCATCCTACAAAGACAGTTTCCTACAGAAGGTAAGACTTCTCCTGTTAATGGGACAGAAGAAGCCAATCATTCATGCAATAATGAAAATCATAGAGCAAGTTCTTTCAGATGGTACACAAAAACCTTGACTGTTCTGTTAAAGACATAGGAGGTCAATGCAATGCTAAAAGAAAAAAGATCGCTGAACTGGAAAGAATGATTTCAAGAAACAAATTTGAAATATCTTTAAGACTCAGCATTGGGAATATGAAGAAACATATCTGAGATGCCACTCTTGCTCATCCAAAGTCCAAGGAAAATGAACCAACAAAGAGTAAAGAAATTTTCCATGCAAAATGAGGGATGACCACCTAGCAGATGAAAGTGGAAAGGTAGATTACCAGCCTCCAGTCCCCAGTTTTATTGGGGACCACAAACAGGTGAAAGTAAGACCCTCTCTATGACTTGTTTGTGCAATAGATCTGGCACAGTGACTTCCAGATATTGAAGATAGATGTAATTTGAGAGAGAAGTGAAGTTAACCAGCTCCATGAGAAAAAACTAACAAGTATGACCCATCTATCTGCAGATAGTTGTTAACAAAGATGTGCATATCACAAAGACCAGCCCCATGACAACTGAATCTGCTCCATTGTCATTGATGAATCCAGAAAGTCTGACACTGGGCTGAAGAGTATTGAGCAAGAAGGATAAAATAGGAAAAGGGTATAATGATAAAAACAGGGATAGGAAGTGGGAGGAGTATAATGATCAAAATTCAAGTAAACAGGGAAAGAGTACAGACACAGAAAGTATGGCAGAAAGTAGAAGGGAACAGGAATTGCCTGAAAAATCAAGTAGAGCTCGATGAATTGTCTCTTACATGAAGTGAAGAGAGGAAAGGTAATAAAGCACAGAAAGTAGTATTAAGCAAAGACAAGAGAACTGAGCACTGGAGAGTGAAATCGACCTCAGTGGGCTTGCTCCCAAACAGGCAAAAGAGATTTCAAGGTCTATGACTCTAGAAGGAGGAAGTTCAGTTAACTGTAGGCCATGATAAAGGAATTAGAAAGCAAGAAGGACAAGAAATAAGATCACTGGCATGGGGTAGATCTATAAAGGAAGCAATATTAACATCAATATCAGAAGATGGGAAAAGAATCAAAATTATTTAAGTTGGGAGTTGTGATGTAGGGAATGGGAAATATTGTAAGACAATGGAATGAGAGATAGAGTGATAAGGTCCAAATAGAATGAGGATGTCTGAAAATTCTCCTCAACGACAAGAGAGGTTCTCAAAGCATAACCAGAAGGGAGAGACAAACAGTAAAAGTTGTCTTTCTCATCACATTCCTTCTCAGAATGAGGGAAATAATTCTTGGCTGCATAATAAAACCTACTACCCTATGCACAATGGCCATCATGCCATTTATGTTTAACATGTCTTCAGTAGCCAAATTAGAAAATTGACTATTGCAAGGTTATTCCTCATCTCAGCAGATGCCGAAGTTGCATGAACTTGAAAGTTCATAGTTTGATAAACTAAAGAAAACAAAGTTTCTTTATTAGATTGCAAACCTCTGTAAGTTATGAATAAAACAAAATACATCAAATACACACAGTGCTAAGGAAGATTAATGAAGAATCTCAGTGGAAAATCATAGGATTAGATAGTGCACAGGAAGGTTATGTCATGCTCATATTAGTGGAGGGCTTTTATTACATAATAACATCATTATGTGATGGTGAAAATCATAAGAAATCTAGTGAGTGTTGGTAGAAGTTGTCTAAAGAATTGTGGAATGCAAATCTCTAAGGCAGATGCACAAGAAAGATTGTTTTCTGTGTGAAGAAGTAGATATGGTCTCAGAAGTAGGACATTTTTATATTAATGAATGTATTATTGTGAAAAGTGTGAACTATCTAAAAATATTTATCAGTGTTAATATAATACAATTCAGAAAATGATGGTTTAATTAAACACAAGTGCAATAATAATGTGAATTTACTGAGCTTATTTGGAAATATGCAATCCACTTTGTTGATTTTAAAAGTAAAATATACACAAAACTTTACTTAAAACACATTGATAATAGCAAAACAATTATGTCACTAACTGAAATGTTGTGGAAAGCAAAATATAATTTAAAACTAAGCAATTACACAGGAAAAAGTGGAGTGGTCCACAAATGGCATCTAACACATGAGTGGCATGTGCATTTATGTTAGCAATTTGCTTACAGATGTGAAGTGTGAAAGTTGGAGTAAAAGTTAGCAATGAAGTGGATGTAAGGAGGGGTATTCCTAACAGTTGGCCAGACTTTTATAAATATTATATATCAGTAGTAAAGTGAAGGTGACAACAGGTGAGTGCTCAGCAGGACATATTAACTTTATAAAATATAAACAAATCAAAAAAACAATTAACTATTTTGTTTATTTGATTTATATGTGTATATATCTTTATTTAAGTTAGGTAGTGAAAATTTATGGCCATTTTGTTTTCTTGAATTTTTTTATAGATACTTTTTTAAATTTATGATGGGGAATGTCCCAGAGGTGAAAACTGCCATTGAGTATACTAAAGTTATCTTCTGAATGAGATTAAACAGTTTCAACAAAAAGGACTGCAATTTTACCTTTTGAATCAGTTCCAACAACTCACTGGATTTCTTTAGTTTCTCTAAAATTTTTTCAACCTGGAGAACTGCCAGTACATGTCTGTCTAAAACAGCAGCTTTCATGGTGTCTCTCCAGTTCTTGTCTACAGTTGTGAATCGTCTGTATTGTATGATAAGAGTATTAAGATGACGTAATTATTCAAACAATTATATAAAAAAACATCTAAAATGTTGGAACACATCTAAAGTTTAAATGTACCACAAAATTATTTAAAAGATGGTACTACCTGTAACAATAGATTTAAACGAATGAAAATATGTTTTCTATTTGTATTTCTTTCCTGTATGGAACGTTTTTAATAACTGCATTTTATTTTTATCACAACTACATTTTTCTATTTCAACTAATAAGTATAAGAATATAATTGAATTACACAAAGCACTAATAATGATATTTTATGTTTAAAATACTAAGCTATATACATAAATATGTATATAAAGAGAATAAAAAAGTCAGAGATAAAAGAATAATGTATAAATTGTCTTCACACAAGCAATAAACTACTACTTATAAAAATTCTAAAAACATTGAGGAAATATTAAAATAGTTGTAGTGCATACCTTCCCTCCTCTGGCATTTGAGCCATAATATCAGGGAACTAAAGATTGGCTCTAAATATAGCCATGTAGCTTGAACTTTTAACCACTCATCAATTATCTCTTGTAGCATCAACAACTTGTGTTCCCACTCTCTGTAAAAATGAAAAATAAAAAAGTAAAAATACTTCACAATTTGAAATATATAGTATATAGTATATGAAATATAAAGGTATATATAGTGTTTATCATAAAATAAAAGTAATATTTAACATGGAAAAAATCATTAGAATATAATTAATTTGATAAAAATATTTTATCAAACCTTTTTTTATATTTATGAAACAGTACCTTTAAGTTTTTCGAAAAACACAGTAAACATTACTCCTTAGTATAACACGTTTCTATTACACTATCATTTCAAACATAGTCCTTTTTGGATTTTTTTCATGTATATATCTATCTTTATGTGTATTTTTCTTTAAGAAAACAATACACACACATACACATGTATATGATTATATCTGTACTTAAAAAAAAAATTGAGAATGACCATTAACTATGTAACAAAAGAAAAAAATTAATTTTTGCAGCCTAATTTACCACATTGTTAATGAGGTAAATGAACAACATATTAATGTAAACACAATATATCAACACATTGCACGTATTACTTAATCTCTTTTTCGAAAGGCTTGATGAAAGGTGAACCCCTCATAGTTTGAGTTTTAACAATGTGATCATCCAAGAGAAGTTGAATATCATCTACAGATGAGAGTATATAGGTTCCTGTTTCTCGATATGGCACCATGACAAACTCCATCTGAAATTTGTCAACAATACTGAATTACCAGAACCAAAATTTAATCAGTTACTGCAAGAGCAATTACATCTAATAGATTTACTATTCCATTTTATACATTTTATTCATGTTGTAGATTTAATCAAAAAAACTTATGATTTTTGACATGAATATTACCTGATATTTGTTAACTTATATTCCAGTGGGTTTAAAAATATAATAAAATATATTAAGAAAAAAAATAAAAAGGTATTTTTGATGGTCACCAATTACTAGTAAGTATATAAAGAACTCAAATGTATATGAATATATATATATATATATATTCATTTTGTACATTGTCTTTTCAAAAATCAATGGCAAGCACAAGCTCTTTAAATTGTTTTACAGTGTTAATATTAGTGTATCTTGGAACCATAAAAAACATAAGCTATGTCTTACATCATCCCATTCTTGTATCATTTTTCCAAGGCTTTTCCAGACTGTATTCTTTGCTGGCTGATTCACTGATTAATTCAAACTGAGACACAAACTCATCAAGGCTCAGGTCTATGATCTTGGCCAGTGTAGTATTGTCATCAGCATGGAGTGGAAAACCAATCGCATCTGAAATCTGATCCCAGTGACGGTCTCGTAGACCTGGATTACACAAGGTTTGAATTAAAGGCAAGTTGTCTTTAAAGTCTTCAATTTTAGTCTTGACCTGAAAAAAGTTTAAATATATACTATGTCACTATGTGTATTGGGACAACATAATCATCTACATTGTGTTTTAAAATCAGATATCCAAATTATTAGAGAATGAGCCTAACTTAGGTGTTAATCACACCTTGAACTCTTTAAAAATCCAAAAGTAGCTAGTATACAACATAAAATAACTAAAAGAACACACCATTTAAAATGGTTTTAAAAAAAGAGGACTAAGTATTTCAAGAGCTAACCAGCTTTTATCATCCTAGATGGTGTAAAATGGTTCCCTTTTCACAGTTCAGGTTATTATTATTTTTCCCCAAAGCCTATCTTTTGAAAAATTAATTTTTGAAGGTTATTTTCTACTCTCCTTAAATTATGAATGGAGGTGGTCTGGAAATGAATATAATTACTTTATTATAAGTATGTTTTGCCAAAGCTAATGAGAAGTATGGCTTAACTTTAGTGTTGTTTTTGTATTAATCTTGTGGAGTTTTTAAAACTTTAAAGTTTCTTTGCAAGCAATACAGTAAACAACAGTGGTGAACCTTTGATGATAAAGCTGATAAATTCTCAAATTGCTGAACCTTTTGAAAAAAAATGGAGTTGGTGTGCTCTTTAAGTTATTGTATTAACTCATGTGATTGCTGATAAACTAATTCCAAGTAAGATTTTGGGATCTTTCATTTCTTTCTTTGAAGGATTATTTCAAAATATCTATGACTATTATGAAATTCATGAACAGAGTCAGTGGAGAAGAGTCCATTAGCAGTTGGAGGTGTGTGTTTCCAATAATTTTGATAATACAGTGTAAATAAACACAAACTTCATGTTTAATGTACAATTGCTTATTTTTGATTAAACTACATAAAATAAAAAGGAAATATTATACATCATATCACAAACAATAACTTATGGAAGTGATCCTGATTTAATATAATTTTAACTACATTAAACTAAGGAATTATTTTAAACAATACAAATAACTATGTTGCATTTGGAAATTCACATTAAATGATTTTATTGCACCTCTTGTTTAAAAAATATTCTTTAAACAGTCTATAACAAATAGTAAAACTTCATGGATCTAGTTTTACAGTTACATAGTAGATCTTCATGCAATGTAGATTTCTTACTTGTAGAGTAACTTTCTTAGCAGTTGGGCAGTCATTAAAGGTTTTTTCCAATTTGTACATGATGCGCCAGTAGTTACCAACTTCTTGCTCCACAAGATCAGGGTTTACTGCTCTAAGTGGTCCTTCTAACCAAGCACTTAAGTTAAGTATGTTTAATCAGAAACTTGTTGTTTATCAATCATTGTATATATATATATATATATATATGTTTTATATTTAAATATTCAAAAATTTCATAAATTTTGGATAATGCATGAAATTTTAAACATCTGTTATCTATTATAATAGTTTCTGTTAGAATATCCTAAACTTACCTGTGTTTCTTGTTAAAATCAACAGTAACTTCATATAGTTTCAGATATGGTAGAAGTTTTGCCAGCAACTGTGGTCTTTGAGGATAGTTTGTTGTTGACCAACCAAAGGATTCTTCTTCCATATTGAACTGGTCAACTTTATCAGCAGCTTCCTGAAGGTGTTTTTCTAGTTTTCTAGCTTTCTTCAAGTATCTAGACACTTCTTGCAGCTCCCCCATTGTTGTCAATTCCTCAATTTGAAAACCATAACTCTCTAACTCATCAATAAACATCCTTCTATGAACCTGAGTTTTAAAAACCAAGTAACCAAATTAAAACAATGTATTACTTACATAATTAAAAAAGAACGTTTTCTAAGTTTATCAGACTAGCCCTAGCTATTTTCAATAATATTTGAATTACTTCAGTTTCACTTGCCAAAACTTGAAAAATTCCTCAATAAACAAATTGGTGTATATTTTATTTACATAAATATTCCTTTCTAATCTTTCGAAATGGATTGAAGCTATCCAACAACCTTGCTTAGGTATGTCACTAAGGCTCTCTCCATTTGTTGTTGACAAACGGTTGTAAAACAATTTTTGCTCATATTGAGAAACAAAATACTATGATCAGTAATGAAAAGTATGTATAAAAACAATATTTAGATTAAGTTGTTTTTTATCACCAGACATATCACAATGTTTAGTATAACATTTCCCATCATATGTATGATACAGTTCAAAACTGCAGTTCTTAATGAATTTAGCATCTAATTTATGCAATTTTAATTTTCCTATACTGAAAATGTATTTCTACTTATCTCTATAACTTATATACTTATATAACTACTTACCTCCTGATGAAACTTTGTAGAATGGACGGCAACTGCCTGTTGTGGAGACACAAGTGTAGAAAACGACGTTTCCAAAGTCTTCTGCCTTTCGTCTTCAAGTCTTGAAGAAGAAAGGTGGAAGACTTTCAAAACATTGTCCTCTCCACAACAGGCAGTTGCTGTCCATTCTACAAAGTTTCATCATCTACTCTGCCTAAACAATCTATCAAAGAATACTTATCTCTTCTCACATAAATAGTTCAATACTGCCCTTTTTTATGCAAAAAATATATTTACATATACCACAAGCATTTTATTTCTCTTCTATTAGAATTGACTGATTCCCATGTGTCTGTCATGCAAATCATCATGCATGAACCCTCTACTGAAAGAAGTGTGGCATACCTGAATGATGCATGCAACTCTCTTTATTCCATCCTACAGAACTGTCACTTTAAGTTTTGGCAGAAGACAGAAGCACTGGTATACAGTGAGAGAAAGGGTGAGAAGCGTGAGAAGTAGTAAGTATCTATTGAAAATACATTTTCAGTGAAGGAAAATTATAACTTCTGACATAGTACCTTAACTCCTCTCGCATACATAGCTAGAATCCCATATTGAATGGGTGGAGAGACTGAAGCAAAGAAAATAAAGAAGCATCTAAAGGGCACCCCTTAAAATGAAATAGCAGATTTGAAGGTCTGATGAGGGAAACCACACAAATTCCGAACCAGATATACTTTTCGTCCATCTGAGAAAGATGTTGCATATATGGGCAGAAAACAGAACACATCCAAATGGAAGAGAACTAGGTTTGGAAAGTGATCCAAACCAAGCGATATTTAGAAAGTTCAATCCCAGAAGTATAAAAGTGGGTAAAATGAGAGGATGTGCTCCTAGGTGTAAAGTGGATAGGGTGCAATGGACTGCTACATGACAAATCAACTACATCCAAAACCCATGCTGCTGGGAACCACCATCCATATGGGAGTAGGATGAGGATAATACCATCAGTAAGACAACTACAATCGACATCCCAGCAGTTTGGCAAGGGTGGGAAAGATGATCTTACCAACTTCATCTCAAGTTTATGACACTGGAAGGAATCTAGTGCTACCAGACTCATGAATGAGCACATGTGAATATAAAAAATTGATAAATTGATCAGGAAACCTGACATCTGGTATTAAAAGAAATCTATATAATGTACATCACATCCTTCAAAAGTGAATTAACTGCAACCACCCTAAACACATTAACATCCTTGGAACAAGGAATAAGAAACATTGAGGGATAATGGAAGGGAAAGAACCATAACAATCTACAGTCACCTCCATCATGACCCACAACACAGATGGAGTATTAATAAAAGAGGAATTATAGACATCTGTAACACATATGAGAAATTACATTGATTAGTTTTACTCTAAATCCAAAACCCATCCACTGCAAACAACGACTGAAGAAGAATCAGAATGGAACATTATAAAACGATGTATGGTCGGGTGGAGAAAATGTACAAAACATGATCCACAGTGAGAAGCTCCAGAACATGAATAGGATAAAACTTTGTGGTTGCATACCAAAAACACCGAATCATCCATTAGATCAAACCATGCCCCACAATGGGATGCATCAATGAAATGTGGAAAACCAGGGGAGAAGGATGAAGCAGGAAACCAGCTGACACATGAGTCATATCTAGTCATCAACACCAAAGGATGACAAGGGTAAGAGGAAGGATTATAAAAGCCAACAAAGAATCTCTGAAAAGCTCCAGTGCTTGTGAAAAGCCCACAAGAGAGCCCTCATATGAGCCTGACCAAATAAGATAAAGCCAATCATCAAAGATGTGCCCTAAAAGTGAAAGAACATTGCAATCTGTAATTGAACTGAAAACCCAACAAACTAAGCTGAAGAAGAGAAAGGCAGGCCAAATAGAAATGTGTGTAGAAAAAACAACAACACCCAAATGGACAAAATATTGAATAGGTTACAGTAAGGACTCCTACAAATTGATTAACAGCCCAATATAGCTGCTTCCAGGAGCAGCTGATAAGGGTAACATACAACAAAAGAAAGTGGAATGTGCAACCTGAGAACAGACAAGTAACAAACTGATGTTCTGAATACCCAAGAAAACAGATAGAGCAGAAGTAAATCCTCAAGGCAGACCATAAAACAGAGAAACCATTCCATATAGAATAAACCAAAGAGATGGTTGCAAGTGAAGAATTATTGGGATATGATAATAATCATTCCTATTTGTCATTGATAAACCTGGAGAAAAAGCCCACTTAAGGGTGAGAAATGATTCCAAGGCCAATTGAGACAGAGGGGAAACAAGAATGAAATGGGACAAGCCTAGTACAGGCTACCAGTCTCCAGTTTATTATGAGGACAACAAATATCCTGGAATAATAGCCTGGAGAAAGATGATGAACTGGTGCAAATGTTCTGTAGAAAGAGAAAATCTTATATGTTTGAAGACAGACAACACTTGGTGGCAGGATCCCAAGTCATGGGGAAAGAAAAGGGTACCAAGAACAAAGGAGGTAGAGAAGGGCTAGTGGGGTTAATCCTGAGAAACCCACGGAACTGTAGTGAAAGATCACCAAAGGATACAATATAGTGAGACTCCCAGTATACAACAACCCTGTGGTTAAACTCCAGTATTGTTAGTGGCTTGCCCATAAATATTGAATAAAAGGTCAAAATGAGAAAAGGATAGGCAGATAAAAATCAGGAGAAGAAAGGAACAGGGGTGTGTTGTGGCTCCAGCTGTGACAAACATGAAACCAAAGAGGAAAAGGTTGAGTGTTGATGAACAAATTAGATATGTGATTCCACAGTTTCACATATATGATCAAACAGATATTGCCAAAGAAAAAATTCTCTAAATAACATAGGTGACAAAGGTACCAAGGACAAGGTCACATCATGACTCCAAAAGTCCAAACTACAGTGAAACCATGTATGTAAAGAGAGAAGTGAAGATGACTACTGAGTCAACATGGAGGTAATAAAGAATCACAGAAAAGTGTAGAAATATATAAAGCATGACATACCTAAGAAATCATGTAAAAATGCCATATTAAGCCTATTTAATTTTGCAAAGGGGTAGGGAAAAACACAGCATAAAAAGGCTATGAAATCTTCAAAGAGGATTGGTTTGTTAGTGGAGCAAGTTCAAAAGAAGAAAACTGACCCATATAACAATCAAATCACATGTTGGATAACAGCAGAAAATCCAATGATGAGTTTTCTCCAACTGCAGCCTGTGAAAATAGTGCTTGAGGTATAACATCCAGAGTGGGAACATGAACCTCAGAATTCATTGTGGAAATAATTACATCAAACAAAAGTGATTGATCTAGAATATGTAAGTGTGAGAAAAAAAGGAAAGACTGGGAAGCTAAGTTAAAGATTTCTTCAATATAAAGAAAAAGAATAATAATGAAGACATCCAACTTCAGAAACTAAACTATTAAAATCAGAATGCTCATGAAGAGCCACAAAAGAAAAAACAACATCTGAACATGAGTACTGCCAAATGCCAGTGGAATAAAATAGAGGGAGTCATGTGTGTCCTTAGAGTAGGTTGCACTCCTAGGGTTGACTCATGATTATTTGATTGAGAGACATATTGGAATCAGCCAATTCCATGGATAGGAGACAGAAGATTTTTTTTTGCATATATAGGGCTGTACTGAATGAGAATAGCTATTTATGTGTGAAGAGATAATGCATTGTATTGGATATTTTGATATTACATTCAATATCACAAAATGCAAATTCTTTGAGGTTATTCATATTCACTTCTTACATAATGAATATATTGATAATTTAAAACAAGCAAAACAAAATGCATCAACAGAAGTGAAAAAAAACCATAATGGGTAAATTAAAACTATAATAGTACAGCAAGGTTTGTGCTAGCTACAGGTGCTTTTCAAAAGTTGAATAAAATTTAAAATAATGACATTTTTAAATAAATATTTTTGGAAGTGCTGAATCTAAGAGATATTTTATAGTCTTTAAAAATTTATAAAATATCATGACCACACCCAATAACACATAAAGTGAAAGAAACCTTAATTATCAGTATTTTTAACTAGTCTATGAAACACTAAACATTATTACACTAAATTGAATAATTATGACCAGAACTATCCAGTTTATTGGACATTAAAACCATAAGCATAAAAAACCTTTAGGGCTTCTTGAAATTCAACGTCTTTTTCTTGTATAATAGCATGGTGGTTAATGAATACTTCATCCATTCCAGCTTGCCACTGAAATGCTTCAGAGTTTTGTTGGATTTCTAAAGGTGAAAGTGGTAGGTACTCCACAATGTAAGATATTTTGTGACAACACTCCATTAGAGCATCCTTTAGTTGTGGCAGTTTATTTTTTTTCACATCTTCAATAAATGCCTCAAAAATAAAATAAAGGATTAATTTGATTATAACAGAGTATAATTTTTAACTTCTGTGACTTATCTCAAAAAGCCAAAAGTAAAACAATAACTTCTAAGGTTGTGATAATACTGACATGATAATAAACAAAAATGTTGAGATCAGTGCACACAATTATTGGTATTCTACAATGAGTTAAAGATTAATAACACCAAACGTCTTGAGAATATCCTATTTATACATTTCTTTAGTTAGAAGAATTGAGCTTATGTAGATGAGAGTATGGATTTAGTGCATATGAATTTTCAGAAAGAATTTGATAAAATTAAGAAAATGATCTCTGTATTTATGGAGAATAGGTTGGTATATTGAACAGAAAACTAGTTTGATGGAAGAAAACAGAGGGTTCTTATAAATGGAGTTAAACTGGATTAATGTCATAAGAGGGGTACCTCATGGCTCAGTGTTAAGACTTTTGCTTTTTTAATTATCTTCATCACTGAAATAGATGAATGAATGGTCAATATAATACATATATTTGATGATGATATTAAGGTTTTGAGTGTTTCTGACTGTAAGGAATATGCAGTTGCTTTACAAAAGGATTTATATCATTTAGTTAGTTTGTTGAATAAATGGCATATAGCTATTTAATTATAATAAAGTAAAGCATATGAGATATTTGAATTATAAGTACAGTTTTGATGGGAGTAACCTTAACAGTGTTATAAAAGAAAAGGATCATGGTATTCTAGTTAATCAGTCTTTTAAACCATACAAGTAATGTATTATTGTTAGTTGCAAGGCACATACAATTTTATGTTGCATCTACAGAAATAATGAATACATGCCTAAAGAGGTTATAATTAATTTGTAAAGATAATTGGTTAAGCCACATTTAGAGTATTTTGTTAAGTCTTGAGCTCTTTACCTTAGGAAAAGCATTCAAGTGTCAGAAAAAATTCAGAGAAGGGCTACTAGGATTGTGCTTGAGATGGATAAGTGATCATATGAGGAATGGTTAAGATCGCTGAAACTTCTTTTTCTTGAAAAAAGAATAGTCAGAGAGGATTTAATTGAGGTGGGATTCCTTCAATTAAGACCTATCTGGTCTTTGAAATGTGTTGCCTTCATATGTACTAGAAGCAGTTAATTTAAAGGAGTTTAAGGGAAGTCTTGATAAATATTTAAATGAAAAAGGCTGGCTTTGAGTATTTTATTTTTACTTTAAAGTTTACCTTAGTGAATGTAATAGCCAGATAAACTAAGGAGTCCCTTGTTGACCTTACATTATATGTAATTATATATACATATAATGAAATCACTGAATTATGTAATGAAAGCCTTGTGACATCATAACATTCTGCAATGAAACCTCTAACACTGTTTGTTTTGTTTACAGTTTAATAACTCATTCAGAAACAATAACAACTTTTTTCAAATGGTCAGCTCAAATACACGTCATTCCTCTAATATCTTGAATTCATTATATGTTTCATAAAATATTTTAATAAAATGATATACATAAAGGATTTAATATTATTTTAATATCTATGTTTTTCAGTTTAGCATATATTTATAGACGTATGTAACTTATATTGTTAAATGTATATTGTGCAAGTCCCACCTGTTCTCTGAATTTGTAGAAAATTCTCAGGTGTAAGAATCAGCAATATATGTTTTATGAAAACACAAGTGTATCTTCAAATATTGTTGGCAAGTGAACTTATGAGAATATCTCCTTAAAGTTTATAAATTGACATGTTAAGAGACAGTTAAAAATAATATAGCTGGTCTGCTACAGTCAGTATACTAATAAGCCTTCAAAGGTATAATTGTGATAAACTTTCACTAATTGAAAAACTACAGACATTTGACCAGGAATGCTTATATATTTCAAACATTAAAAACCGTTCAACTTCAGAGAATTAACTTCAGACACTAGCATTTCTATGTGGATATAGAAAAGTGAGGTTGTAAACCTCTTTAGCTAAAACACAAATAGAGTTAGCTAGCATTCCTGTCAAATGAAATGTATGTGTATCAACATAAAACTAATTTATTCGTTGTGGGCCTGGACCATTGATAAAATATTCAGTTCCAGACTAGAAAGAAGACTGAATATTGTTTGTGAGCTTGTAAAATTTTAGTATATAAATAATTATTTCTCAAAACTATTTTTAATAACTGTTATTATAAATTGTATTTTTTTTTGTATATCAAAATTGATTTGTGTTAAGAAAGAAACTTGTGTGTATTAATCCCGTTGGCAAATATCATAAATTTAATACATAGTGACATTTAATTATCTTCTAAATTAAAATTAAAATTTCTAGCTATTTGAAATTGTAATATGTAATGTATGTAGCATAATTAGTTGTAGACTAATAGATAAATTATAATATGTAACATATATAATAAATATCAATATTATTTTCATTTCTTACCTTAGAGTTCATCAACTCCTGAGTGCTTTTTGGTATGGTTAAAGCTTTATCTACAATTTGTTTGTACTCATCACAAATCCTACAAGATAAAAACTTATACATGTAATGCCATGTTAGTTAAAATTAAATAAAAGTAGGCATTTCTGAAGAAGACTAACAAATTGCATGTTAAATATATAGAGCAATCAAACAATTTCTCTTAAGTTTTTAGTTTTTTCACAACTGTATAATCAAAGTATATTTTCTTTAACAATAAATCATTAATTCTTGGTGTTCTTGTGTGTCAAACATATGTGCAAACACAAATATCTTAACCTTTAGTGAATACAGTGTATACAGTGTAACATGTTGTTTAACACATTTACTGCCACAGTAATTATATCTCATGCACTAAGCCAATAATGTACAGTGACTTTTATTGTTTACTTGTGTCAAAGAGGCATTAAAAACAGGAAGTTCAATTCCAATAACTGTTCAGCAAACCTATTCCTTTCAGCAACCATCCTATTCACAAAATCCTCCACAATAAGCAGTTTGAAAATTCCAACTGGAACAGCCTCTTGTAGCAAACCTGTAACCAGTTGAGGCTATGCAATAAAATAAATATTAGTTGGACTGATACATTTAGCTTGAACAATCAGCCACCTGTCAGTTTATACCAGTATTCCAGTGCACTGTCAGTGTCTGGGTTATTGTATCTGCCATGGATGAAGCAGTTTGAAAAAAAACATAGTATTTACACTCCAGTCCTCTTCAATCATCAGGCTCACAAGCACTGTGTTAATAATTACTACCTACTTCATCCTCTTCAAATGACTGTGCATTGGAATTTTGTAAATTACTTGCAGTTTCATTTAGAGTAAAACTCTAAACAACTTTGCTATCTTGTTGCCATAATAGTAATCAAAACAAGGCACTGCAGAAATCTCAGGTCATGTGAACTGAAATTTTAGTAAAAAAATATTTTCTACTATTCGAAAGAGGGTAACACACGTGCATGATCATTGTACAATACTAAAGGACTGTTTTTGCTTACACATAGTTATAGCATCTTTGATGATTGATGTGTTAACACATCATTAGTGCCTGATTAATAGAAATGACTCATTAGTACTTCATTAATGATGAACATGTTAATCCAACAATAATAGTAAGGCTTTTCTCAATTGTACAGAATTTTCAGTCATCGTGTATGTCTATTATTATGTTTATTAGGGTGAAAACCTGAAGGTGAAGAATAGAAGTGATATAAATAAACAAACGAAAAAGGTTATAGTTATTACCATGAGATAAGACTTTATTAGTTAAAAGAAGTTATATCAACAAAAATCATAAATAGCAAGAGTACTACAAGTGACTCAATGCAATCTAATTATTTTAGGATTTCATTTTCTAGTTCGTTGATTTACAACAGTAAGTATATTTTACAATTTTTTTATACTGGATGATTTTCATTAAGGCATCTTATTTTAATTATGATCTGTAATAACTGATGTAGTTCTGAACTAGTTGGCTTACTTTTGACTAATAACATACATAATTTTTGTAAGGGTCAGATATGTTTTAAAATTATCTTTCACAAATTATCAGTGTTACCTTTTAGCTCTTTTGAATATTTGTAGAGAATAATAACCCAATAAACAATAGATTCCTACTTTCTTCTATATATACTTCCTTCTGTTTAATAGATTTTACAAAAATACAACTTAACAACTTATGCATAATTTTTTATTTGCTATCTTTTTTATGTCAGGATAGGTTATCAACTTAAAAATATTTTAATAAATTTATAAAATGACTATTGTCAAGTAGATAAGATAATAAACTAGATGACATAACTGTGAAGGTAATAATAATAATATTAGTTGTATAATAATAATATTATTAATAATATTACAATAATATTAGTGTAAATTAATATTTATTGTGCAATAAAAAAGGCTACACACTTTTTAAATTAAATTATCTAATACCCTCTCATTTTATGCTTACTGTTGATAAACTGATTAGATTAGATTAGAATTTATAACATTAAAAAAAATCTGTGCTTAGTTTTTTTATGGTGTTACCTTTTACTTTCTTCCTGGTGCTCATTTGAGATGTGATTCAATAACTTTTCCAAAAGGATCTCTGTTTGGCTAGCTAAAGACTCATAAAGTTCCCGAAAATCCAACTGGAACATTCCGAGGTCAACAATTTTGTCTGCAGTGTACATAAATTTGTTGATCCAAGATTTATACTCATAAACCTGTTTTCTCCATACTTCAAAGCTGTTCTCAGACTCAAGCATATTAAATAGTGATTTTTCAGCCTAATGAAGATGCATTATTCAGAAATAAAAAAATCATAAATTAAAAAATACATCAAAAATGTTATCATAAAACTGTTTTTGAACAAAATTTACAGATTTAAGACATATTTTAGGATAGCAACAACTATTTTAGAATTAGGACCTCCTTCTGTTATACACCTTTTTCTTTTATTTACTAACATCTCTAACTGAACACTTCAATGAATGAAGTTCTTAAAAATAAGTTCAAACAGTGTTAGGTAGTGCAAATCAAAGACCTGTATATCACATAACAAGGTTCTTGAAATTTCAGTGGAAAAACAGCTAGAAGGTTTCTATGGAAAAATTTAATATCTAATAAACTTAATAAAATATCAAATTAAAAGTATTCATATATTACTAATAATGTAAATGAAGATAATTTATCTTTACAGGAAAACTTTGCAAAAAAAGCAAAAAAAGCATGTATATGACTTATTGCAAAAGTTTTACTATATCAAAGAAAGAAAAAATAGTTTTTTGAATCAATAATAAAAGTGAGTTTGGTAAACCTTAGACACAGAATTATAAATTCAAAATGCAAAAAATTATTTTTTTAAAGTTCAGAAGTTGACATTTTTCATACACTGAAAATGTATTATAAATAGGTACTTACTTCGTCTTACATAAAGCTATCTCAACCATTTCTGCCCTCTATGCATTGTAAAACATTTTCATGATCAACCTGTCAGTTAATATACTTCACCAATGTACATATCATGTGAATACTCTCCACTATTAGTATTGCATCACCTATATTCGCACAGCTACCTCCCTCTGCTATTGTCATTCAATCCTCACTTTCGTGGCAAGTTATAAAAGAAGAACACCAGCCAAGGGTAGAGGAAGTAAGCAGCTGTCAGAAATGCATTTTCAGTGCATGAAACAAGTTAACTTCCAATATGGTCTTACCTCCTTTCATACAAAACTTAAATTCAACACTGCAAAGTTTTGGCATACAATGTGGGAACCAAGTGGAAAGTGACTGCCCTGAATGAATGTATGTGCTTTGAGATGAAAATGAAGCACACTTATGAGGTACCATACTAACTTCTGGAACAGGTATGCTCTTTGCTCATGAAGTAGGAAATGAATCTGACATAGGTGTGATCCACACTAAAATATAAACAGAATTAGCTACATACACATACAACCTCAACCAGACAAATGATATTTCATGACTTGTCCTTGGCATTAGAAGGTTGATGATAAAAAAAAAGGATAAATTATGACATAAACATAGAGGCTAGGCCACGTGGACTGTGTTATCTATATATATGCATAACAAGCCTAATCATAAGTATGCAGGAATTAAGAGGTGGAAGTTAGCTTCTGGCTGAAACTGGACAAACTCCCAAAACCACTTTAGGAACAAGAAGTATAATACACCAAAACTAGCATTACAGGGTCTTGGTGTTGCCTCAAATCAACCTCATGAACAAAGCAATATCTGTAACCAGTGTCACGAACAGAAATCACTCATCTCCCAGTCATAAATACAGGAAAGAGATATCCAGCATCTAGAATTATTAGGAAAATATGGAACACTTACTCAACCATAGGAACAGTGCACTTATGTCCTGTATCTGTCACTGAGAAGCAAGTGAAGTCCCCCAAACTCAATTGTAGGAGCTGGAAAAGAACCTCCTGCAACCAGAATTAATGAGAATAGGAGTCTCTACCATAAACAACTATAAGAATGGGAGAATGTCATCCTGCACCTAGTTTTAAGAGGAGAATTTTGTATAGGCTGGGCCTGCTCCAACCTATTTGTTACTTTATTTTGACAGCAGTCCACCTGATAAAAAGCATCCAGGGGAAATGGAAGGAGGGAGATCAGCCTTGCCCTCTTCTAACTGGTAAAGTAAATTTCTAGTCTCACTCATGATCCATCTTTTCAGAGACTAAGAAATGGGTAAGAACTCCCATGTTACACTGAAAGAAAAAAGGGGGAATTAAATGTGGTGGGGAGTCCAGAGGACCATCACACTAGAGAAAGTACAATGGGTATCTGTAATTCCCTACTTTTAAAAGTATATCACTCCCAATTAATTCAATCAAAAGGTCAGCAAGCATGGGTGATAATCCCCTTCTGCTTTACTCAGGAAGTCCATGAGTGATGGTCTCCAAATGATATATACATATACATACCACAGTGTGTGTATTAAGTGGTCTTGTTGAAACATCCCATTCCTACAGTGAGTGTTATAGTGTATATCTGACCAGGCAAAAAGATATGACAAAATGATGAATAAGGTGAGAAAACACATTGTGGAGGTGGGGGCCTTCCACGAAGGAGTTAGAATACACCAGCCTAATGAGTTATTATGAAAAATGGAAGGTTTCCAGGGTATAAAAGTTGGGAAATTGAACCCCAAAAGTAGTCAGGAAATACCACATAAAACTGTAAGGAGAGAACTAGACAAAAGTTGATCAGTATCAGTACCAGTGAGAGGTGAAAGTGATAGTCAAACAGCATCCATGAGCAGCACAAGTCTTAGGGATGAAAGACCAGTTAAGCAGTATGACATAAGAGAAATGGTAGAAGAAGCAGGTAACATTGAAAACAGAAATATCTAATTTGTGATTTCCATGAGCAATGAGGAGAAGAAAATAAAATCTTGAGGGGAGAGAGGATGATGGAACATGAAAATGAAAGTTCAAAGGAAGGATGGTAAAGATGTAAAGAATCACACTAAGATCCCAATCATGCATATTAAAGGAACATAAAGGATGCATGACTTGAAATAATAAAAATGGAGAGAAATGAAAGGGGAAGACAAAACCTGCAGAAAAGGAATGTGTTTGACAAGGCTGTCTGATATCTAGAAATGACCAAAGTGGAGAACCCTTTGTCAAACAACCAGGTGAAGAACAAGGAAAGAGAATGAACAGAAGAGTAGGAAGGAAGAAACTTACAACAAATAAATCAAGGTCTTAAGGTATACTCTCACCTATGTGGTAAATGGACATGAAAGAACGACTAAGGGTACAAGAAAAAAAAAAGATGTAACACAAGGAGTCAATCCCTGGGCTGAAACAATGCACCTGACAAAAGCCATGTGTGAAGGCAGAATGTGATGACATCTGGACGAACAATATATAACTGAAATCAACAGAATACAGATTTAAGGGTAGATGAAGGTTATACAAGTAAAGGCTGGAGCAGTGAGAATGATGGTTATATTGGCCAAGACAGTAGAACAAGACATGGTGTGATTTGGAATAAAAATAGAACTCTTGAAAGAACATCAAATAAGATAGTAAGCATAATTGTGAAGAATCCTCCAAACTTGACTGAACACGACTACCCCCCAAAGTTAGTGGATAATAAACAGAAGAAGAAAGAAAAGGAAATTTGGTGACCCAGTGGAGAAAGGCATAAATCAGTTATCTCCAATTGAGAACATATCCACCTACAGGCCTGTAGATTAAGAGACTATTCCATATGGAGAATCTTGTTGGGAGGAGGTAATCAATCCACTACCAGATTTAGGAGAAAAGGCAAGTGAAGACTACAAAGTGGTAATTGTGGGCCCAGAAATGAGATTTAGGATCTGAAAACACAGAGACCTTGAACTGCTACTCCCTGGCTCTGTGATATGAGTTACTACAGTGGAGATGTCAGAATGTAACATAACCACCCATTCCATGACAGAGAGAGGAAGGAAGTAGGATAAAGCTTGATGAACTGCCAAAGACTTGAGAATGGTGATATGGAAAGATGAACTCCAAGCTGTAGATTACGAGGATAAAATGACATTACTAGTGTCATGAACATAAGAAAAGAAACCAAAGCAAAGCTCAGCTCTGTAACCAGGAAAAAATAAAACATGTCAGTGATGGAACAAAACAAACATTTAAGTTCTAAGTTTACAAAATTAGTATGATAAGGCACATAGTGAAGAATTACAAAAAAACAACAACATTTATTCAGATAGAACAATCAAGTACATACGAGGACTGTTCAAAAAATACGCGGACTGACGTCATAAAACAAAATGTACTTTATTTAGAAGTTACAGGTCTGGGACCCCTTCAAAGTACTCTCCTCCCCAACGCACACACTTATCCCAACGGTATTTCCACTTGTTGAAACAGTCCTGGTACGCTTCTTTTGTAATGTCCTCCAGCTCCTTCGTCGCATTTGCCTTAATCTCGGGAATCGTCTCAAATCTTCTTCCTTTCAAGGGTCTTTTGAGTTTGGGGAACAAGAAAAACTCGCAAGGAGCAAGGGCAGGTGAGTAGGGGGGTGGGGAAGAACAGTGATCAAGTGTTTGGCCAAAAACTCACGAGTTCTGAGGCACAAATTTCGCAGCAACGCGGTGCATCTTCAATTTTTCGGTCAAAATCTCGTAACAAGATCCAACTGATAATCCCATACTCTTCAGCAAGCTCCCTGACAGTCAGACGTCGATTTGCCCGCACCAGGGTGTTGATTTTGTCGACGTGTGGGTCGTCAGTTGACGTGGAAGGACGTCCAAAACGCTCATTATCTTCAATGGACTGTCGACCATCCTTAAAACGTTCATGCCACTTGAAACATGCCATACGCTTCATAGCAACATCACCGTAAGCCGTGTTGAGCATAGCAAAAGTTTTAGTGGCAGATTTTCCAAGTTTAACACAAAATTTCATAGCAAGTCGTTGCTCCTTCAGGTCATTCATTCTGAAATCCGCCAAACGAAAAAATCGCACTTCACTTAAAACCGCGTAGCTAATACACAAATGAAGATATTTGCAATCGAGAAATGGCGTCGTAATCAGCTGATTTGTGCAAACCTAGCGACACCAAGCGGATTCCCCTGAAACCAACTGGAGCCGCGCAATTCAAACAGTCCGCGTATTTTTTGAACAGACCTCGTATTACTAGTATGTAATCTACAAACTATCTATATCTACCTAATTAACAAAGTACTTATAAGTATCAAATAGACAACCATCTTAAGTGTATCTAGCCCACAAAATATGTAATAATAATAACTGTGCAAAATGACTAAGATTACCTAGAAAACACATTAATAATCCATATCTAACTTACAATTCATCTGAAGTAATCTAGATGACAAAGGACACATAATTACATCCAACACTGAAGAAAATTATGAGAATAAAGCATGGAGATAAAAACAATGAAAAATATAATTCTTATAGATTAGTGAATTACATGTTACTAGTAGAGATATGTAACATACAAGCTATTTAAACATATATAGTTAAAAAAGTACTGATAAATATCAGACAAACCATCTAAATCGGCATAGTCCATAAAATAATAAAAAATTGTGCAAACCAATGAAAATTACCTAGAAAACACATTAAGAATCAATATCTAATTCACAAATCCTCTAAATTAACCTAAAGGGAAAAGGACACATATTTAAGTCCTACACTAACAAAAATTAAGATGATAAAACACACAGTTAAGATTGATGAAGAAAATTATTAAAAGATAATAAGAATTGTTTGTCTGAAGTTAAGCACAAAGTTTCACAATGGGTTATCTATGCTCTGTCCACCATGGGTATTGAAACCCTGTTTCTGGTATTTTAAATCCACAGACATACTGTTGCACCATTTGGGAGCTGGAATAACAAATAAGATGTTACAAGTAGTAATCATGTGTAACTTGCAATCAATCTAAACATACTTAGTTAAAGAACTTAGTGAAAATAACCTAACAAGCCCTTGAAATTTGTTAAGTCTACAAAGTACTTAATATTAATGAATATGCAAAGAAAAACAACAAAGTAATAATCAATATCTAACTTGCAATGCCTCTAAAGACACATAGATGACAAATGACACATAAAGTTCTAACACAACAAAGTCCAAACAGTGATGACACAAAATACTTAATTCTTCCATTTTTAGATAAGGGCAAAGTCACACAAAGGGTATTGGAGCCAAGCTACAAGTGTATTAACCAGGTGTGAAGTATTCATGTTGAAATACTTATCATGGATTCCCTGATAGAGCTGAAAGCAACAGGAGAAAGGACAGGAAGAACAATTTACCACCAAAGTGAATGACATTGCAGTACAGAAGTGGGTGGAAGGTGAAAACTCTTTAAGAAGTGTACAGTGTAACAGATCAAAATAAGCTACTAGAGAAAAAGAGTCCAAATTGTTTTCTTTCTCAGAAACAATGCCATGTGAAAAATAAGAAGAAATAACTGTTGAACAGACAAACATTGCTTCCTGCAAATTAAGACATAAACTTTCTTTGCAGATAAAGTCTAACCTGATTCCTGAGAAGCTGTCTAACAATAACATTTTCGAATGTAACAGGAAATGCATAGTTGACACAATGTTTGCAATTCATGAGATCTCTTATAATTCAGTAGCAAGATAAATCATTACAAATAACCATGTTTATAAATGATAGTAGCATGCAAAAAAACAACTAAACAATGCTGTACCAATGGAGAAGGTGTGAAAGGAGGTAAGACCATATCAGAAGTTAACATTTTTCTTGTGTATTTCTTTTAGAATCTGCCAATTCTTAAAAGTGAGGATTGAGTGAGAATGGCAAAAAGAGCTAAGCTGCTTCAATATAGGTAGCACAATACTATTGGTGGAAAGTAGTCACATGATATGTACATGTTGTGAAATGGTGCATAATTGATGGGGGTATATAAATTGGTGCACTGATTGAGAAAAGTTTTTAACAATGCTTAAAGAGCAGAAGAAATTTGAGATAGTTGTGTTTGCAATCATACTGGAATAATTATTATTAAAACAATGCAACACATATAATACAATATGTTAATAATATAATAACACTTATATTATTTATTGCTAAAGTACAGTTTATTAATACAATCACACTGTCTGCTTTAAACTCAATTATCAAATAATACAAATATTACTATGTAACCAAGAGTTTACCAACACAGTTACATAATAAACTCTCCAAAGACACAAGAATTGCTTACTAACACAATCACATTGTAGTGTTAATGAACAAAATGATACAGACATTATGATTTTTTTGGTTTTAAAACACTTAAGTAACACACTCTGATACAGACACAAATATCAGACACTAAATATTCCACTTAATAAATCAAATAACAAAAGTATTTAAAATTTTTACTGTCAGAATATAGTCTTCTAACATAGTTCAATGCAGAACTTCATATAGTTTTACATTAGTCTGCTATATTGCTGTAATTTACACAATATTTAATTATTCTTTTTAATTTGTCTTGTGAGGTTCATTAACATGTATTTCTTTACATCTTGCAAATGTTTAGTATAATTTAATTGGTCCTGAAGTCTCCACAATGTTCTATTTACAAAGGCTTTCAGTAAATTCTTAAATTGGAAAAACACATTATAGCAAAAAAATATCTAATAATAATGGCCTCTGAAGACAATACATAAAAAAAGCTTTGTGTGTGTGTGTTTTCATACAGCAAAGCCACATTGGGCTATCTGATGAGCCCACTGAGGGGAATCGAACCTCTGATTTTAGCATTGTAAATCTGGAGACATACCGCTGTACTAGCGGGGAGAAAAAAGCTTTAATGAAGAAATGTAGTAGAAAATTTATTGTTGTTTTAGTAAAAACCTACACATTGGACTGTGTTTTCTGTCCACTGTAGTGAATTGAACTCATGAATTTAGAGATTTAAATCCATAAAGTTACTGCTGACCCACTGGGCTTGGGGACTTCTAAAAAGTTAGAATTCAGTCAGTTTTGCTGAGGTTTGTTCTTGTAATTATAAATATATTTAGAATAACTTATAAATTTTACAAATGCTCTTAAATGTCTACTACATCTATCACACATATATATATCAAGCAGAAATGTTGTTTGTGCATATACACTTCTCACCTACAATTGGCATGCACCTTCAGGACCTCTACAGAAAGTCTTGATGGATCAACACATAAACTTAGTTCTCTATGTTATCCCCCTTGGCCACTATGTATTTTACCTACTATTTTACTGATATCTATTCAACTCTGAAAGTACTCTTAGGGCCCTCCTAAGAGTGATATTGGTGGGCTTGCATTTGGATCTAATCTTTGTATGTTACTTTCTAAGGACTACTGTGTCTTCTCCCTGTGTGCTGAGTAGATATATCAGATATTTGAGTATCATAGGCATATGGGATGGCTTTGGCATGACTGTAACCATTCTGCACATTGCTCAAGCCTACTCAGTTAGAGACTGCATGATGGTTCCCATGTCTAAATACGTCATATGCAGAGATTTTGTTTTTAATCTGTAATTTGTCTCAAAAGGACTGTGTACATCCTGCCCTTCCATCATTGCTGTGGGTTCATACTAAATTTTGTACTTGGCTGCACCACTAGAAGTAACATGTTAGGCAGCACAAACATAAGCAGTTTTTCTATTATCTCATAGTTAGCCATCATAATAAAATATAAAATGATTAAATATAATAGAAAAAACTATTAATTCTTTATATTTTAACATAATCACTGATCAAATGATGCAAATAAATTTCCTACTTTAATAACTTGAAAACATACCTCACCATCTAAAATGTAAAGATACTTATTAAAGTTGTTCATGTATTTCTGAGGATGCTGGAATTGTTCTTTGAGAACAGTTAATATCTGTGTCTTAAGAGAAGTAATCACTTCCTCTAAGATAACAGGTTGAAGTGGAGATTTGGATTCTAGAATTCTTGTATGTTCCTATTTATAAAAAAAAAAAAGTATTTGAGGTATAAAAGAAATACATTATAAGTTCAACTATAAATCATATTAAGTAGTATTAAAACCAAAGCCTCAAAAGTGCATCTGATATTTACCTATTACATTTTATGATATTCAAAAGGTAGATAATCAGGTACAAGATTGTTTGACCTAGAAAATAAATCATTTCAAATAGTGTGTGTTGATAAAATTAATAATTGATAATGTGGTATGGAGTGGGAATGGTCTCATTCTTTGAAATTATGGATTACTGCTAGTTTCAAGTACTGAAAAGCAGCTATTAAAATGAATAAATATTAGAAAAAATAAACCTTTAGATGGCAAAAGAGATATCATTTTCAAAATACCAAAAACTTAGTTGAACAACATTTTGAGAAAGGATATTCTGTGATGACAAGAAAACCCACTTGTAGGTAAAAATATATATGTAAAAATGACTGGTATGGATTGGGAAAACTTTTATCTAGAGGAGTGAATATTGAAACATTGTTCACTCCTCTACATAAAAATTTTCTCAACCCATACCAGCCGTTTTTACATATATATTTTGAGAAATGATTTATCACATAATAAAAGATGAATAAATCTACAAATATAGGCCACACTGTCTTAATATCATTAAAGTCTGACACTTAAGATATATCAAAGAGTTTATTAAAACAGACATTTTTACAATCTACATATAAATTTATTCTAGTACCTTTTAAATTGGCTTATTTTGTGATTATCATTGATGCAACACAAGAGTAGAAACAGTAACTTGTACTAGTTGTTTCTTGTTAAATATAATTTTGCATTGTATAAATAAGAGTATAAAAATAAGTTATTAATCATGTATCCTTAGTATGTTATCTAAATTGTCTCTGGGTAATACTTGAGAGCCAAAACATACTGTATTCAGACGATTTTCAACTCGAGGAATTATTCTGACAGAATGAAGTAAAGAATCCAAGACATCCAGCAAAACTGTTTCAAAATCGTGGTAAGTTGGTTCAAGTTTTATCTGCTGTCCAACTGCAACCAATTTTATAATAAATATGTGATTTTCCTGAAACAAAAAAAACATGTATACAAATTTTACTCTATAGATAAATAGATATTTTTGTGCAACATACTGGATGGTAGCATCTTATCTACTCTACAAAGCCTAAAAAAACTTATTTGTAAAAGTTTAGAAAATATTTTAATGTTTTCTAACTAATCTGTAACATTTTTTTTCTCTTTTTGACAAGCAAGTAAACAACTGCATGAAGGTTGTATGGGCATGCAAACATGTATCTATTTTAAATTCCAGTCCTCTGTTATACAGAACTTATCAACTAAAACTCACCATACTTAAACTCTCAATTTGTATAAAATATATTTTTGTACAGCCAAGGATTTGAACTGTAGAAGTAAATGGCTGGGTTCATTTTCTACTTATGTATGTGTGGTGAGGAAAAGCATTATTTTTTACAGTTAATAGGTTTTAATTTTTATCTTATCTGGAGTAATAATCAAAGTTTAAATTTTTATCTTATCTGAAGTAATAATCAAAGTCTTAAGAAAAAAAAGTAAACAAAGTTCTGACCCTGTAATGAACATCACATATAAACACAAACAGTACAAAATGATTTGCAAGATAGTAATTTAAGGTGTATGTATAAAACTCATAAACATTATGCTCAGATTAGTTGACTAACTTTTATCCACAAAGAAGAAAGAAAAGTATATTTAGCCCATATTTGGAAGTAAATTTTCTACAATCCTAAATAAACAACGAAACCAATGTTTAAAGTATTTTTTAAAGAAATTTTCCATTGGGCATTTTAAAAACAATGAAAATATCTTTTCTGTGGTAAACTTTAGAAAATAACATGGATATGTATTAAAGGTACAAGTTATTTTACAAGGCAATCAAGCTTGGTCATTGAAATTACATAATTTACATAGAATTATGCTATTTTAGGTAAAGTAATAAAAAACAAAAAAGAAATGAATCCTACTAATTATAAGCTAATCAAGCTTACAAGATTTAAAAGTGAATTAAAACATACAAGAGAAACAATCATAATATATATATATACACAAAAATGTTTTGGGAGAGTAACCAAAACTGTTTTTCCTTCTTCTCTGAAAGCTGTAAGTTTGTATTGCTGTATCGCTGTAGTTTAACTTTTTATTTTAATGTTGAAAAATATATACTCAGCAGTGTGTTGTGGTTCTTACACTTGTATACTTGTTTGTAAACTTTTTTTGAAAATACAGAAAAAAAGTTTTAGGGCTGTTTCTCTTTGTGTGTAAATTAAAGTTTTTCTACTTTTATTCTTAATGCAAATCTTATGTGAGTTGTATGATAGTGTCAGTAAACATTAACTTTGATATTCAAAGATGACTACAATGATAACTTGAATTTTATAATTCAGATGTTTTACCTCCGAAACATTGTAAATGGGTTGGTAAAGGTTGTGTAGCAAATTTCCATTGGCTAAGGCTAACCACTTCAAAAAGAGTTTCAAAAGACTAAAGAAAATAGAAAGACACAAGAGGCTTATGCCTATCACTATTATAAATAAGGAGATGTATAAACTGTGGGAGATGGCAGCAAGGGCTTAAGCTTTTATAAGAAAGGGTACATCAACTAACAATGACTTTCAGGAAGTTAGGAAGAGTATTATATAGTGGAGGTAATTGTAATGAGCCTGTTCTATTGAACAAAATATTTTATTCGTTGAATTGTACATACAAGGAACTACTAGAGAGAAAGTCAACAAAAGAAACAGAGAAGGATGTGGATGATAACTTAAGGAGGTTGTAGTTATGGGTGATTCCTTGACAAAGTATGTGAATAGGATTGTCTGTGGGTTAATACAGAGAAAATAATTAAATAAACATAATCCTTTAGAAAGAAAACGGTAGCTGCAAATAAAAAATCAGGTTGGTTAGAAAGGGTATAAGAAATAAAATTAAAGAAAAGCATCGTATATTTAAGAAATATAAGTTCACTGGTATGATGAGAGATTTAGACTATTACAGAAGATCAAGACATTTGGTCAAACAGAAAATTAGGGCATCGAAAAGGATATATGAAAATATTGGCTAAAAATGTAAAAATTAACAATAAGGCTCTCTATAAACATATTCAGGGTAAACAAAGTCTTCAGATAAGGTAAAACCCTTTAGGACTGATAGAGGGAGGCCTATATTTAATGATTATGAGAAGGCTGGGTTATTAAATTTGCTTTTTCTTCAGTTTTAATTAATGAATATTTAAGAGGTATTCCTAATCTTGAACAGGTTGAAAATTATGATTTCATTAATTCTGAGCTTGTTTAGAAAACATTGAGCAGTTTAAAGAACGATAAGGCTACTGGGCTAAATATTTCCCAAGGAATTTGAAAGAGGTTAAGGATTAGATATATAAGCGGCTTGCTACTATTTTTTGTTAGTTCTTGAATAGTGGGCAGGTGCCAAAGGATTGTAAGTTAGCTAATATTTCACTCCTCTTTTCATGAGATATAATAAAAATTCTCCCAGTAATTATAAGTGTATTAATCTTACATCAGTTGTGAAAAATTTTTAGAAAGTCTGATAATAGAGGCTTTACAAAGTCATTTAAAAGGGTTACTGCTTATGTAGATGAGGATAACGATGTAGATTTGGTATATTGACCTTCAGAAAGCATTTGACAAGGTGCTACATAAAACATTTAAAAGGAATTATCTCTGTAGGTATTAGAAATAAATTACCTAACTGGATAGAAAAGCAGCTGAATGGAAGATTGTTACTGTAAATACAATTCAGCCACACTGTATTAATATCACAAGTGAGAGTCAGGTTTAGAACCTTTGCCCATTTTTTTATTTACATCAATGACATAAATAAAGGAATGATTAGTTCTAGTAATAAAATAATTGTATAGGTAATTGTATATGCAAAATAGATTATAAATTAATGTTGAAAGAGTCAACAATTTAAAATAACTTTATTGATAAAACATGAAAACCATGTTTTGGGCAACAGCACTTCATCAGCTCTGGAGTATTTATGTATGAATTATTGTTATGAAATAATTTCATATGGCTTTGGGTATATGAAGATTCTCTTTAATGAGTTATGAAAGTTGGTTTACTACTAACAGGTTTAGTTTCTGTTCTTCATTTATCTTATGCACACTATTTACTCTTCCATTTAACATATTTGTTGAATGAAATTTTCACATTTTTCCAT
Organism: Tachypleus tridentatus; assembly: GCF_004210375.1. Lineage (NCBI taxonomy): Eukaryota > Metazoa > Arthropoda > Merostomata > Xiphosura > Limulidae > Tachypleus > Tachypleus tridentatus. The sequence goes on along the minus strand of NC_134832.1, from coordinate 41,687,925 downwards.
CTCAGGCAAGATCAGTTGATCATAGTTTGAGATGCAGTGATGTAGTTGGTTGATTGTTCAGCTTAAATTGTTGGTCATAAATGAGGAGCATTTTGTATTTTATTTGCATCCATTCATCATTCAATGAGTCTATTATTCTGAAGTGTCCACTGCTCGGTTTCTCACTTCAGTCTTAATTTAGGTGATTGTAAATTCCAGAGTTATTCAACTTTATATGCTCCAGATCCAGTATTTAACACATTCAGTTCAATGAGGTATCAATAAAACATTTAATCTATAGTTACACATTTTTTAAAACATTTTTTGTATTACTGGTAACTTTCTTTCACAGATAATCAATCCTTTAGGTAAAAATTAATTATGTATTTATAACAGACAAAAACAAAGACAAAATGTAGTATAGTTTATGCATTTACAAATAGGAAATAGGGCAAACCATGTTATTTTAAAGATAAATTAAACATCTTTCTTTAAAATGTTAGGCAAATATTGGCATAACTACCTTAGATGTGCATAAAAATTCAGTGTATTTTTCCATAGACACCTTGCACAGAGATTGGAGTTGCAGAGTCATTAGCATTGCTACATTGTCAAAGAAAGACTGTAGATATAGCTGATTGGTGGGAGAGGGAACATGCTTCTGCTTGATACCTTGATGAATTATGTTTTGTACAGCTGTAAACCACCTGAAAGAAGAAAACCTACTTATTAATGTGTTGTAAACATCACAATCCGAGTTGATGCTTTTCAGTTTTCCTATTGTTATTATACTAATAAGGAAAAAAGGATTTACAAATCTATATTTTATAAACAGAATTTTAAGAAATGTCCTGGTCTTCCCACATTTTCTGTAACTGAGGATATAAAAACTTGCTTTCTTAAAGAACTCATTATCTTATATTATACATGTGAATGATTAAGTATACAAATACTACATATCTTTCTTTCCCATAGCATTTATTTATTATTTACAAGAATCTTTAATTTTTTTAAATTCTGATTAAATCTGGTAGCTGTCACATGAAACATCAAACCTGAGGTGTTACTTCTTTGTGACTCAAAATTTCAAGAAGACAACATACTACTTTGTGAGATAGTTTAATTGCATTCTACTTGACCTTGTGTTTGTGAGGATACTTTGAAGTTGTCACAAGAAACAAAGATATTTCTATGCCCTGGTACCCTTTTCTGAATTTTTTTGTGATAAGCAGATTTTATACTTATGATGAAGCCTTCAATTGAATCTGGAGGAGAGAAGTTTGTCTTTTAAGAAAGCCAAAACTTGGTTGTTGAAGTCTTATCAATGTTTAGACTTACTGAAAATACTGAAAATGCGTACTACAGTTTAACTTTCTCATTTAGAATATCCTTTAGTTTCCCTTGATACAATGAATAGTGTTGAATTTTTTGTCTTTTTTATTCCATTTGTTACAAATCATTGCAATTTTCTTCTCTAAATTAGATTCATGAATCTCTCATTTTTGTGGAGATCAAGAGATGCATGATGTTACAGAAAGTTCACTGTTACATTATTGATTGGTTGTTGCTTGATTAAGTGTTTTATGGCACAAAGCAGCTAGGCTATCTGCACCAAACATCTGGTAAAAAGATAAAAGTAAATTTAGTAAAATTCATAAAAGGAAATTAAGGTAAAACAAAACAAAGTTAAAAAAACAACAACATAAATAGCATAAAACCAATGTTTACATCTAGTCCACAAAGTCAAGAGAAAAATTACATAAATTCAAGTTGTAAAGGACTTTCTGTAGTGTAACTGTAATAATGATAACTTGCCAGGAAGACTAACAAATAAGTACAAAAACCACCATCAGCCACCTGAAATTGGCCTTTCCAATCATGGTTCTGAGTTATTTGATGTTATGGCCATTTCCAAAAAAGGAAAGTAATAAAAAGATTTTAAAAGACGTGTAGCAAGATTATAATAATACCTTGCCAGGATGACTAGCGAATAGTTCAAACAGCAGCGTTCGTCACCTAAAGTTGGACTTTCCAGTCCAAGCTTCGAGTTATTTCATGTTAGGCCAGTTTCTAATTTTAAATCGAACTAGATGAACTGTGATTTTTTAAAAGGGAACCACATTAAAAAGGTGTAATGTATAAATTAAAAAACTTAAACAGCATTAAAAAGATTAATGACCTTTAAAAAACTAAAACATTACCAAGGTGGACAGTGTCACCATCACTGTCTAACATTATGGGCAAACCTTGGGACAGAACATGTTTAAAATGGTGCCGTTGTTGAGAGTCATAACAATGACAAGAAAGTAAAATGTGGGTTATTGTGATTTGAGTGTTACACAAACTACACATTGGTGCATCAGTTCCAGATAAAAGCAAATGATGAGTTAAAAAATTGTGACCAATGCGTAGTCTAGTCAGAACAACTTACTCTCTCCAATCCTGATGGAAGCAAGACGACTAAAGTCCAATATAATGTTTTATTTGGAAAAGCTTGTTTTTGTGTTGCTCACTCCAAGTCGACTGCCAGCTGGCACAGAGCTGAGCCTTGAATATAGGACCATAGTCCATGTATGGGACAGGTACAGTGGTGATAGTGCCAGAGCAGATAGACTAAGCTGCAGTGTCAACAAGCTCATTCCCGTGAATACCAAAGTGGCCTGGTATCCAGAAAAACTGGATAGAAGTAGATGTTAAAGAGAAATGGGCCAGTGGTTTTGAATATCAGCAAGAACAGGGTGTGAACTAACGTGAAGCGATTCCAGAGCCAGTAAAGAACTAAGCGAGTCAGTATAAATAGTGCAGTTTGAGTACTGCTTAACTACTATGTGATCCAGGGCAAGGGAAATGGCATACAGTTCAGCAGTAAACACAGAAGCTGTAGTGGGATTCTGAGCGCAACCACCGAACCACAACAATCCATGGGAGAGCCCACACAGTCACCTGATTTCGAACCATCTATATAAATAGGAATGGAAGGATGGTTCGAAAGATATTCAGCAAATAGCAGACAGTATTTCCAATCAGGAGTGTCTACTTTTCTCAGACGACTTAACGATAGGTCACAATTAGGAACTGTAAGAAGCCATGGTGGGATGGGCTGACCAGTGGATACAGCAATGTTTATTGAGGACAGACCCAATTCATCTAACTGCACCTGATATAAATGGCAAAAGGAGTAATTACAGACCGTCTGGTCTGAAAAAGCATGGCCCACCGAGGAAGGAAAACACAACCCCAGGTGGGATGCTTTGGTAAGGAACAAAGTTTCGAAGCATATAGTAAAGACAGTTGCAAACAGTGGAGGTGCAAAGAAGGTTCATGAGACTCTATATATAAGCTCTGAACTGGGGAAGTGCAAAAAGCCCCAGTGCAGAGCCAAAGATCTTAATGAAGAATAGGATCTAGCATCTTTAAGGCCAAAGGTCAGACAGAGTTATAGATCAGTAATCCATAGTCAAGTTTCGATCTAACAAGAGCACTACATATCTTTAGCATAGAACGTCGATCTGCTCCCCAAGTGGTGGAAGAGAGGACATGGAGGATGTTCAGTGCTCTTGTACATTTGACCCATAGCTGCTTGAAGTGTGATATAAAGGTCAGCATACGGGCAAAGATAAGTTCCAAAAACCTTGTCTCAGGGACCACAGGCAGCACAACTTCACCAATATTGAGTTCAGGATCAGGGTGAATACCCTGTTGGCAGCAAAAGTGCATGTAAACAATTTTAGAGAGAGAAAAGTTAAAGCCGTTTGCTGTGGTCCACTTCAGTAAACGATTGAGGGCAATCTGTAACTGCCGCTCAACATACCTCATGTTCGACAACTGACACGAGATGTAAAAGTCGTAGACATAGAGCCCGTTTGCACCAGTGAGAGGGAGTTGTTCAGTGATGGCATTAATTTTTATACTGAAAAATGTGACACTCAGAACACAGTCCTGAGGGGCTACAAGTTCTTATAGAAAGAAAACGGGAAACTGTCGAACCCACACAAACTCAGAATCTCCTGTCCATTAAAAAAAATTTTAATAAAAATGGACAAGTGGCCACATAACCCATATATATGAAGGTCTCACAAAATGCCATACCTCCAAGTTGTATCATAAGCATTCTCATTGTCAAAGAATATTGATGTCGTTTGAGAAAGGCTTCTCTAATTGATGCTTCAAGTTGAATCAGATGGTCTATGGTGGAGCACTGTCATTGGAACCCACACTGAGTGGGCAAGAGGAGGTTGTTTGATTCAAGGAACAAAACAAGACGAGCATTAAACCATCCTCTCTAATGTCTTACGGAGACAGCTCGTCAAAGCAATTTGAAGGAATCTAGGGATCCTTCCCAGGCTTCGAGAAAGGTAGGACAATAGTCTGGTGCCAAATCCACTTAAAAACAATCAGAAGAATAGCAAGAGAAGCAGGAGGTAGATGGTACAGCATGTCATAGTGTATATCATCAGGTCCAACTGATGTACTGCCAGACTGATGAAGGGCCAGTCTGAGTTCCACCAGTGTAAAGGGATGATTATAGTCATAGAGACAAGCAGCTCGAAAGGAAAGAGGTGATTGCTCTGCCCGATTCTTGATGGCTGAGAAGGTGGAAGAAAAAGCAGAAGTCTATATATCCAGCAAAATCTTTCACCTGGTATATCAGCAATGCTCCAGGTATCAGCTACTTCCTGGCCATAAGAGAGCAAGATTAAGAGGGGGGACGGAATTATACTGACCACTGACTTTTCGAATCTTGTCCCATATGACTTTAGAACTGGTAGTAGAAGATATGCTGGTTGTGAACTTAATTCAAGATTCCTTCTGGCTTTGATGTCTTACCCATCGAGCATGTGCATGGGCCTGCTGGAAAGCAATGCGATTCGAGAGTGTAAAATATCTATGGAAAGTATCCCAGGCTCGTGTTTGAGCCTTCCATGCCATGTAGCAGGCAGGATTCCACCATGAATGAGGATCTAGTGGAAAACGTGTCAAAGTTTTAGGAATACATTGAACAGCTGCTTATAAAATACAGTCAGTTACTGCTGCCACACAGTCATCTATTGATGACTTACAGACAATGGCAGGATCAAGTTCTGCAAGAGCAGTGAAAGAGGGCCAGTATGCCTGATCCAGCTTCAGGATCATGGATTATTGTCAACCTTCCATGAAAAATGAGAAAATAATGAAGGGGAGCAAATTGAGAGATCAATAGGAGTAAAGAACTAACTAGGTGCATGGAAATAAGTAAAAGAACCAGTATTCAAAAGAGAAAGGTTGTGATCAGAGAGCATACGCTGTACAGAGAGACCCCTCCTATCAATATCAGCACTTTCCCAGAGGGTATGATGTCCATTAAAGTTCCCCAGGATGAAAAAGGGAGATGACAATTGTTCAATGAGAACATCAAGGGCTGATTGATCATATGTCTCTCCAGGCAACAGGTAGAGAGAAAAAACAGTGATGGTATGACCCAGGGAAACAAGTATAGCTAAGGCCTCCAAGGGTGTGTCGAGTGGCAAACATATGGTGGGCACATGCTGATCAACCAACAGTGCCACCCCTCCATGAACTTGTCCATCACACAGCCTGCCATTTTTGTATAAGGTAAACCGCCAAAAGGTGACTGTATCAGGAGGTTTCAGAAATGTTTCCTGTGAGAAAAGACATACAGTATAGTAGGAAGCAATTAATGTTTTGTTGTCATCCAAAATAGAATATAAACCTCGAAGGTTCCACTGTATTAGGGTGGCCATTTTTATTTATGTGTAGGCAAATTGCGTAGAGAACCCTTCTGTTTACGACCATGTCTTTTTCCTTACTGTCCTTATTCAAGGGAGGTCTATCGACCTCCATTAATCCTGCCCTGGGTCGATTGGGCAGGTCTTTGCTGTTGGAAGGTGATTCCAGTAACTGAAGACGTGAACGAAGGATTGTTTGGCATTTTGCAGTGGGGGAAGAAGATGTATCCAAGGAAATCCCTGTATCCAAAACCATAAAATATGGATCTTGGGGTTTGGTGGAATGTATGTAAGGGACAGAGATAGGTGTTGAAGTTGATTCATCAACTTTTTTAACCATGGAGGTCAAAAGACTTCATTTGTTTGAAGAACAATTATTTTGGAGGCGCAGAGAGATCTGTCTGCACTCCCATTGTAGTTGTGGAATGAAGTGCAGCAGCATACATCCAAGATAAGGTGGTGGACAGCAATTTTCGAGCCTCAGGATAAGTAATGTTATGAATCATTTTCAAAAACTGCACCTCTTTTCTTCCAACCATTTAGGCCAAGAACGAAAGTAAAATGAGTGAGAGCCATAGCAATTAATGCAATGAGGGTCCATTTCACACTCATAGGCATCATGGTCCTTGCCACCACAATGAGCACATGTCAAGGAACCACGATATGACGTCTTTGAGTGACCAAACCATTGACACTGGAAACATTGGAGAGAGTTCAGAATGTATGGCCGTACTCTACAATTAAGATAACCTGCCTTGGTAGCAGGTTGACATGGTGACATAAATGCAAGAATGAGGACATTAGTCAGCACCATAATTCCATCTTTTCGAGTGGATATACACCTCACTGCAAAAACTCCTGGGGTGGAGAAACCAGCGAGAATCTCCGACTCTGGGATGATCTTCAAATTCCTCTCAACAATAACTCCTCATGATGAATTCAAAGTAGCATAAGGTGTAACCTCAATAGGTATATCCCCAAGTGCCTTTGAATGCAAAAGGAGTTCACTGTGTTGAGATGTGGATGTTTCCACCAATATGTCACCAGATCAATGCTTCTTTACTGACTTTGGAGAGCCAGCAAGTTCCTCTAGTCCCTTCTGAATGAAAAAGGGATACATATACCCTAAAGGTTTGTCTGAAAGTGAATGCAATATAAGAAAATGAGGTACAACATGTGGTACAGATGGTGAGAATTGCTGCTCAGACTCTTCAAGGTGTGGTCATCTACCTATAAACTGTTTTTTCACTACTTTATTAAGATTTTTAATTGGAGTATCCATAATAAAGAGAGGGATATTTCGGTGCTCACTGACCCCACACACCATGGAGCCCTACGAGGGGATGCACTACAATGTCAAAAATGACACTGCAGCAATGCAGGTTTTATGAGCATTATACCCAAACACCAGAATCGGATGTTATGTCCACAACATTTGTTGAGAACATCCAATGCTGGGACTTGGTTGACCCTAGTCTGAGTAGACTAGCCGACTGACCCACGTGGTCTACCCTAAGGCTGCCTGTCTATAGGAATTCAAAGCCAAAGTGGTGTGTTTGGGTTGGACCCCTCAACCACCAGGATCCTCTTCTCCCCTTCATGGGTTGCCACGCACGGCAAACATGTGGGTGGATGTTTAGATCCCAGAGGAGGTAAATTGAAAGAACAGAACATTCCCTGGGAGGTCCCCTCACCATGCACTGGAATCCATACCGAGGGGTACATTATTGATAATTTCTGTATTATTACCATGTTCTCTATATAACTTTATGAGTTGCACAGGACGACATATATATATATCTTAATCATGACTTTCACAGAAGACATGACCAAGAAATTATTCAATGTTTAGTGTGTGCTAAATTTTGTCATGGATATGTTGTAATCATTACCTCACTTGCCAACCTCTTTATGTAAGTACAGTGAAAACATTCATATTACTCTGGTTAAGACAACTACTTATTTCTTAATAACAAATTTTAAAAAAATTATACGTGTTGATTCCTATGGTTTTCAGAGAGAAGTAAAGCATTCTACTTTTTCTCCACAATTACCACAGAAGATTCATGCATTGTCAGAATTTGCAGTCTTTTGATCTCTGAATATATCTCTATTGATCCAGAAAATGATCTAGGTGGTTGTTTAATAGTCGTGCATCAATATGATATTATGTGAAAGTATCTTCTCAAACTTGCACTAAAGGCCAATAAATGTTTTCTGATGTCATTTTAACTGTCAGTAAACTATTAGAAACTTCAACCATAGAAGAGATAGTATACACTATAATCTCTTCAGATTAGATGACTCAACTGACTCTCAGTTCTAATGAAATTCTTCATAAAATATCCTGGGGTAATCTCCCTCAATATATTCCAAATCAGAAACCTAATAAGTTAGTAATGAGTCATTTTAAGGATCCACTACTTATTATCCATCTTTTATGGCTTTTTCCTTGATTTCTAGAGCAGAAATGAATAAATCTATACTTGTTCCTATAATATTATTCTTTATCCTTGGTCATTTCTTCTTACAACTGAACCAACTATAAGCTGATATTTAAACCTATTTCATTGTGATGTTGCTTCTTTGCATCAACCTAAAGAGTTGAAAATATGGTTCTGTGCAAATGTATTGGGACAAAATCAAAAATTAGATTTCAACTATTTCAAAGGATAATGATAGGTAAATCACTGATGAAATTTTAAAATTTTATTAATCTTCATATTTAGTACAACATAAAATCACTGGAAGTGCTTGAGTTCAGCACACAATTAATATATTTTGTGTGTCTCCATTTCACATTAATAACTGAAGACAGTCTTTCATGCATTATTGCAACATATTTAATCAAAGCATTCTTTGGGATTTTACTCCAAATATCTCTAATACACTCCCATAAAGTTTCTTTGTAGCTTTTGATTTGTCAAGATTTGATCTATCAAATCCCAAATCTGATCAACTGGGTTAAGATCAGGGAGCTATGGAGGCCATTTCATTATTCAAATAATTCTTAGCTAACTAATTTATGTGTAGGTTGGATAAGTGTTTGTGACTGTTTTCTTCTTAGTAGTAGAATTCTTTACCAATGATATGCAAACTACAGGGTATATCATAATGGATCAGTACTTGGCAATCCTTGTGATAGTCCTTTATTCCATCTATTTTGCAAATATCTTCTGGTGCATCAACAGACCTCTCCATCCCCTCCAAAAAAAAAACCATGTTTTATGATAGTTGCTATACTCTAAGATTAGTATATTTCACTCTTCCTCTGCCAGACATATAACCTATGCTTTGAACCAAGTATTTCAAACTTGTACTCATCTGTCCTTAACTCTCTTTTTTAATTATCAACAGTCCAGTTTTTGCACTTTTTAGAAAAGTGCAGTCTCTTGATAACATTTGGAGATCAAACTAAAAGTTTATCAACTGCTACACAACCAAATATTCTGTTTTCTTTGAGTCTTCTTGATAGTGTAGATCTGGATACCTTTCTATTATATGGTACATGGTCGTTTATCTCATGCTTGAGATCAGTGGCAGTCTTCCTTCTGTCCCAAATGCTGTATAAACAAAGATAATTAACATCAGTATATTTCAGTCTAGGTGTTCTGCCTCTTCCTTTCCTATTTTCAAATTCACCTGTTTTAGTTTCATGATGTAGGATGTACTTTATAGTGTTTGGGAACTATTTCAAATCTGCATAAATTTATAAGAGAGTCCAACCAGCATCACATAAAGCTTTTATGCAAACTCTCTCCTCTAAAGACATTTCTCTTTGCTTTTTGTGCCATGGCATGACAACTACACTTAATATACAGTGTTAAACACTGTTTCTATTAATGTTTATTTGTAGAATGTTATTAAATTGATTTCTTCTAGCATATAGAATTACCATATCCTAGCTTGTTTCTAGATAGTTAAGACAGCAAATGGGGTACCGTGATAGTTATTTCAGACCATAAATTTGATCAGTATGTTCATTCATGCAAAATCCTTATGACGTGCCCTTGGTACAAGTATATGGAAATTCTAAATAATGCCAAGTTTCCTCACCCTGGTTCATTCAATTTTTCAGCAGGGATCAGTGATGCATTACCATTGTGTTGAAATTTATATTCCATAATGGCATGGGAGAATTAGCCTCATAAAATGATAACAATAACAACATTTTCCCTTTTCCTAACACTTTAGCATAGTACTGTACACCTTAATATCAGGTGCCAAGAAATATTCCTTATTATTATATAGTTGGATCTTCCATACCATTTTCTGTTTTGATGGTTCTTCTTGTCAATATCTCAAGTAACCAGACTTTTCTTATTTATACAAAGTAAAATTGTATTTGGGTAAGTTTTTGTAGGCAGTTTTTTAAATATTAGTAAAAGTAGTCACATTTTCATGTTGTTGTTTTTTTTTCACCTTTGAAAACTATAAATCTCTTTCTAAAAAAATGGCATTACCTTCTATAAGATCAAAGACGTATCTCAGAATTTAAACACCAGCTTACTTTGACTGAGGTAATCAGCAGTATCTAGAGCTGACTAATCCAATGTCTATAAAGCCTCTGAGCAGCCTGTCTTTCATGCCAGCAATTTGAGCCAAATGGCATTAATTACATGAACGAAATTTTTATGTCATTTTCTTCTTTAATAAATAAATGTTAATGTTTTTGATGATGGGAAATCTACTTGAAATAAAAAATGTATCTCAGAACAACTTGTATGGGTATTAACATTTTTACTAATAAAGCAGACAACAACCTTTCTAAGTCATCTTCAGTTTAACAAAGAGAGAGTTTGCAACTTACCACTTCCAGGCACATGTCTTAGGGATGAGAGTATAAACAGGTACAGAAATGTAGGGAGCGTTGCAGTTAGATGTTAAGTTATTAATTAGTATAGGTATAAAGAGATGCAACTGTATTTCCAATAGATACTTACCTCTACTTATAAATAGCTTTTCTCAACTTATACTGCTCTCTATATGTGGAAAGTTTTTAACCACAACTAGTCTTGATACCTTGATCCCACTTACCCTTACAGGTATTCATGTGAGACATTTGTATACTATCATTCATGCAGCAACTCTCCACCAATAGGAGTTCAAGAAAATTCACATCATCACTACTAGTGCCCTCACTTTGGTGCAGCCTGTAATCACTTCAAGATTGGACAGTGCATCAAAAACCAACATCTGAATTAAGGAAGTCAGGTGTGAAATTTGACTGGAGATATCTATCAGATATACTGTTTCAGTGTACAAAAATGTGAACTTCTGATATGATATCTTACCTCATCTCTCAAATAGCTAGAATCTCCCACTGAGTTGAGGGGGTTTGGTAAGAAGATGACCACTCCTTCAGAAGGGGTCCAAACAAAGGCCATTGAATGTGTGAATAAATGGAAAACAACACCTCTGTGGGAGACCATACCACTTCTGAATCATGTATACTCTTCATCCACGTGAAAATTTGTTGCAATAAGGGTAGAATCAGAGGAGAGACCCACCTGCATAATCACACATGCAAATCCAACAGAACCTTCACCATATCCACCAAGAACGAACATCCAGAGAACAGAAAAATGGGTTGAATCTTCAGTCTATCACAAAAAAGTAGTGCTGAGAATGTACTGCCCAGCCTGAAGTAGGAGAAGGGTACCCATCCACACACATGTGAAATTATGGGGCCCCAGGTATAAAATGTCTAGGGCACATTGGACTGTAAATGGGATATTGACTTCTACACTAGTTGAACTGTCAGCTAACATTACACCTTTTGTATGGGAACTGGTAGGAAAAATGAGCTTTGTTAGATACTAAAATTTATCTCAGATGAGACTACAATTTGTTATGTTACACATTATGATTTCAAATAGCCTAAAACTGAGTTAAATTGTAATTTAGATTTAAAGATAATTAAATGTTGATATGTATCAAATTTATGATATTTGCCAGCATGACTGACACACAGTTTTCTTTCTTCCAGCACTTCTTTGATATTTTATCAAGGGTTCATGAAAAGTGAATTAATTCTGAATTGGCATAGGTATATTTCACTTAACAAGTAGCTAGTTAGCTCTTTGCTGATTACATGCAAGTTTTTCACCACTACATTTATATAATGTCTTTGTTGAAATACTAAAATTCAAAGTTAATCCTCTAAAGTTAAATGGTTTGTAATCTTCTAAATTTATAAACACTGCTGATCAACTATCTATAGCTTCCTGATTAATAAGCATTAATCACAGTTATTGCTTCTGAGGCTTACAGAATACCAGTTGCAGCAAACCAACAATAAATAATGTCTTTTCATACACTGTAATAGCTATCTTTTATAACTGAGAGGCAATATTCTATAAATTTCAGCTAAAACAACATTACTGGTATGTACATACACATAAGTACATTCTACAAAGTTAGTGAATAGGTGAGAATTTTGCAATACTGATTTAACAGCATAATTTATAAGCATTTATATATACATATTTAACTGAAACAAACATTGATATTAAAATAAATATATAATAGTAAATTCATCACAGCCTCCATGCCAATGATCTGCATTATCACATGTGCATCCAACAAAACCATAACTATATCTACAGGGAACCGATATTAAAAGACAGTAGGGCACAACATTAGTATTTTTAAGAAACAATTATCTAACTTCAGTGGTGAAATATTCACGTGTGATCAGTGAAGAGCTAGGTAGTTCCCCATTAAGTAAATTGCACTTACATCAACTCAGAGTTTATTTACTCATTATGAGCCTTTGATAAGATATCAAGGAATTACTGGATAGATAGAAGGCTCAATATCATTTGTAAATTTGTAAAACTTTTGTTTAAGAATCATTATTTGTAATAACCATTATTAGAAATTGCAATATTGTTTGTATATTAAAATATATTTGTATTAAGAAAGAAAACTGTGTGTATCAATCATGTCGACAAATATCAGAAATTTATTACATATCAGCATGTATTTAACTTATGTAACATAATAAACTGGGGACTTGTTCAGGATCTGAATCAGAGACAAAATTCAATCTAAATTCAAATTCAAATTATAATTCGATTTATATTTATCATTCCCAACAATATTTGATCATATCTGATTATCAAGATTTTCGTTAATCACCCTACCTTGAACAACTAAAGAAATAAAACAAAACTTACTTGCTCAAAATTGCCAAAGTATTGGTATTAGGGGTTAAGAAATCAATGAAAAAAATCAACTAAAAAAGCGTATTATCAAAACACTAGTCAATGATGATTTGTTGTCTGAGGCATTAGGGGAATACTCTTGTATCCCCACTAATTAATCAAGGTTGAGAGATAAATAAAAGTTGGAAATCCAGCTAAAACTCAAACAAATCAAGCTTGACCAAGCCTGCATTCAAGCTGATAAAGAGCAAGTCTGTATCAAAGCCAAGAAAGAACACGCCTGTATCAAAAATTAGAAAGAACAAGTCTGTGTTGAAGTTGAGAAAGAATAAGCCAGTATTGAAATAGCAAGCACATATCAAAGCTAAAAGAGAAAGTAAACATCTCAAGGCTGGATAAGTTTGTATCAAAGCCAAGAATAATATCATATCAAAGTGTAAAGAGAAAGTAAATGTCTCGAGGCCAAACAAGCTCTTATTGAAGTTGAATAATAAATTTGGCTGAAAGATTGACTGAGGCAAAAATGACAACTTTGAACTTAATCGACATGTTAAAGGACCACCATTCAATGAAAATGAGGTTGGTAAATATTTCTAACATTTCGAAAAAGTTATCCAAACCATGGAATAGCTCACTGAATAATGATCAGTGCTATTACAAAGTGTTTTAATTGATAAAGCTTTCTCTCTCTAGAAGATTATACAGATTATGACAAGGATGAAGCAGCTGTTCTCAAAGCACATGGGCTAGCACTGGAGGCTTATCACCAGAAAGTTCAAGTTTATTACAAGCAAGATAATCAAACTTATATGGAATTTGCCCATGAAAAAGAGGTATATTTTGATCAATGGTGTAATTCTATGCATATTGGCAACAGTTACAACAAACTAAGGCAATTATATATAACTAAGGAATTTAAACATTGTGCAAAACTTACTTGGAGGAAAAGAAATTTGAAACACTAAAAAAAGCAGCTGCTCTTTCAAATGATTACACTTTAACATATAAAACCAATTTTAACAAAATGAAACTCCTACCATCTCAGTGAAAACATATATTTGTTCAATCCACTAAAGTTGATGATTCTTCTAAAGAAATCTCGCTCCTCTAGATTTGGCCACTGATGTAGTCAAGGAGGAATTCAGTCCTTTTATGTCTTTGATAAATTACATTGCTAATCCCATACCCATTCATACACTACGTGAGATTGTGGTGACTCATTCATTGTTGTTAGAAGGTATACTGCCTTTAGATTCAAGTCCTGCCACTGGTGAGTCTATTATTGCTCAGGGTACTGATGGTGGCTTTGTTAATGTTTCTTTTCATAACATTTATTTAGCATCCTAGTTTTGGGATCAGTTTTGGTTGGAGTAAGGCCTACTCTGTCAATATTGCTGGGAAATTATCTGGCTGTGAGGAAAGCTATTGCTGAATCCAAAATGTTTAGTGAGCTGATCACTGTTTCATCTAAGGATGATAATGTTATTGAGGAAAATCCTGATGTGTTTCCCTTGTGTGTTGTCACTCGAGCTCAGACTAAGAAATTAAGCTAAAAACAAATGATGAATACATATTCAGAGGAAAATATTATATAGAGAAGAATATTTGTTTCAGACATTTCATGGATCTAACAGGAATCTTGTGGATAATTGTCCTACTGAAAATTTCTCAGTGTGTTACAATGTTCCATGTGAGGTACCTGGTTTATCTGGTGAAGTTACATTTGTTAGAAGCAAACTGATTGATAGCAAAAAAAGGATCCACAGATTGCTTCATTATTTAAATCTGCGTTTCCAAAAGATGAATTGGTGAAAGTTCCAAATGGTTACGTTTTTCAAAAATGATGTGCTCATGAGAAAATAGAGACCACTAGATATGCCTATTTCAAAAAATTGAGCTATACTTTATCAAATAGTTGTCCCAGTGCATATCACAGTGAAATATTTAAAGTTGCCCATGAACCTCTCTTGAAAGATCATTCAGGTGTCAAACACATATGTGACAAAATTATAAGTCATTTCTTTTGGCCAAAAATTAGGCAAGATGTTTTTCAGTTTTGTAAAATTTGTCATACAACTTTTAGATTAATCCTATTAAACAGAAAAACTATCCCAGCTTTTGATGACCCCTTCACTCATGTTGGACTCTTACCAAATATTCGATTAAAGAACCAGTATTTGTTAACTTTTATGTACACATCTACTCGATTCCCTAAAGCTATCCCTTTGTTTGTTTTGAATTTCCCACAGAGCTACTCAAGGGCACTAGCTATCCCTAATTTAGCAGTGTAAGACTAGAGGGAAGGCAGCTAGTCATCACCACCCACTGCCAACTCTTGTGCTACTCATTTACCAACGAATAGTGAGATTGACTGTCACATTATAATGCCCCCATGGCTGAAAGGGCGAGCATGTTTGGTGCGATGGGGATTCAAACTTGCAACCCTCAGATTATGAGTCAATTACCTTAACCCACCTGGCCATGCCAGGCCAGCTATCCCTTTAAGAAACATTTGAGCCCAAAGATATTCCCAGGCTTTGATTAATTTCTTTACTTTTGTTGGCTTGTACAAAGATATTTAATCTGATCAGGAATCAAATTTTGTATTGGGGTTGTTCATCAGTTCGGTGTTGAAGAGATCATATCTAGTGTGTACCATCCCAACTTGCAAGGTGCTCTTGAAAGATTCTATTCTACCTTGAAAAATACAAGGTGGACTTAACCGTCTTAATAATAAAAAGGATTGAGATGAAGAAGTTAATTTATTATTGTTTGCCATTTGTGACTTTGTTCTAAGTCGTTGGGTTTAGTAAATTTGAGTTGGTGTTTGACCATTTAGTGCATAAGCCTTTGAAGATGCTGAAGAAACAATGGTTGGAAAATGACACAAAAGAAATGCACTTACTGGATTATATTTCCTTGTTTCAATCCAGACTCTTAGGTGTGTCAATGGTCTGAGAAAATTTGAAGTCATCTCAAGGTAGAATTAAAAAGGTCTTTGACTGCAAGGGTAAAAAGCATAAGTTCGGTCGTGGTGATACTGTTTTATTATTGTTACCCACTGTGGGATATTTACTCAAAGCTTGTTTGAAAAGTTAATGATACAGACTATGTTATAAACACAAATGAATGCCAAAAAACTACCCAGCTGTGTCATATTAATATTTTCAAATCCTATCACATCCAAAATACATATGAAAATGTTTTAGCTGTTGAGTATTCTCCTAATACTGATGACAGTCTCTTTGACTCAGACACTCATAAATTTGAAAATATTAAAGATGAATGCAACAAAAAAATTAGTAATTCTGACATTCTGGCCAATCTTGATTCAAAACTTGATCACTTGCTTCCTGAAGAGAAAAATCAACTTGCTGGTTTATTAATAGAATAAAAATGTATATTTCTGGACATTCCTTATCAAA
The DNA here is from genome assembly GCF_004210375.1 of Tachypleus tridentatus. Lineage (NCBI taxonomy): Eukaryota > Metazoa > Arthropoda > Merostomata > Xiphosura > Limulidae > Tachypleus > Tachypleus tridentatus. The sequence goes on along the minus strand of NC_134832.1, from coordinate 41,671,626 downwards.
CAAACACAACTATTCATGATGTAAATATAGGTGATGCTTTCCCAGTGAAACAACATCCCTATTGTGTGAATGTAATGAATTGAAAATTGACATCACTATTAAACCTGGAAAAAAACATATAAAATGTCTGCGTTTACTGTTAGAACTTCAACACATAGGCTTCTCGTTAAACTTTCATTGATTTATTTTGAAACAAATTCAAACAGCCGACTTGTAACATCATGAAAAACACAATAACTTACATAACATCAAACAAAGGAAAGCCGAAGGCTTGCAACAATGAATACGTTTATTTATTCAATAATGGTAGCAAGAAGGACAATCAGGTAACTTTCTACATGTGTGGAAATTACAGAACTTTGCACTGCCCAGCGTGGATTCATGTCCGAGACGATACAGTTACAGCTTGCCTCAAGGAGCACAGCCATGCACCCAATGGACTGAGAAAATCCGTCCTGGAAGTTTTATCTGCAATTAAAACACAGGCAGGTGCTACAGCAGAGCCGCCTATTACCATTTTGGCTAACAACACCACCACAGTAGCACCAGCTGTTGCAGCAAACCTACCACGTGCGGACAATCTCAAGCACATGATACAGCGGATGCACTTAAGACTACTGCTTTAAACTGTGAACAGATGTGGCAGCATGGCTGTATGAGTTTGACTGCAAATAAATGTGGCTACATGGCTGTATGATATACGAGTCTTTTTTCTTAAACTCTAATGTTGATGTAAATACTTGGCTGGGTAATCATTCGTTGCCAATTTTCCTGGGTGCAAAATAGTCCACTGCAAACGAGCTTGGCTGTCAAATTGTTGGCTGCCAAATTTCAGCTGTGAAATTACGACTGCAAAATGTCGGGAAACCGAATCTAATCAAGCCTGATAAAATATGAAAAGAAATATCTTATATGCAAGAAAATGGCATTATAGAGCTCAGTATAAGTGATTGGTTTTCACCTTCTGTACTGTCTCCTAAATCTGATAGTTCAGTTAGATTCTGTACAGACTTTCACAAAGTAAATGCTTAGACAAAGACAGATTCCTATGCCATTCCAAAAATAGAGGATTGTATTGATAAAATTGAAGAAACCAAATATATCACAAAGCATGACCTGTTGAAGGGATACTGGGCTGTTCCTGTAACTGACAGGACAAAAGAAATCTCTGCTTTTGTTACTCCTGATAGATTGTACCAGTACAAGGTAATGCCATTTGTAATGAAAAATTCTGAATTTTTCAATAAATGATGAAACAATATCTCAACAACCTGTCAGATGTTGGAATTTATGTTGATGATATTGTGTTTTACAGTGACACATGGGAAGAACATTTATATGTATTACATGGTGTTTTTGGGAGGCTAAAGAAAGCTGATTTCACCGTAAATTTAGGAAAAGTTACTTTTGTAGAGCCAAAATTTACTTAGATCATATAGTAAGCCACAGCCAATTTTGTCCAATTCAAGCCAAAGGTGATTGTATTATGAATTATCCAACACCTACCAACAAGAAAATTTTGAGAAGATTTTTGGGAATGGCTGGTTATTACATAAACTTTTATAAACAAAATACTGACATTACTGTACCATAAAAAATCCACTGAAGAAAAATTAAAAGTTCAAGATGTCTGAAACATGGCAAGCTACTTTTGAAAATGTCAAATCTTTATTGTGCACTTACCCTGTATTGGTAGCACCTGAATTTGATAAGCCTTTTGCATTAGATGTTGATGCCAAAGATTGTGGTGCTGGTGCTATTCTCTGACAATCAGACAACAAAGGTATTAAACATCCTGTTTGATATTTTTCTAATAAACTTAATTGTTATCAATAGAATTATTCTATTATTATTACAGAAATACTGGATTTAGTGTTAGCTTTAGAACATATCAATGTTTACATATTTGTATTTCAACAACTTTTTGTCATTTGTACTGTTAACGTTTTTGAAACAAATGAAAAACAGAGATAGAAGATTGTTAGACTGGAGTTCAACATTACAAGAGTATGATTTGAAAATAATCCATGTCAAAGGGATTGATAACATCTGTGCTGCTGTAATTTTATGATCATATGGGAATTTGTATTGATTGAGTTATATACTGTTGTGATTACTGAAGTTGTATAAATGTTTTGATAATGTGTGATATTTAATGTATTGTTGTCAGTGTATATATAACGTTTTAGTTAAAAATTGTCTAATGCCAATTCTTAATTTTATAAGGATGGAGGTGTAACAGATTTATTATTATATGTTTATTTTAATATTAACGTTTGTGTCAATTAAATATATATATTTAGAAATACATGTAACTTATACTGTTAAATGTGTATTTCAAAATTCACACCTATTCACTATATTTGTAGAAGATTCTTGAGTGTAAGAATCAACAATGTATGTTTTACAAAAGCATTAGCATATCATTAGTATTGCTGGGAGAACTGAAATTCCTAGAAATCCACCTAACTCATATAAAATGTAACCAACAAGATGCTCCAAAAGACAGTACATATTGTTGGTTTGCTACAGTTGGTATACTATAAATCTTGGATGGTATAACTGTTATTAGTGCTTATTAATCTGAAAATTACAGATATTTGACCATGTGGGAGTAGGAAAGAGAATCATACCATCAGCAATGGTATCAGCAATCATAAGCAATGATTGAATGGGTTGCAATCTAAAACCCAGTCACCAGGAACTGACATTCATGTTTGGGTAGCAAAAAGGATCATACCAGGAGTTAGTCAACTGCAATTCAAAATCCAACTGTCTGGTAGGAGTAAACCATCTTCAACTAAAGTTCAGCAGACCAAAGGGAAATACAATATTCACCAACCTGTGAATAGGGTACATGATAGCAAAGTGATAAGAAGTTTTATCAATCTGTGAACCCAAAATCCAGATGTTCAGAATAAAAATGTCCCCATATTGTGAAATATCCCACTCAAAAAGAGTCAGACAGAAACTAACCCCAGCATAGTAACATCCTCAGTATACCAAAATAGCACAAGAGAAAGAACCATAGTAACATGCACGTTTATCCACTGTGACTCCCAGTACAGTAGCAATGAACATGAACTTAAATGAATGAGGAAACAGAGACAACTATAATACACCATCTCTTCCCCAGAAGATCCCAACAACAGGGAACCCATGTGTGTAAGAGAAGAGCCAAATATGCTAATGTGGATATAATCAGAGAAAGGGTATTCCTTATAAAACTCTCAGGATCTTAATGGATTGTCTCAGAAAGGATGGTGGAGAAGTATCATAAGTTAGTCAATAGAGTAAGATGATGGCAGGAAATCTTGGCATGGAATAAATGAACAGAATGATCAAGGTCAACCTCGACATGGGCAAAATCAATTCCAACTGTAGAGAATCAAGAAATGAAAATTCAAACTGATAGCAGACAGGCTAAAGAAAGTTGATCCAAATACTCTCTGTAAACCTTAATATCTGGAGAGGGGTAGAAACAAAATATTAGGAGGAGGAAGCATTTTGTAACTAGGAAGGAAGATGATTATAAGAAATTGGCAAAATTGATAGAATAGAACACATCTGAGAAATCATGTCCAAAAAAACCATATTAAACCTAGTTTATTCCACAATAGGAGCATAAAAAGACACAGCAAAATCAGCTGGAGGAAAAAGGCTTTCAACTTTCTTGTCATCCCAAACAGGCTCAGTATATTCAGCAGGAAAATAAACAACATCAGGAGAAAAAGACTGGCTCATATAATGATCAATCTCTCATCAAATGAGTGCCTATAATTTGACAGTTGTGTTTCCTCCATCTGTAGCCTGTGTAAATATGCTGGTACATGGTATTGCCTTCGTTAGTGGTAACTTAGACTTCAGAATTCATCATTAAAGTTGAATAACCAAACCAAAACACTATTATAACAAATATATGAAAAACTAAGAAAAAAGAAGTTTTCCTTATGTTCACAAACATTTCAAAAATGAGAATAACAATTCCATTTTGGAATAAATTACAAAACAGTTCAATTAAAATAGAGAAAAATTAAAAAATGCACTAAGTGTCAAAAAAGAAAACATGATTGAAGACCATAATGAAAACATAATGACATAAGCATTGTCAAACTAAGTTATAGTCAGTAGAGTTGAACAGCAGGGGTAACATGTATCAGGAGGTTGTTTCACGCTCCTATTAGTGTAGAGTTTTTGATAATGATTTAGATGCAAGATGCTATTGATCAACACCGATCATGAAGTACATGGTAACTTAAGACTTGTGGCATGAAAAATAATTTTTCCATATGAAAAGCAGCAATAAATGAGAACAGCTATATCTGTGAACAGAGTTAAAGTACTATACCAGCAATTTTTTCTGCAATGCTGTTTAGTAATATGCATTTGCCACAAAATATTTAAAAACTAGCACAACAATACTTATCTACCTTTTCAAAAGCACATCACGAGAGCTCTCCAACTGTTTTCTAACTAACTGTTGAAACTGAGAAAGGTCAAGTGCTTCATTTTTACTCATGATAAAAGGAATGTCTAAGAGATGAAAGCTTTCATAGTCTCTGCTCCATAAGTTCAGTAAACCACAAACACAAGGGTTCAATAAATGGAGATGCTGTTTTATTGTTCTTCTAACAATTGTAAATCTTTTTTGCCAGAGTTTAGGAACCAGCTTTAACTCTTCTCTATGAGCAGGGATTTCCTCTTCTGTCTCTTTGGTTTCTTGTGGATCTCGAAGAACAAAGTCAACTACAAATAGTTTAAAAATATTTATAATGAATAAATTTGCCTACTAAAAGCATGAGATTTGCGGTACACTCAGAATATTTACCAGCATACTAAGACTTTCTTTCTTTTTCAAAACAAACTTTAAAATTAAATCATGAAGTTCCTTTAACCGTAAGTTATACTTAGGCTTAAAAGAAATAGTATTTAGAACATCATGCTGAGATAAAATTCTGGTTATGTCATGGTCTCTTGTATAAATTGTTATTTATAATAACTTTATGTATGAAATGCACCTACTGTATACACCAGATTCATAAATCCAAAATGTATTTCCAATAATACTTGATTAGGCTTACACTACAGTCATTGCTCAACTGTCAGAGTTTCTTTTCCTTTCCACATTCAGTGTTGCAATTGTTATTTTGTTGGGAATGCGAGCAAAGAGCCCTTTGGTTTGTGACCACACCACTTCTCTTTAGCAGACAAAAGTCTGTTGAACTCTGTGAATTCTGCTCAAAGTCAAATGGGGAAATATCTGTCAGAAGATGGTGAGTCTAGTGACTGTTGGTTGGACCTCATAATGATTTGCCACCTTGGGGCTGATGGAGATAGACCTGAGCAGCCAGGAACAGAGACAGGAGTTGACATGACAGAAGGCAAGAAACTCTAAAGATAAGAAAAAAAGACTCTTCATTGAAGCATGGATAGGTCAGTCAGCACACCAACTGATGTGGTAAATTGGAGGGCCAAAGCATATGTCTCTGTCAACATGAAAGAAAAAGTTTCTGTGCCACAGAATAAGACATGTTGTTAACAGTCTTCAAGTGCTGCAGCTCTATTTCTTCAATCCACTTAAGGCAAGAATGGGAATAGGAGGATGGGAGTCATTGCAGTTGATGCAGTGAGGCTCCTAGTCACATAGATTTGCTTCAGAGTCTTTGCCACCATAATAGGTCCAGTACAAAGAACAACAGGAGGTTTTTGAGTGACCAAACCACAGGCACTGGAAACACTGGAAAGAATTAGGGATATAAGGTCAAACTTTACAATGTAAGTAATCCACCTTTACAGATATAGAGGGATGTGGAGAAGTGAGCATCGAAATGCAGCTAGGTTGACGAGCGAAAATACACTGCTGTCCAAAATCTTAAGGCCAATGAACATAAAGAAAAAATATGCATTTTGCATTGTTAGAATCAACCACTTATTTGAGTAGAGCTTCAAAAGATTAAAATAAGAAAAGGGAAAATAAAAAAAAAAACTTTTAGCATTTAATAGGGAAAATGTGAACACTATGAAAGTAGCCTAAATACTAGCTGGTCAAAAGTTTAAGACCATACCAAAATGAAGTCCTAAAGAGCGTAGAAAATGCCCAACATGAGGTCTCAGTAGTGAGTTGCATGGTCGTCATTGCAAATAACTGCAAACATTCGCTTTGACATGGTCGATATAAGCGTTTGCAGAAGGCTGGCTGGAATGTTATTCCAAGTGGTGAAGATGGCTTCACGAAAATCATGCACTGTTTACAATTGACATTTCTATAGGCTTCCCTTACTATTCACCCCCAAACATTTTAAATGGGGTTCGGGCAAACACGCTGAATGGTCCAAAAGAATCATATTATTCACCATGAAAAAGTCCTTTGTCCTGCAGGCATTGTGGATTGCAGCATTGTCCTGCTGAAAGATCCAGTCATTTCCACACAAGCGAGGGCCTTCAGTCAAGAAGGATGCTCTCTCCAACATGCCAATGTAATCAGCTGCTGTTTGACACCCCTGTATAACCTGTTCCATAGTTCCATGAAAGGAGAAAGCACTCCAGATCATGATAGAACCTCCTCCACTGTGTCGTGTAGAAAATACTCCAGTGGGATATCCTTATCATGCCAGTATAGTTGGAAGCCATCTGGACCATACACGTTAAATTTTTTCTCATCAGAGAACAAAAACCTTCGTCCACTTTTCTACGTCCCATGTTTGGTGCTTCTCAACAAAGTTTAACCGAGCTGTTTCATGGTGTAGAAAGGAGGCGTGGCCTTTGAAGGCATTTATGGTTTTTAAAGCCTTTCTCTCGTAGATGCCCTCTTATTGTTCTTCAGCTGCAATCTGCATCCATAAGGGCCTTAATCTGGTTTGATGATTGGCTGGTGTCTTGCCAGACAACCCATCCAATCCTCTTGCTCAAAGCTGGTGAAATTTTCTTGGGCCAACTACTTGAAATTCTCATTCCGTATCCCTCAGGGTCTTTTAAGAAATTTGCAACAGCAGTTTTACTATGCCCAATCTCACCAGCGATGGCATGTTGAGAGAGACGTTGCTTTTGCAGCTCGACAATTCTGCCACGTTCAAACTTTGTCAACTTTTTAGCCTTTGGCATGTTTTTATGTGACACAGGAGATGTCAGTGGGAGATGTTGACAACACTAATGCTTGAACACAAATGACTAAATTTCGTTACGTGTTTACCGATTAATGCTTCATTTCAGTATGGTCTTAAACTTTTAACCAGCTAGTATTTAGGTTAATTTCTTAGTGTTCACATTTTCCCTATTAAATGCTAAAAAAGTTTGTTTGTTTTTTTTTCCCTTTTCTTATTTTCATCTTTCAAAACTCTACTCAAATAAGTGGTTGAGTCTAACAATGCATCAAAATGGTGGCATATGCTGAAGGGATTTTTCAAATAGTGAGTGTAAAATGAGGAATCAAGGTACATAATCATCTGTAGTTTGGGGCTGAGTGTTAGAACAGTGTGTGGGTGAGAAGTGTTAGAAGCCAGGAGAAGGAGAAAAGCTTGGTGTCCACTGATCCCATACACCATGGATCCCTAAGAAGGGATGTGCTACAAAGCTGAAAGCAAAAAGGCTTGGCAACAATGCCAGGGTTTTTGTAGACACCATGCCCAAACACCAGCATCAGATACAAGGTTCAAAACACCTATTCAGAATGTCTAATGCTGGTACTCAGTTGACTCTAACCCCAAAGGACCAGCTAATTGACTCTGATGAGGCCATCCCAAGGTCACTCATCAACAGGGATTGAAGGAGAAATAGGAGTGTTGAAGTTGGACCACTCAACAACCACAATCTTTTCCTCCCCTTTATGGATCACCAAACATGGCAAACATGTGGGTGGATGGTCAGATCCCAGAGGAGGTAAACTGAAAAGACAGAACCTTACCTGGGAGGTCTCCTCGTCATGTACAGATATCCACACCAAGAAGCAATCTACTAGATGCTCTCTTATATAACACTCCTTTTATTTATTTAATATTATACAACCGTTTTTTCTGATATATAGAAAGAAACTCTTTAACTAACCAAAATTACCCATGTGTGTTTTCTTATAGCAGAGCTACATCAGGTTATCTGCTGTGTCTGCCAAGGGGAATCAAACCCCTGATTTCAGCATTGTAAATCTGAAGACTTACCATTGTTCCAGTGGGGAACAAATTAACCAATATGTTGTTAAATTTATTAATCCCGTTCTGTCAATATATCATTACCAGGTTTAATCATAATAAGCTTTTACTCTGTTTCTGAATAAATGAAATATCAAATGATAATGACTGAATAACTGTTATTCATTTTATTAATCAATTAATTCAGATATGTAATAGAAATTTGCATCAACTAATAAATCTCATCTATTGTGTTTTCTTTTACTTAACACATATTATTTTTTAAAGATGACAATTATTAATTAATTTTAAAACTGCTAAAAGGTACTTGTAATTAATGTAATACACACATGTAGAGAAACATTATAACATTTTACCTATTGCTTTTTTTACATTCAGCAGATAGTCTTCTTGAATTTCTTGGATTATCCTAGACATTAATATTTCAGTACCTAACTGACATAAGAAGAAGCAATGCAAAAATATCATGTAAATAGCTTTGAATAAACAAGGTAAGATGTCAAAATTGTTACTCAACATTGGTTAATTCAAAATATGTTTAACAAATGTTTACATCCAAAATAAGGTATTATTTAATACTACTTTATAGTTTAATGATAATTTTAATTTCAATAGGGAGTACTTTTCTAAAAAAGATTCAAAAGTGAAACAAAGCATTTTTGTTTTATATATTCACAAGCATAGTTTATTTTGGTTTCATAACATTTCAGTTTTTTAAATGTGCCCTTCATTCAACATAATATAATTATTTGCTTTACAGCATTCTGAATGTTTATATTTAGTAAAAGAATGAAACCATTTATTTTTTTAGTTTACCTTTAAAGAAGGAGATACCCAACTCATAATATGTTCCAGCCACACCTTTTGCATTGGAGACACATGTTCAGTGTCTATTCCTTGATGGATGTAATAATAGTATCTCTGGAGGGAAAATATCTAGGTGATCAAACTTAATTTATTCCTTGGCAGGTGTAACATAAAATGTCTCAGAAAAATATCTTATACCATTAATAATAAGTTATTTCTGTAATACAGTAACAGCTTCATTTGATTGTTACTAATCAATATTTTAATGAAAAAACATTTTATCATCTTATTTATTGTTTGTAAAATGTCCAGAGAAAGAATAAAAATCCAATCATAAAATACACACTTGAAAAATGATTCAGATATTACAATTCTACTAGCAATCAATGACTAGTAACTTATGAAACAGCTGTTTATTTGCAGAAACATGAAAATTATTCTGAATAAAAATCATAACATTAAATGAAGGAGGTAAAAGGTAACATTTTCTAACACTGAAAATGCATTTACAAGAGGTTCTAAACTCCTCTCACCCATGGCTATCTCAACCTTCATTTGCCATCTAGACACTGGTAAACTTTTTACAAGGGCATCAATCTTTTATACCTCTATATTTATTTGTATCATTGCAGCAACACTTACTCTTCATGTGATCATACTCCACAAATCCCAGTGTACCATCTATACTAGTTCAGGTAGTTCCTTCTATTTTTGCAGCACAATAATCACATTCAAAAACTGGCATATATAAAACTAAAACCTCCAGAAAATCAGTGACAAAAAAGGGTGTGAAGTTGATGGGATGATATAAGTACCTATCAGAAATATATTTTCACTTTTAGAAAATGTTAATTTCTGAAATGGTACAATCTGCACACCCCACAATGAAATCCTGCACTGAATAGGTGTGGGAGGTAGTGAAAATGCAAAAAAACAAATTATCAAGTGGACAGTGAATGCTATAAGAAAATCAGGTGTATCACAATTAAAATACTAGGCTTACCTGTGGGATATAACACAACTTCTGGAACAGGTATGCCCTTCATCCAGTAAAGAATATAAGATACATAAGGCAGAAACAAATAGAATATGTGGCTAAAACTAGAAAACCACATATAAATAGACCTAGTGTGGTCTGCCTGAGCAGAAAATATCCAGGGGAAGCAACTCGTAATACAATATATTATGCCAAGTGCAGTCCAAGTAGAAAAACAACATGGAAGTGCCTTGCCTAAGTGTGTAAAATCAACAAGTGCGATTTGCCTGGGCAAAACATCTAGGGTAAGTGCCTTGGATTGATAGCAAGACATCCAAGTGAAGTTCATCCACGCAAAAACAACTACGAGAAGCCCCTTGGTATACGATCATTATGTAAGTGCAGCCCATTTGGGCAGGAAACATCCAGTGAAAGCACTTTATAGTTTTCATGCCATATTGTGTGTATAATATACAACATAATGAGGATAATCTTATCAAGAGAGTACATATGGCTATGAAACTATGTTATTGTACAAAACTCGCTCATAAGGAAACCTCAAAGGTCCTCCACTTCAATGACTAGGAACCAGAAGTTGCAAGGACCCCCATGCTTCACTAGAAGAAAAATGGGTGTCCAAAGAAATGACCCATCAAAGACAGTGCAATGGATGTCTGTGCTTTCCTATTTTGAAAAACATAAATACCTGGATTGTAAGAATCATGGGTCAGCATGAATGGGCAAAAATCCCTATCTGCTTTACTCACTAGGTCCACAAGTGATGGTTCTCAAGATATATATACATGTAGATATTGATATAAAATGTGATATATAGATACACCACTGGGAAAGTGTCCAGAAGTCTTACAGAAACACCCATCTACATAGTAAGCAATGGAAAAATATAGTGACATTTTCCCTGAAATTTTCCCACATCTGTTCAAGATCCCCTACCAACTCTTTAATCCAGTCTGTAGAAACCAGATCATGTCTCATTCCAACAAAATTAGCTTTCCTGAAATTTAGAATCCAGGTACTATTCTTTTTCAATTCTACACATAGTAAAACCTCAAACCTAAGAGTGCAATGGTTGCTTGTACTAAAATCTTCTGTCTATCATTTTCATATTGGGTGCTAATATTAAATGTAATATAGCTTCCTATCTTGAAGGTTTCATCACAACTTGGTGTATAAAAGTATCCAGAAAAATTTCCAAAACCTATCTCCCTCACCCTCATACTTCAAATTTCCCCAATTCTTTCCCCTGAAATTAAAATTTATAATAATATTTTTGAGCTATCATTCTGGTCTCATTTTACAGCTTCTCATTAACTTCTAAATTCTGACCTGGTGGTATATAACAAATCCCAATTACATGACCCTTTACATCCACTAACACCAACTCAAACTGATTCAACCTCAGTACTATTTTCTTTTATAAACTCTAACTCAACAAGATGCAATTCACTCTTAATATATATAGTTACTCCTCTAGTAAATAATCTGTAGCCTCAGTTTTCATCACTGCTTTCAACTCATCATTTTTTTATTTCTAATACTCCTAACATTACAATAGTAACAACTAATCATATATTTTAAAATATGTTCATGTTTTATGCCTTTTGCACATGTTTTCCTGTCAATTATATCTCCTACTTTAATAATATCATAACCCTCACCACTGTCTATCCCTGATTTAAATCAGCCACTACAGCAATGTTAATAGTACTTTCTAACATGATAGCTCCTGCCTTGTTTAAGTGTAAACCACCTGCTCCAAAAATATTAACTTTCCCATTAAAATTATCCTACAAATCCAACCAGCCTATTTGCTCAAACTTATATATTGATCTAAGCCTGGCATTTAATCCCATTGATCTACTTAATATCTCATTCCCACAATTTATTCTTGGTAATATCCCTGACAAAATCAAGCTATGACCTCTTTCCTTAAATGCCCTTATCATTGTTTTATACTTATAAGTAAGTTCTTCAGATCCATCTTTCCTTACATCATTAGTCCCAACATGTATCACAAAAATTGCATTACTACTAGCATCCTTAACTATCTCTCTAATTCTACCAGCTATATCCTGTACCCCTGCCCCTAATTAGCATAATTGTGTTACTTTGCTCCTTCTTTACTCCACATACTACTGTATCTACATGCCTACAATAGAGACAACTACAATTGTAACTTCCCTATTCTTTACACTGTTATTTCTTGTGAATCCATCTGTTTCCTTTATCTGCTCCCCTTCATCACTAGCAAGTGCTTGGAACTGGTTGCTTTACAAAAACCCAAACCAATCCTTGGCCCTAAATGTATTATTTTCCAAGCTTTTAACCCTATTCCCTTCTTAGTTCCTTTGAAATCCTATGAAACATTTTAAAGAAAAATTAAACATGCTGTACAAAGTCTGAATTAGTAAGCAACTAGCCATTACTAATCACACCAGACTCAATTTCATTAGTATTCAATTAATAATCAAAGAAAAGTATTTCATCACAACCTATTTAGCTACAGAGTTATTAAACCTTGATTTATTCCACCATTGTGTGTGTACTTTAATCTTATACATCTCCAGGTAATATTTTAAAATGTTTCATACTTATTGCTTAATACTCTTATGAGGGTGTTTGATACTTTTGCAAAGGTATTTCAATTTTTCATACTTATTGTATTGTTGTTTTACATATTTATATTTAAAAAAGTTCAATTTTTTTAAATTTTCTATTTGAACTAGAAAATATTCAGTAATTTAAGTACTTTTGATGATGAAATTATCAATGCTTGAAATCATTAATGCACATTAGATGATATTTTTAAGATACAAAACTACATCTGTAGTGATAATGAGCTGGACATTTTCAGTACATGGGTTGAGTTGATCATATGAAATGAGTTTGGAGTCTGACCTTGTTACTGCAGTGCATGTCATCATAACCAGTCATAAAAATTCTTGGAAGTAAGGATGGGTAAAAAAGATTGTCAATTACTTAACCTTTGTTGAATTGTTCAGAATATTTCTTTCTATTTAAGGAATTCCAAAAACTATAAAACATTCCAGTTACAATCTAAGAGATATAATATATAATTAGTACTTATAATAATATGACCTTCACCACAGAAAGTTCAGTACATTATGATAAAATAAGTTTGGAGCCTCACTATGTCATTACAGTCTGTATTGTCACATCTGATCATACTATGTCCGAAGATCATGTATTTTGACAATAATCATGCAGCATAGTTTCTATTACTAAAGATTTTGTCGTAAGGTTGTTGGGTCCAAATTACACCACTCATCTTGCAGGCTTGCCATAATCTATCTACTGTATGACCATTTTCCAAAACCCATATCAACAGTCTGATTACATGGTAATCCATAGGCATTGCAACCCATTTCATATGCCAACTGCTTGAGGTATGCAATGGTTGAACAGCTGAAGTATGATTTATTGTAGGTCTCTTTTTGGATTGTCATGGTGTCCAAAGTTAATCCATTCTTTGTTTTCCACACCTATTAAGCACAAGATATATCCCCATCTTTGAAATTATAAATTCCCAATTTGAACACTTTTTTGTGATCTAAGTTTATGAATATTTTGTATTAGAAAAGACTGTTACAATCCATTTCCAAAAAAAGTTAATTCTTGGTGAAATCACAGTACCTACAAAATGCAAAACAATGTCAAAATATAGTTCTGATAAATTCTGTTCCATTCCATTCCATAAGTGTTGTTATGTGACTTGCTGATTTAAATATTGAAAATTATTTTAATATTGTGTACTCGACCCTCTGTATATTCCAGTATCTTTATGTTCTTTATCCACTATAACTACTAAATAATTATTTATTTTTACGTAGTTCAAGTAGTACACATAATTCAGAGCTCATAAAAGGTGTTGATAATGAATCTAGAATCAAAATTTGCAAAATACTTTACAATTTTATGTTCAAATACAGATCAACTAAAACTGTATCAAAATTATTGTTACCAGCAAATCTTTTTCACTGTTATTTAATGTCTTGCTTGATGCTGACTGTCCAGTTTTGAATTTGTCTTGTTTCTCATGTTTAGCTGGATGAATTCCATCTGGCCTATAAAACCACCAATAGAAAAGTTGCAAATTTAAACACTGAGTACACAAGAAATAGCTCCCTTAATGTCACAACCAACCAAAAAGAGAAAACACTAAATGAAACATCATATCAATGTATTATTTTTTCTTGTTTTTCAAGACTTTATTAAATTTAGAAAAAGATTTTAAGCAATTTTGGAAATTGGACTTAAGAACTTTGCCAAAACATTAAAATGAGACAAACAGAGGGATGATCTATAGAAAAACATTTAGGTTTCACATACACTTTATTATCTTAAACAAAATGTGCTTCCTCTTAAATTCTCATACAATCAATACTTTAAGACAAGTATAGAAATTTACAAATAACTGTCCTGAAGGATGAGGTTTCTAACAATCTAACCCTGACCCAGCTGAATAATTTAACTTCAATATTATATTTTACCAGCTCAGATTGTCCAGTAACACAGAAAGTTATTACATGGACGAAAATAAAGTTTTAATTAAATTAACTATTATAGTATAGTTTTGTTCACATATAAGTTAAATGGTTAGGTGATTCTATACACCCAAAACCATTAATATGATACCTTGTATAGTTTGTTTTAGACAGGTTTATATGTTAAAAAGCTTCAAACAAATGTTTTAAGAAAATGAAGATTAAAGTCAGAAAAAAAAGGTCAAAATATCCATCAAAGATTATAGGTATTCATTTGTGTGTATAGTTGAATTGGCAAGAACACACTGGAATGGTATTGAAATAGACATTAAAAATTATGTTAAAAATTAAGAAGCATTGTAATAGTAATTGTTTAAACAGATTGCATTCTACAGTGAGCTGATTGTACTGAGGTCATCACATACTGAAGTAGAAAGAGCATGCTGCACTTACATTTCCATATTGCATCATTTCTTGCAAGTTATAACTAACTGAACTTGTGTTAACATCTAGTTCAAACTCACTGTAAATTCATTTAAGCAATTCACTACCTAATGCTGCTTTATCAACATTATAATAGAAAAATGTCAATAACTATAAGGCAAGCATTTTTAAATACTTTCTACCAATAGTGAAACATTTTAGCTTGTCTCCTAAAATTCATTATATGAAATGTCCACTATACGTTTCTTGTGAAGAAAAACTATACTATTATTATAATAAATCTGTAGTTTACTGTACTAACTATAGTAAAACTATAATAATTTTAAGAAAGTATAATAAATGTTAATAATTCCATAATTACTACAGAATGTTGTGTATTATTACTATAGGAGCTTATATAAAAGTTTTGCTGCCATACTTTTACTTTCTTTTTTATTTTACAGCCTTAATCCCAACTAGTTTGTAGTTGGCCAGTATTTTTTATAAGCTGAGAACCTTTAAAGATAGCTGGCCCAGTCAGCAACCACATAGTATGAGTACATTTGGTGATGTGATTTTGAACTTGTGACTCTTAGATTGCAAGTCAAACACATTAGCCACTAGGCCATTCCAGACCCATATTTTCATTCCAGTGTCCTATAGTATGTCAAGAAAGTTAAGCTAAACAAATTTCCACCATTTTAAACAGACTATCAGATGAACTTGTATCTTATTTGACCACAGATGGAAATGAATACATCAAATGACACACTACTCAGTATCAAAAGGAAGTGAAGCTATACTTCACAAAACAAGAGTGAAATCTGAAAAATAACTTGCAAAATTTATTTTTATTAATAAAAAACACATGCATGAAAATGTTTTCATTCACATGTTACTTTTTTGTTGTTTTGTCCTACAAATGTATTTAATTTTATAAGGATGAAAATGGCCAAGCTGAGGATAAACCTAAAAAGGTTAGGGGGAATAAAGGCTGCCTAGAACCTTACTGTGGTTTACTGACAACCTATTGGTAAGGATCCAGAGAAAAAACCCAAAACTCTTGCATTTAAGGCAACTTTATTCTGATTCATTTTTATGGTATAATATTAGTCTCCCATAAATGAAGCTAGATGAAAGAATGTAAAGAAATGTATCCACACTTTGAATAGTACTTTAACATATGTACACTGAACCAAAGCATGAACACTTAGAATAGGAAAGCTACAGACAAGTGAGACCAATGCTTAGAAAGTCTATGAATGGAACTGTTTTCAAGAATATGCATAGTGAAGATAATACATTAAAAACTGTAGTAAATTACATTAATGCTGTAATAATTTTCCTACAAAAGTACAATAACATTGAAGTAATTTTACTGTTAAACAGCAGAATATTAATGTCATTTTACATACTATAAAACTATATTACACATCTTCTTTGTAATAAAAGGAAAAAAAATGATACAATAAACAGTAAATGTTCCAACTTAGTAAAGTTTTTTTACTAATACTATAAGCCCTTTTCATAATGGATTTCACTAAAATTACTAAATAGTAAATCTGAACTGAAAAAAAGATGATAGTCCTATAATTGCACAAGTCATTAAATACAGGCAGAAACTTTTGCATTTAATAACCAACCACTGCATCAATGTGATTTACTTAAGCCTAATATTTTTTAATAAAATGTGGCAGAGATTTCACAACAAATATTTTTACTCACAATAATAATTTTACTAAAAAAGTACGAAACTTTTCACGTTCCTTTTTCAGGGCAGGATAGTTTCCAAGTGTTTTTGTGTTTCTAGCCACTTTCCTTTTTCTCAGTGTTCCATTTATTGTTCTTCCTTTTCCATAAGGACACTTTTCTGTAACAAATAATCACTAACTAGCCTTTTAAGTTAATACAAATAAAGTCAATAAAACACGAAAATACATTTTAAACACAAAATGAACAACACTGTAACACACAAAACACAAGATTTATAACAGATTCAAATTACAATGTAACTGTTCTGGTACTGATTTCTTAAAAAGATCTTTTATGAAATTGATCATGTGTAAAGTGAGTCACACATATGTTTTATTGGAGTAAAATGTAATAAAAACTTCAAACCAAATGATAAGTTGGTTTTTCTTTTCCAAACCCTATTTAATAGAAAATACAACTACTTATGACCACTTCTGAGCATCCATGTCTAGTAACATCCATTTGTCTTTCTGGTACTGTGGCTGTAACAGTAGGAATATATTTTCTCCATACTGGCTTGCTTTTAGTTGGCAACTGAGGTACAAGATCATTCTTCTCAGATACAGATCTGTCCTTTAGATCTGATGTTAAAAACTAAAAACAAAATTGATAGACACATGTCAAGATCTCTCCTTTGAAATAATTGTAAAAACTGAAAACAAAACTGATACAGTCAGTGTGTGATAAATCTTGTGACAGCATAGAGTGTTAAATAAATGTTAAAACTTATTTTACTTTCACGATCCAAATTTTAAAATATCAACATTCTAAAATAACCTCTACTCTTTCAATCTCTTTCTATGCTCAAGATCTTTATCAACAATCTTACCCATATCATTTTCTTTTTACATAATACCAACTGTTGTCTTAATAATGAATAGCAAAGATTCATTAGTATCATTATATCAGTATGAAAAATGCAAATTTATTGCTGCTCTTTGCTTTTTAGTATGTTATGCCAATATTTTGTTCACTTACTTAGGTTTTCTAAAAACACCAATAACATCCAACATAATAAAAAAATCTTGTGCAGCAGCTAATTAAGTATCTTTCATAATCAAGATACACAAGATTATTCTTATCCAAAAAAAACATAAAAGTCATTATCAGAAATATTTAATAAGATGATAAGACAAAAAACACTTTCCTAAAGTCATATTGAAGATCATTAATAGTATTTTAGTACCTTTTTCAATACATTTCTAACAAAAGCCAAATTAAAAGGCCTATGTTTATCCTTCTATCTTCTCTTGATATTTTTTTTAAAAAAACAACATTATTTTGACAGTGTCAGACTCATTTCATTATGTATGTCTTCAAACAGTACTGTAACTGTAAACCTTATGCAGTGCCCTAAATATCCATCCAGTTTACATTCCTCTAGGCATATCCCACTAATAGCTCATTTAGTCTTTGCACCCTGTATTAACCTTTTCCCTTGCATATTTACTTGAGTAGAACTACTAAAACAAACATTAATCAATCTTCAAGTATTTCTTTGTTCCTGGGTAATAATTCTATAAAAAGCTGTTTATTTATTATGTATCTTTTACATCTGAAGGGCAGTTCATTTTTTTCTTTCTGTAAGCTACAATTTTATCTCAAGAATGTTTATACATATAATTCATTTTTATAAACTTTTTATTTTTATGATTACATTCATTTAGTTAATTGTTCCCAGTGTTTTGAATTTTATTTCTGTTACCTTTGGCTTTCCTTATAATGATTGTGTTAATTCAGTTTAATTTAATAGGCATCACCCATTCATTGACATGTTTTCCTGTGTTATACATCTTATTCCATTCCTCACTCTCCTAATTTGTGTTTCTTTAATATTTGTAATAGTTTTTTACAGAATCCAGACAGCATAAATTGTTGCCATTTTTCTTCATTTCAAAGTAGCACTGGAACTCATTTGGATATGTTGCATGCCAATCAATGCTGGATGAAGATAAACATAGGGCCTGGGCACCTTCTGTTCATAGGTCTTACCAGTCATACAAGTTAAACCAAAGGTTAGATAAGTTATAGATATATAAATTATGGTTTGAAATTTAAGTATTTATATATGTATATATAATGTATACTTGCAGTTTATGAGTGTTAATAAAATGTAGTTAAATACTAGCTGTATATTTATGTGAATGTGAGTACACAAACTAATGCATGCATACAAAAATATATCATATAACTTAAAGGTGTAATAAAATTTTTACAGTAAAATGTGTACTTCATGTATTTATGTTTATTATTTTTTGGCCCTCTAAGATTAACTTTTGAGGAAACGTTTCATGGACCTATAGTTTTTGTAGGCCCTAGGCACTGTGCCTATTGTGCCTAATAAATAATCCAGCCCTGCTGCCAACACCAGCTTCTAGAGAAAGAATTTAAACTGAAACATAATCACTACTGACAACATATACCTAACATAAAATGACAATGCCAAGATTTCTGGAAGTACATTATAAACATTGTTTTTGTGCATTTGACCTGTTTAGTCCATAAGAAGATCCAGAAAATAACAGCATGACAAGAACAAGTCCAAAATAGAAAACTAAAGAAAAAAAAACAACACAATTTTATTCACTTTTCTCTCCAGTTTTTAATCCTGATAATATAAGATTTAATGTAAGTGGTCTCCCATATGATAATACTTGTAAACAAGCTCTAAACAAAGGCTTTAACTTTAGCATTCCAGCTTTAAGCTAGCCAATTTTGTTGCTAATTATGCTTACACTTTAAAAAAGAACTTACATAGTGCTTATTTTATTTTCATTGTTAACTAAACTGAATAATGATACAGCACAAGATCTTGTAAAAACTAAACTAAATATTTCTCTTTTCTTATTCTATAGATATAAGTGCTATCATCCTACTTCACCATTAAACAATGTTGAGCTACAAGCCCTAAAAACAATGTCAAAAATAAATACATTACTGTAAGTAAATGAGACAAAAGTAATGGTATTGTCATTATGAATAAAACTGATTATATTGAAAAAATAAGCCACCACCTCAGTGAACCTTATAAATTTTTAAAAAACTAGATAAAGACTTGCTAACCCAATCTTTTAATAGAGAAGATACAATTGTAAGTTTCTTAAAATCCTCAAAAGTCAAAATATTATATATTAAATGACCCTTCAACAAATTGCCCCATATGGCCCCAAATCCAGTATTCTTTATGGACTACCCAAAGTACACAAAACTGGGTACCCACTCCACATTATTCTTTTAGCTGTAGGCTCTCGCAATTACAACCTGTCAATAGATATCATTCCTATTCTTAAAACTTTCACTTTGAACAAATTTATAATTACTAATTCTTTTACCTTTGTTTCTAAAATCTCTAAAATTCACTTTTTCAATCAATACCTTATGGGAAGTTTTGATATTGAATCTCTCTATATCATTATTCCACTTAATGAAATTAAATTTAAACATGGACCATCTTTTCCCCACTGACACTGTGCAGTATCTTGGTTTCACCCATAAACAATTCTTGGAACTTCTTGTCTACTCCACAAAATTAAATCTTTTTCTCTTCAATTACATCACTTATGGCCAGGTAAATGGAATTGCCATGAGATTTCTGCAGTATCAATAGTCCTCTATGCCATCATAAACACAGATGGCTAGAAAACTGCTCATGTCAATTCAGACCTGTTCATTACAAATAGTATATCAATGATGCCTGCTGTTCCTATAATCAAGATACATTTCCAAGTTCCATTCTTACCTTAATTCCCAACACCCAAATATTAACCTCACATCCAAATTTGAAGAAAATTATTCCTTACAATTCCTAGACCTCAAGATTACCAGAGAAGATAAACACTTTTCTAGCTCTGTTTATCATAAATAATTCAATTTCAATAGTTTTATCTCCAACTTTCTCAAAAGTAATCTGGTTATATCATTGTTAAACAGAATGTTTAACCTTTGTTCTAATTATTTTATTTTACACAAAAAATTAACCTTCTACATAAACATGTGTTAAATAATGGCTAGCTGATTTTCTAACAAAGATTACATGCAATTTCCTAAACAAAAATTCCAACCACAAGCCAAAGTGCACACTGTCACCAAATTTCCCCTCATTACCTCCCTTACTTTTATGAGTTCACAATCCTTACAAATTAAAAAGCAACTCTCTTCTCTAATAAAAAACTTCTGCTGTCAAATTCTGCTCAGAATAATACAGAGACCTATCCTTCTCATTCAACACTTATTTCAATACAAAAAAACAACTCCCCTAACTTTTATGTTCATAGATTGTGTATACATATATGAATAGTGACAGTAAGGTCATGCAAGTTGACAAAACAAAATGCCACTCAAAAACTAGAGTCTGTGAACTTTAAAGAGTATCTAACAGAACTGAACATCCACTAATTAATTGCAGCGACTCATTCTGAAATTACTGTATTTCATTTAACAATTTCTCTATCATTACTACAGGATCTTGAGACCTTAAACTCTATATTAAAGAAAGTTTACTGATAGCTAAAGTGTGCCTGACTCTTAAAAACTCACATAGTTCTTAAACTAAATTATATGTACATATAATCATTGTTTTATTCATTCATTTACAACTTCTCTTAATAACTAAATAAACTAATGGCTATGATACCATATTAAAATTTTAGTTAATAATCGTCTTTTTATCATGATTTTCAGAATTCATTTAAAATGGATTTAGTGTATTTATTCTGAAATGTTTAAACCTTGTCAATAAAATGTTGTGTGTTTTACCAACCGTCTTCATTTCCATTATTAGACTTCATAATTCCCCATCATGAATCCATTGCTAGTAGTGGTATTACAATGAAATTATGGATGTGTTTAATACAGAATTAACTTAAAGTTTTTTTGTTTTTTTTAGTATTTGTATTTGTAAGTTTTGATGTTTATATTTACATATATTCAACATGAATTATTTTCTTTTTTTTACTGTGTATTGAAATTAAAGGCCCAACCTTCTCTGTAAAACATATTTTGTATTCTTTTTTATTTTTGTATAAAGAGTTTATATTGTAATTTTATGTACTTAAAAAGTGTTTGACTTTCAATGTTTAAATGGTTCTTCTGTTTTGTATGATACTGATAGGTGAAGTCATTTTCACACTTATGACTTTGTCATAAAATGTATATAGACTGTTTAGTGCATCCTATTACATAACATTAGCATGCAGTCTGATCACATCACAGTTTTTAATTTTGTCAGATCATATTTTAATTCTAACATAAGAATTATACTCACTTAGCTTTAGGATAGTCCTAAGATAACAAAGAAGAGAGTTGTGGTATGCAAATCTTATGTATCTCATTCTTCTATAATATATATTTCACATCCTACAAAACTTTTTCAGTTTTTTTTTAGTTCTAATAGGAAACTTTGTAAATCTGATACAGATTGTAGGCCAATTCAACCATTGTTGTTACTTTCTATGTAGGATTCAGATAGAGGTTGTGTGACATTTCATGGAACACTTCTACACTAGGCTATAGTGTATATGTGGAATTAATTTATAACATATTTGTGATCCAATTTTGTGATTAGTCAACCAGTGACACAGTGCATGTTAAAAGAGCAATTTGACATTTAGGTTAGTTTCTGATACTGAAAGAGACAAAATGCTGTATAAGTACAGTCTTTATTTTTTTTAAATGGCCATACTGATCACTGATGGTGCCCTGTGTGAGATAAAAATTGCACTCCATCTTCAAAGATATATAATCTATCTTTTCTTTCAAATATGAAAACTTTGCCTTCTATAAGCCAGCACTGTGCAGGTGCATCTCTCACATAACAATTGGTATACAAAACTCCTGGTTTTCTGGGTCTTTCAGTTCCTGCTCATAATGCTTGTTTTAATTTGTATGGTGAATTCAATAAGAATTATCCAACCAATTTTAAACATAGTTTTCTTTTTATAAAAATGTAGTTTTATTTTAGATTTTTAAATACACTAAACATCTGAACACAAGCACTGCCAAAGAAAAGGGATAGTTAGGTAGAATAGCATAGAGAGAGTCATATGAGTTACATGGATGTGTGGTGCTTATATTGGTGGAGGTTTGTCGCATGATAGTTTACATGCAAGAATTGATTTGTTAAACAATGTTATTTGAGGGTGCACCAGAGCAAAAGGCTTGTGGCATGAATAAAAAGTTTTGCAAATAAAGAGACGCAATGAACAAGAATAGCTATGCATCTGGAAGTAAGGTACCTTGTTGGTATTATTAGTTATAATTCAATGTTCTTAATTATTGATTTTTTCACTTATATATTAAAAAAAACTGTTTTATTGCAAATTGTGTCTTCAGGATTACTTAGGTCACTTTTAAGGTTTTACCTTGTATCCCATCCAATATATTTAGATACCATAACTTGACTTTATGATTTGTATTTAAAGAGTGTTTTTATTTTTATCATATGTAAATTTGAAACTACGATGTATTAAAAGCGTAATTATGTTTCCTTTGTATTGCTCTAAAGGACTGTTTGTTATGTATTGTTTTTTTGTAATATTATTGAATTTATGTAGGTTTTTTCATTTGTGCAAGTTTTCATTTAATTATGTTTATACATAAAATTTTTCTAATTTCGATTTTATGTGTAATTTTAAGTTATTTGTATTTATCTACTTAAATGTAAATTTTAAGCCTCATGCTAATGCTACTTTTAATCATATTCTTTCACTTTCAGAAAGGTTAGAATATTCTATTCCATTAAATTATATTTATTCTCAGCTGAAATCTGCAATGCTGTATTTTATGGAAGACCTCTCACCTCATTTTAAGTTCACATTTCAAGTAATGCACCAGTTTGGTTTTCAATCTGTACCCGAGTTTGCCTACTTAATTCATTTTGCATAACAACTGGTTTACTTACCTTGTCTTTTTTTTTGTGTGTGAATAGATTATAGTATTTACTTCTGTTATGTGTTCCTTTCTACAAAGATTGTTGCTAGTTTTGTAATGAAGTTGCAGACCATTTATGACTGTAACTACTGAAATAAAAATAACAACATTTGTTCTTTTTTGTAATTGCTTGAAGGGCTATCATCATTTATTTTACTTGGTATTTGTAACATTTATACTGAATGTACTGCACGAAGTTTTTTATGTTTTCTAATTATTTCTATATAATATGATGGGCATTTTATTATATATTTCTGAAAGTTTTTTGAAGCATGCAGTATGCTAAACAAGGAATAGAATTTCCATGCCTATTATTTTTCCTATTTAGTGTATGATAAAAAATAAATATATCTATTTGTTATGATAAGTATGTTGCTGTATTTAGATCTATATTATGTACTTCAAGTGTCATTTTATGTATCCTTCAGTTCTGCTCATATATTTAAAAAGTTATTCCATTATGTATTGTAGTATTTTCCTTTATTGTAAATTTTTGTTCTATACATATATTGCATTCTTCAAAACTGTTTTATGTATTACCTAATTAGCTAGCTATTTATATATTAATATAGGTCACATCAATATTTGTACATCTTACATACACATATCCATTTAGAATATATGCATGTTGTTCATCCTGTGGTTTACCATGACATTACAGTCCAGTCAAACTGAAGGCAAAACCTACTGTTAAATCTGATGTCATATAAATTGTATTTTAATTATAGTTGTTTTCTAAATTTAAATTAAGGTTGTAAGACAAGCCTAAAGTAAAGGAGAAGGAATTACAGTATGCAGAAACCTTAAATAATATTTTATACTAAATTTGTTTAAAATAATAACAAATAATCTATTTCATATATATGTATTATATATAAAATTCAAGTAATAGCAACTTAATTACAACTTCAACTTTTAAACATTAAGGATATTTTTCAGTACATTCAAGATAAACAAACTCTTAAAATAAGGATTGGATCCATACAGAATGCTGATGGCAAAGTTTTTGTTAAGATTTATGTAATAACGGAGCAATTGAATGTTTTCTTCACTTCTGGTTTTACAAGAGAAAGCATAGCAATATTTTCTGACTTTGATTATTCTATAGTAAATACCTGGATTGACGTGAATCTTACAGATATTAATACCTTAATATTAAGCAGATTATGATGAACCAAGGCTAAAGAAGTGTATCTTCAGGATTTTAAAAGAGGCCAATGATCAGCTATGCTAACCTCTCGCCTTCATTTTGATGTTAATAAAAAAAGTGAGTAGGTGTATGAGGATTAAAGAGCTGCTGCATTACTCATGTTTATAAGTTCTTGTTGATAGTAAAGAAAATTCTAAAGAGTGTGATATAAGATGCTTTACAAAATAACATTGACATCTTTGAAATTGTAGATGAAAGCTACTTGAAAGATTGCTTTAGTAATCTGTTAATTTTTTTTTTTTTTCAGGTACAGTGCTTGTTATCTGAATGACAGAAAATGTGTGTGAAGGTGTCAGTCTGGATTGAAGAATTAGATAGTTGAATTGTAAGGTAAATGGATGAGAGAAAGTAAAAAGTTGTTATTAATGAAGTCCAGTCAAATAGGACCTTTGTTGCTGTCACTTAGGTTTTGGTTTTTTCATACTTACATTAATAATATTTATAAGGGCATATTAAATGAATTAATAATGTTTGTTGATAACATTAAACTCTTTGGTATTTTTAGTTGTATTGAGGATGATGAGGTGCTACAGAATATCCTGAAATAATTGGTAAACTAGACACATATTTGACAAAATGACTTTTAGTTAGAGTGAATGCAAGGTAATGCACATTGGGTTACCATGATATGGATTGCACATCTAATAAAAATGGAAACTATGGTATCACTGAAAAAAAGAATTTTGTCATAATGATGGAAAAGTTTCTCAAGCCATTGAAACAATATTCTGTTGTTTTATATATAATGACTAAAGTCAAAAGTATAGGTATCTTTCAATAAAAATTATTAGTTAAGCTACTGTTGGAAAACTATGTACAGATTTGCCATCTTTATCTTAGAATTTTAGAAACTAATCTGAATCATATGGATATTAATCCCTTGGTGTTAAATAGAAAGACTGGAAGATTAAAAATAGATAACACCAGGACCAAACTAGTTTATCAATAAGCATTACCGGAAAGGACTCAGAGGAGGGCTAATATGAGATGGAAAGGATATTTGATAAATATAAGTTATGATCTCCTACATTATTTGACTTTAATAAAATAAGTTTAGGAAGTGATCTTACATATTATATTGAGGATCAATAGGATAAAGGCCTCTGATTTGTTTTTGCTATATTATAAAGGTAATAGGACAAAAGAAAACAAGTTTATAAAAAACAAAGCTTCATTTAAGACAGTTCTATTTTTCTGATAGGGAGATTTATTTATAAAATCAGTTGCCATCAGTAGTACTTTACAGGAGTTTAAGAAGAGAATTGATGAGTTCCTTAAATATTAAGTGTGGGTTTGAATATTTTTACTTTTCTACAAGGTGGATGTTAAAGGACAACCTTAAAAGACAAAACAGTTCCTTGTAGTCCCTGTGTTATATTAAAATTTATAAGCTACACCTAGAGCGAAAAATAAACTGTTCTCATCATGCTTGCAAACAATAAAAAAGCAGTTAACAGAAAAATCAGAGATATCATTCAATAATTAATGACTAACTTTCATATAAATAGTAAGTCTAACTTAATGTTATGAGAAATAATAAATATAAACCTAAAATAACAAAAATACATTAAAATATTAGTAATAAATATAGCTTATCAAAACAATTTTTGAGGTGTTGGTAACAAGAAATTCCCTTTACTGAGACATAATAAGTAAATTTGATTTCCATATATGTTAGTTATTTTATTTAAGATTAAGGTAAATTTCACACAACAATTGTATTAATGATCATAATAACATTTTTTTAAAAGTACACATGATTCTCATTAAAACTAAATAGCTTTGCCTGTGTGCAATATTTTTACTTGCAAATATATTTTGCTACATTATTGAATAGTTTGATATTAAATGAGAAGACAACAGTCCAAACAAGCTAAGAGCTTTTACTTCAGTCTTCCAGCATATTTCTGATTTGAAAAAAATAACTAGTGAAGTCTTTCAAGAGGTCTATTACATTTATTATTCATTATTAATAATAATGATTTTGATATTTTTTGGACAATAATATTTCTAAATTTGATGATGACATTAGAATGCTGGTAATATATGTCTTTGTTAAAAATACTTTTTTTTATTAAAAAAGATATAGACAGCTAGTGGATGGTTCATGACACAGAAATTTAGTTATGCACTTAGAAAAGACTTACTCCTTGTGCAATAGGAGCTTTAACATTATTGAAGAAAAAATGATTTAAATTTAATTGTTAAGAAATTTTTAAAGCTCTTTGATGAGTATTATTTATTGCGTAAAACATATATAAGGTTTTTGGTTCAACTTACAGAAATCTTGAACTTAAAAATAAGAAGGTTATTGGTAGATTAGTACAAACCTCTGGTGAAACCTCATTTGCAGATTTAAGTGCAACTCAGACCATTTTAATACACAAGGTTAACAACTTATTAAAAAACGTACAAATATAGGATATAAAACTGCATTTAGTTCAAGGCATTTAAGATATAAGGAAAGAAAGGCTTAAAATTTTTTACCTGGTTTGGAGTCTAGAAGAATTATAAAATGCATTTGAAATATTAATTTGAATATTAATGAAACATATTTTAACTTTGAAATCTAGATATAGGAATATATATACATAAAGTCCTTGAAACAACTTTGACTAGATGTGTATGTGATTTGAATGTATTTGTATTTTGCACGTTGTATGTAATCATGTGGTCGTCTTTAAAGATGAAATAATATCTAAATGAATCTACTATCTGACCAAATTTTTTTCAAAACCTTTATGTACATTGAATAATTAAATAGATGCTTCTTTAAAATGAATATAGAGACAGATACATTTTCTGAAAAAAAAAATGTTTTTGGTTACGATAGTAAGATTATGGATTGATTTATCTGATAATGTTGTAGGTGTAAAATTAACAGTCCATAACTCATCAAGTAATTAAGCAGTTTAGGTGAAAATAAATATCAGGCAGATGGTAGCATTACCTATGTATGAATGGCTGAAATTATTCATTGAAATTGTATCTTAAATATCCCCTCAGTATGTAATCAGAACTTTACAATACTACAGTGTTTCCTTTATAACAATATCTATGTAATGACTGAGCCACAAGTTCTGGAGATGTTTGTAAGTATTACAGCAAAAAGTTAAAATTTTAGTTTGTCTTTCTTCTACTTTTTTTTTACTACATGACAACTTAAAAACCAAAACAACAGTGTCAACCAAATTAACTGAGGCAAGAATTAACATATAGCAATATATATATACATATATACTATTCAATTACAAGGTACTTTAAATTATCCTATTTTGGTCTGTTAACATTCTACCACACTTTGTGCCTGTGGTATTATGTAAGGATGATGCACATAACACCTCTATTATCTTATTCCCATTGTTTTTGAAGAATTGATATCAGCCATCCCTACATTTACTTCCTTTTATGAAAAGTTATATCCTTACTTGTGGATATTTCAGTATGCAGTGGTTGTGACATCAAATTACATATGTATTGTTTTATACTGTGAATACCCATGTATAGTGTATAGTTTATCTTTTGGCCTCACATAATAAGAAAAATTAATATACCCATGTATAGTATACAAAGCAGATCTAACAGCTGATTGGCTATTGTGTTGTGAGTGGCATATTGCTATGTTGATTATTAACTGTATGTGCATGTGTTAGTAAATAACTACTACCAACTAATTAATCATATACATAATGAACAAACAGATACTGAACTTATAATCACCTGGAATTCCTGTATGTGTTTTAAAACAATGCTCTGTCCTTAAAACTTAGGAGAGTGACTACAATTTAACATTACTGTGAATTTATTATTGTATAGAATAGTAAAATTATCTTGCACAAAACGTTTCCAAAAATCAATAAATTTTTCCTTGATCATTATTAGCAAATACAAGTAAATAAAATATGCAGTTCTTACGCTTGATAAAATTAATTTGTTTTACAAGTATGACAAATGATGAATGTAAGGAGTTCAGGCTTTGTTTATCCCTCTTTAAGGTATCTCAGAATAGCTGGTATGGGTATTAACACTTTTACTGATAAGGAGAGAACAATGTTTCGACCTTCCTAGGTCATCTTCAGGTTAAGAAAAACGTAACATTTGTGAGGTATTTTCATGACGCATTATTTTTCATGATGTAATAAATTTGTAAATTATCATTCAAAAATTTTTAATTATATGATACTTGTTTTATTTGTTCAGTTTCACACAATAAATTAATATATCAAGATGTTTACAAAGTTATCCTTATTTCAGTTTGAACTCAGTATCCTCAGATCACACTACTGTGATACCAGTGTTTTGACAATTTTGGCTGTTGGCATTTACATAACAGCAATATGCTACAAATATAATCACTCCAGAAGCCAAATATGTTTTCTAAGTGTTTATAGACTGACACAGTAAAATGCCTGAAGAGTAAAAGTCCAAGCTATCTGTTTTATACTATAGTAGGCAACAGATTTATTTCAAGGATAAGCCCTTTCAGTCAATGAAGTTTTCAAATTACAAAAAAAACAACAATTTATATTTGAACTAAGGTCATTATTATACCCCAAAAACTGGCACAGTGATATTTTAATTTAATCACAATACAAATTTTATAACTTTTACATCTTACATTTATAATGATTGGAATGTCAATTCATGAAACACACTAAATGACTTAAAATTAATAAAGCTTATATAAAATTCATGCATAAGCTACCTTATTAATACTTCTTAACATTAAATTAGATATGAAGCCTAGACAAATTAAAATGCTTCATTTCTCACTCTTTCTAATGTAGCATAACATAAAAGAAACTTAACATTTTTAAACAAATACTTCGCTTATCAACTTGATTTATGAAACCATTCTTTGAAATGAAGATCTATTACGAAAATGCAAATTAAATGTGAAATATTCACTTACTTTTGTTTTGTGTATGTGCATTAACTTGTTATTTCTTTAACCTAATGGCAACATTATTTCAATGGGGAAAAATCTGTCATACATAAATGATATGGCCTATAGACCTTATGTACCTATTTTCATATAGTTATAGTTTATTTAATAGAAACACAAAAAAAAAAAAAGCTAATAATAAGTACAACGGAGCAATATCGATCAAAAGTATAAGAAATTCTAACTAACAGACAGTGAACTTACCATTGTACTTTCATTTTGGCATATTCTAAGCTTAAAACCATTCTCATGTCGATTTTTGAAAAGTGTACTAGTATCATTAAGTTTAACGTTGGTCCTATTCACACAGCCAATACCAATAAGATTAGGTCTGCTTCCGAGAGGACTAAGGCGGTCTGTCATTATTTTCAAAAATTTTTATTTTGGATAAATCAAATGATAATGAAACTCAGAATATTTTCACCAGTAACGTACTTTTATTTACTAATTGTATTTACTGAAACAAATGCATTTTAAACCACGTAACAACTCACTACATTCAAATTCAAAACTCATTTTTCATCTAGAGAAATGTTTATAAGCAGAAACCATAGCAACCAATAACTAGAGAAAGCGGCCTCTGTACAAACATTTTAAATAAAAATCAAAGTACGTTTTTCTTTAGAACTAATTTCAAACATGTGAGGTATTAGGTTGTCCAAAAACAAATGTCGTTTTTGAACTGCGGAGTTTGGGAAAGTATGACCAGTGTTGTAAGACATATTTTAATCAAATTAAGCACTAATTGCTTTAACACACCTTTGCTATTGTGAAATGATGCTATTTATACCCCTGGTGTAGAAATTAGGGTTTTTAAGGTCAATGAACTCCCTGAAAGCTTTTTCTACAGATATCTTGATTTTGAAAGCGTTTATTATTCAAAAAGTTGTCAAAGTGCTTGAAAAAATAAAAATCTGTAAGGAAAAAGTCTGGGGTATAAGGTAGATAAGGCAGAACCTCAATTCTCAATTCGTTCACTTTTTGTAACGTCATTCTTGACAGGTCTCATGATGCCGATTTTGTTGATCTTCAGTTAGCTTATGCGGAACCCCCTTGTCCAACTTTTTCATCTTTCCAATTGCACTCAGGTGGTTGGCAATGATTGATTTACTTGTGCCTAGCTTTTCTACAAGCTCACTTACTGCTGTGTGAGGGCCTGCCACAACTGCTTCTTTTAATGTGTTTTCATCTAAGAAGTGGTCTTCAAGACTTTCATTTCCATGTTAATTTGAGTGTTAAGATATCATTCAAATATCACTACTTCTTCCATTCCACAAGGTCCTACAAGAACGTTAGATCAAGTATGTAGGTTAGATCAAGTCATTCGTGTAGGCAACTGTCTTCACTGATTCCTATACTCTTTTAACTTGGATCGTTTCTAAGATACATTAAGGCCAAACCTTCAGGTTTAGCAAGATATAGTCCATCATCATTAGTTATGATACATATAACTAATTGTTTTTTAAATGATTGGTACTGATATTAGCGATCTTACACCGACCACTACTTCCATGTATTTCTAAAGTAGTAGCTTCAGTTTTTCATATAATTTGTCTAATGTTATATCTCTTTTACTCTGATTAACTTTTTCTATATTTGACAGATCCCGTCAGATAAAAATACAACTTTGTCACGTGAGCATATATTAATAAGTTTATACACACGATAACTGCCGGTAAATTTTCCTCTAAATTATTAGTAACAGAATTCATAATATTCTTGAGAGGCCACCTATACAAGACTTTATTCAACATGGCATTATATG
Source organism: Tachypleus tridentatus (assembly GCF_004210375.1). Taxonomy (NCBI): domain Eukaryota; kingdom Metazoa; phylum Arthropoda; class Merostomata; order Xiphosura; family Limulidae; genus Tachypleus; species Tachypleus tridentatus. Next base: position 41,640,154 of record NC_134832.1, on the reverse strand, counting down.
AAGTTGACATGGTGTTATATTATTTTTCACATGTTATATCGAAAATTTCCTAACATTAAGATGTCACAGTAGGGGCATTTACTTGAAGTCTGTAAAATAAAGAAAACACAAGTAAAATATGTAAAACTAAAAAAAAACTACAGAAATTTTATTACCATTGTAAAAAATCTCATCCCTGCTTCATCTATGTTAGGGACTTATTTCGGTCCTAGTGAAATGTGAAAGAAAATAAATGAATCATATCAGAAATAATTCAAAAAATCAAAATACGAATAAATACATAACCTATCAATATAAGTAATTAAAATATGTCCTTACTACAGATCGTTAGAATCAGACATTAGAATCAACTTACGAAATCGACAGATAGCGGATGCGAATGCATATGTCAGATTAATAGAAATGAATGCAGACTATTATTGAATAATATTCAGTAACATTATATAAGAGTAAAATAAACCTTAAATACTGCTATAAATAAATGTGTTATTATCATAAAAAATCGAAAATTACCTTGATGTTTTCCATAGTAAACAAATTATTCGGCACTAGCTGAAGATATCCTATATTTACCAATAATGTAGAATGCATAATAAATCTAAATTGGTTTTATTAGCTTTTTTATTGCAAGTCAGTTATATGTTACTCTATGTAATTATACGAATTCTAGGAGTATACTTCTCCCTTAAGACTGTGGCAAGTCTTTGGAATTACAATGCTAAAATCAGGCGTCCATTTTCCCTCGGTAGACATAACAGTTTGTTTTGGAATTTCGCACAAAGCTACTCCAGGGCTATCTGTGCTAGCCGTCCCTAATTTAGCAGTGTAAGACTAGAGGGAAGGCAGCTAGTCATCACCACCCACCGCCAACTCTTGGGCTACTCTTTTACCAACGAATAGTGGGATTGACCGTCACATTATACACCCCCACGGCTGGGAGGGCGAGCATGTTTAGCGCGACGCGGGCGCGAACCCGCGACCCTCGGATTACGAGTCGCACGCCTTACGCGCTCGGCCATGCCGGGCAGACATAACAGATAACCCAGATTTGCTTTGAAAGAACATACACACTTGGAAAATATATATACAGGGTTTTTGGGAGGATATATTTTTTTCAGGGAATTGCACAATATGATATATATGTACACTTAAAAATTCAGGAAATATTTGGGATAATTCGACGCATGGAATTGAAAACAGTTTAAAATAATTCTTGTAATTTAAAGAAAGTGTGTTTCTGTTTATTGTGGAATTGAACGAAAAATATTAGCAATTATAAGAGGGAATCTTGATTTTAGTATTCATTCAGCTCGCATTGTTAACAAATAGCTTTCTTCACGAGAAAAGGGCTTGATAATCTAGACCCACTGCTAAAAGTACTGGTGCCATAAAAAAAAAAACGAGTCTTGGACCAGTGCGAAGCAGTGGAGTAACCAAAGTCAGCAGATATTTTCTACTTTACAAATAACTCTACATTTATAGTGTGATTAAAAGCTGTGTATAGCAAATGAATTAAAAGGAATAACCTAATAAACTTACTAACATTTGATGGAACCGTGTGATCACAGAAGGAAAGTAAGTATAAAAAATGGAGACTGTTAGTAAAAAAGTATGATGTTTAACACACCTCGCTCAGATAATTATTTTAACTTGTAAAGTATTAAAACTGTCTCGAGTGCATAAATATTATTTATTGAAGTGAAAATAGTAAATCACAGTACTTGTAAAATTCATTTTTTAAACTTTATTATTTGTCATATGTATGATGTTTTCAAGTTTTACTAACTGTTGCATTAATAAAAAGCGAAGGTATATTCTCTATAATGCAAAACCAAAACACAACCTCATTTTTGGGAAAATTCATCTGCTAACTTGAATATTAATTAGTAGGTAAGGATTATAAAAATAACATTCTTGCAGCTTGTTGAGATTTAACAATAAAATTGTAATAAATGATATTAAGAAATATAATATGTTACGTATTACAATTTTATTTCAGACAAGGGTCTACGTGTGCTCTGCCCATCCCAGGTATCGAAACTCGGTTTTTAGCGTTGTAACTCAGAAAACATAACGCTGAGTCACTGGGAAGCACGAGTATTTGATTTGTTATATTATATACCTTACATATTACTATTTCAAATAATCAGAAAATTGAAATTAGACATTAATTAACTGTTAATATGGATCAAATTTATGTTATTTGCGAACAATATTGATACACACAATTTCCTTTAACATATATATATATATGGTAATATAGAAACATAAAAACAATACAATTTATAATAACAGTTATTACTAATAGTTATTACAAATTACTGTTTATATATAAAAGTTTTACAAACTTACAAACAATACTAATATTTATATCTGGTCCAGAACAGAGTAATTTGTCGATGGTTCAGGTCCACGATGAGCGAATTAATTCTAAGTGTTAAACCTTGCCTAAACTAACAACGTTTTCTTTTCTCAGTTAACCTCACACCCTTACAAGCTCACTTTTTCCAGTGAAGATATTTAATGTTGAAACTTTGTAGAATGGACGTTCAAATGCCTGTTGTGGAGACACAACTGTAGAGGACGACGTTTCGAAAGTCTTCCGCCTTTCGTCTTCACACTTGTGTCTTATCAACAGGCAGTTGCCGTCAATTCTACAAAGTTTCATCATGAATATTCTGCCTAAACAATCTGTCGATGAAAATTTAATGTTCTCTTAGAATAAATAACATCCGAAGCAATTCATTGAAGTTTGTAATGTCCGAAATCTATAATCGCTCCTAGTCCAATTCTGCATTTTTGCGATTAATAAGCGTTAATTACAGTTATAGCTTCCTTAGGCCTATAGCACACTGACTGTAGTTGTTAAATAATAATAATAATCTCTTGTCTTGGGACGTTTTTTTATACAAATCACGCGAGTTTCTAGAAAGTTCACTTGGCAACAATACTGTCCGACATTAGCATTATATAAACACCTAGTACATTGTTGATTTTTACTTTCAAGAACTTTCTACAAATTCCGAGAACAGGTGGAACTTGCGCAATACACAGTCAACAACAAAACTATTCAGAAAGAAACAAGTGTAGGTATTATATCATAAATAAACGTATAATAACGCCCCCCCCCAGTGGCTCGGCGATATATCTGCGGACTTACAACGCTAAAAGCCGGGTTTCGATACCCGTAGTGGGCAGAGCACAAATAGCCCATTGTATAGCTTTGTACTTAATTCAAAACAACAACAACGTATAATAACGGTAAATCTGCTACAAATATCTTCGATTGAAACCCATAGATGAATTACATGCGAACTATATATATATCACTTAATTTGAATTGGCAAAAATATGAAAGGTCTATACATACATATATTTCATTTATCCTTGATAAAGAAAGTCCTCTTTCTGAAAGCATTCAGGCTAATAGTCTTTTTTTTTCGGAGATATTAAACAACAGATCGCACTTTTACAGCTATAAGTTATTTTAATTATATTTATTACGTCTTTTATATGATATAAGTAAGATGATTAATTGTGTACGGTTAGATCGCTTTAGGTGCTTCTCAGAGATTTTAATTTATTTCTTAATCAATCGAGTGAAGAGTAGAGGAACTGCGAAACCGAAAATAAATGAAGCAAATAATAAATGAAATATATTAAAACCTTGTCTCCTTAAATTTTATTGATAGACAAATATTCAGAAAGACTGTTTCCGTATAAATACATGACTTTCCTAAGCCTCTAAATTATATTTCTTTATCAAAATGCACTACATAAAACTTGGGTTTTTATGAACGGTTTTGTTTTTTGTATTTCACATTTTTTACTGCAACTGTTATATACAAGAACACTATACTGTATAAGCAAGTTTTTATTGTGTTAGTACCCACTTTATAAACAACTAACGACAAGGGATAGATAATTACTGTTATAAGACATTACTTTTTTGTGATGATTAAGTTAAAGGAATATAAACATGTCTAATGACGTTTCCTACAAGTGAAGTAAATCGAAGAAAACATCAAAAACACACGTTTTTGATAATCAGTAACTAAACCTTTTATCTAGGGTAGAAAAATGTAAGTTTCAAATCTAACTTCGAAAATGTGATTTATTCATCTTTTGTGTTTACGGCTAATTTAACGAATAATGTCCACTAACTGGTTTTGTGCTCTTTCCTGGTTTCACACTGAATAACATTCAGCAGCACTGAATCACCTACCCAGTATGAGCAGACACTAGAAAGCATTGTACTAGGGTAGTGAATAAAGAGACATATCGTGGCGAATTAATGGACACTCTGACGTATTGTTTGTTTGTTTGTTTGTTTTGGAATTTCGCACAAAGCTACTCGAGGGCTATCTGTGCTAGCCATCCCTAATTTAGCAGTGTAAGACTAGAGGGAAGGCAGCTAGTCATCACCACCTACCGCCAACTCTTGGGCTACTCTTTTACCAACGAATAGTGGGATTGACCGTCACATTATACACCCCCACGGCTGGGAGGGCGAGCATGTTTAGCGCGACGCGGGCGCGAACCCGCGACCCTCGGATTACGAGTCGCACGCCTTACGCGCTTGGCCATGCCAGGCCCACTGACGTATTAAACCAAATTAATAGTTACGCTCTAAAAGAGGTAAACAGATAAACAGACATGTTGTAATGAAATAGTATAGACTTTAACATAGCGCATCGAGATTGCTGAATGCTTAACATGTTGTATACAGTAAACTGACATCTCAATGTATCCTTTCTGGGCGACATGCTGTATCGAGTAAGTATCCAACTTAACGTGTAATATCAGGAGAAAGGATAACACATATGTCGTACGGTGTAGCAGATAAGTTAATATGTTGTATGGAGTAAGGAGCCATTTAATTGTTTATATCAGGATAATGAACAGCCTAACATATTGCATTGAATAGCTGTCCACCTAAACGTGTTGTATTCGGATAATGGACAACGTAATATATCGTACCGCTTCATATCCGGATAACGAACAGAAATTCGCTGATAAAATAACCTTTTATGTTATTTTTTTCTCTTAGCTTAGAAAGGTAAACTATTCAGTTTACCAGAGTTTTCAATTTGTTATTTAAAAGAAAACAATAAAGAACACGTATTCAAAGCGTTTACAGGCTTTGTTATTTTAAAAACAAAATCAGTCTATGTGGTACATAACATATTTCTTGTGCTAGTTACACATGGTAAAGACGCAAGGTAAATCTGTACACCTAAGAATACCACACTAGCGTGACGAACAAGCCGTTCTCTGTTCTATTCTCTGGGTTAACAAAACACTAAACTACAATTCTCTTTGATAAAGATCAATAAGCTTGCCCACTGTGGAACAGCGGGACTATAGTGTGTGTTTGTAACTATGTTTGTGTATGAATTATAGAGCTCAAAAGAAGCTAAGAAATTTCAACAAAACTTTACATGATGATATAGAAGAGCATACCTGTATCAAATCAGGACAAACTACATGGTTTTACGGAAGTTCATCTCAACTTTGATCAAGAAAAGTGTTGAGTGTATGAGAAATTTTATCGCTTTGTTGTCTGGCATTGTACTACAGATAGTGGAACTTGTATTTTTCGACTATTTTGTAAAAAACGAAAGAAAAGAAAACATGGCTTATACATTAGGATTTTATACAAAACAGTTATGTTCATGTTGACATTCAATATATTTGTCTTCTCTACGTAACACATGTTCATACGAATTACATTATTTACAGAAGTTAACTTTTAAGATGTTTAGTGACTATTACAATTTATCATTCGGTATATATTGGAATTGTTCATAAGATTACACTAACTTAGTAAAATATCAATCATTATCAACATTTAGGCTTATGTTTTGTGTAATTTGGGGAGAGATTTCAGCTAAATAACTTACACATTGAACTGAAGATATTTGATTTATTTTTAAGTAGAAGAACATTATTTTTCAATTGCTAGTTAGAAATACAAAAGTTACAAAAACTGGAGCTTGTAATATTAAATATCTACAGCAAATACAAAAAACACACAATGAGAAGATAAATAAGAACGAGAATACATTCTAGAGTCATTCTAGAAAATGTCATTCTATGACATTTTATATAAAAAATGAAACAAACGTAGGTTACATATTAATAAGTGACTGTTTTATGCGAATGTTTAGGGAGTGCACGTAGTTTTTACAACTTATATAGCTAAATACGACAAAATGGTGTAATCCATTAGAATAATAAATGGTATTATATAGTAATTATTTGTAAAAATATGTTTATAATATATTTTTACAACACAATAAGGTAGTAAGTGAGCTGCAGTTTAGTATTAAATCATACCCTTCCAGCGCACAGCTAAGTTCCTACTGAACACCATATGAACTGGACATCTCAGTCACCACTTGAACAGTTCGTCCATTTCAACTTCTTACATTTTGTAGAATCAGACATACTAGAAACATTCCATTTTTCACTTCTATCGAATTTATTGTAGACGTGTAGGTAAACTAACAGACATACAGAAATGAATAGGTAAATAACCATATACATGAAGTTTTTTTACCTTGAAAAATATTCAAAGAAATTAGCTTAATATATATCTAAATATTTAGAAAAACAGTAACAAAAGAATAGATAAATGGAGAAAATAAACAGACAGATAAATAATGACGAAGAGTTTAATTCGATTACAAAAATAATAAACAGAGAGATGAATAGGTGAAAATCTTAAACCAAAGAAATAGATAGATGAGCGGTTTAATGGAAAACACGAAGATTAAATAGACAGATGGACAGAAAAATTCATGGAATAATAGAAAAGACAGTTTACTTGAAAGGGAGGATAAGGAAGCAGTAAAACAGACAGGTGAATACAAAAACGAAAAGAATAAACAGATAGATAGATAGAGAAATTAAAAGAATGGAAGAAAAGACTAAACAAACAGATGTACAGGTAGGTAAGTTAAAAAGAGTAAGCTTTAAAAGGAAACACAAATTAATGGTTAGAAAGTTGAAACGGATATTGGAAAATATTAAGCAAAGAAATGGTAGGTAGAAGTGTTAAAAAGATTGTAAAAATAATAAATGATTAACTGAAAGTAAGCACAAAGTACAGATATGTAGATGACACGGTTGCGGGATTCAAATCTACAGAACACATACTTAATTTTTTTCAATCACATTACCTCTATACATCCCAACATTAACTTCACATGTGAACAGGAAGAAAGCAATCAAATATCATTTCTTAACCTCAAAATTACAAGAACCGATACACAATTTAAAACCGAAATCCACCGAAAAATCATCCATACTGGACTATACATTCCTTGGGACTCAGCACATGAAACAAACCAAAAACTCAACATATTAAGAAACCAAATAAACACAGCTATAAAACTATGCTCACCAGATAAAATTAACGATGTATTAGACCAAAATAAAACAATACTTCATCAACATCAATAAGTTTCCTCCACAAACCGTAGAAAACATTATATGCACACACCTAGACAGAAAGCAAAATCAACCAACTAAAGTAAATATATCTCACGAATCAAAAAATCACGAAACCATATACTACTGCATACCATATATTCCCGACATCAGCAGAAAAATAACCAACATTTGGCAAAAACTAGTAATAAAATATGACATTCCAGTTAATAACAAATTTATTCAAAAACCAGGAAAAACAAGACTGAGGTCTATACTATGTAAAAACTACGCTGACAAACATCACACCAACATTATTTATAAAATACAATGTGATAACTGCCACGACTTCTATATTGGAGAAACAAGTAGAAAAATGGAAACCAGATTCAAGGAACATAAAAAGTTACCTTCACACGTTTTCGAACACTGCAAGTCAAATAAACACAACATAACCGTAGAAAACACTCATATACTAAATAACGAAACAAACATAAACAAACGCGAAATTAAAGAAGCCTTACTTATACAACAACTTAAACCCAAAATAAACCGATATAAAGGAACACCTTTATACCTATATTAATATAATAAAATAAATAAAATTATATATTCGAACATCTAACACCGTTCTCTACATTTTGACACTCAGTTACACAACCTCTTCCAAACATGTGATCAGCTTCCGGTCAGTTACCTCTTTCTTTGTGAACCTGATGATGACCGAAGAAGGTCGAAACGTTGTTCGCTCTTCTATGTAAAATATTTTCTCAAGCCAAACGAGCTGTTTTTGCATATATAAAGCTACACAATGAGTTAACTGCGCTCTGCCCTCCACGAGTATCGAAAGCTGGTTTCTAGCAGTGCGAGCCCTTAGACGTACCCTTGTGCCACTGGAAGGTTAGAATGACAGATAATAAATCTAGTAAGAAAAGAATAAAGAGAAAAATAAAAAGTAAAGTGGTTTAACATGTAACAAAAATAACATATTTGTAGACATAAAACCAACTTGATAGAAATAAAGCAGGGAAATAAATAAATAGGCAGAAAAGTTCAGTACTTAGTAAAGAATAATAGAGAGACAGATTAACCCTAGTACACACACTCAAAAAAATTACGTTGCCCACACTGGGGGTCATTTTTGACCCCCACCAAAAATATTAAAAAAAAAATTTATTTTCATATAAGCAAAGTATAAATTTGGACAAAATATTTATTCTATACAATTTATGCATACACTCTGGGTAACTTTATGGTCATTGCAAGCCATTTTACTACATTTGATACACTTTGAAGAAGTTTTTTTCCTTGAATCACGTGTGCATATTTGACACCATTTTTTAACGTTCTCTTCAGCAACTTTTTGTCTTTTTGGAGAGATCACTTCATTTGTATCTTCTTCAGGCAGTAATTCATCAGTAAGCAACTTCAGAAATTCACGTCTTGCTCTTTTTTGGTACTTTGATGCGAATTCTGGATGGCGTTGGCGATAGAGAAGGTAAGCATTGTATGCGGCAGCTTCAAGAATGTTATAAAATAGTGCCATTGGCCACCTTCTGGTCTTTCTTTTTGTGGAAAAGAATCTAACTATTTGGTCCAGTGTATCGACTCCTCCTTTGGTGGAATTATAGTATTATATTATTTCAGGTTTTCCTGATTCATCATCGATTGAGGGCTCTCTATGCAACGTAGATAAGAGCACCACAGATTTATCTTTTTTTGGGTTATATTTGACCAATGTTGCCTTGTCATTGAACAAAAATTTGCTGTCACCAGGCTGACCTTTAGATGATTGAAATTCTTGGGTTAAAAACCTTTTATTTTTACGCACGGTTCCAACAATTGTCATTTTTTGGTCCAAAAGAAATCTTGCGGGACCAAGAGTAGTAAAAAAATTGTCGGTGGTGACGTTCCTACCCGATTTATATAGAGGCTCACAAAGGGTCTTCACTACATTCTCCCCTTGGTTAGATTCTGGTCTGTCATTTTCTTTACCAAGATAGACTTTTGCATTATACAAATATGCATATTTTGCATAACATAGTGCCCATACTTTCAATCCATAACGCCCTGGTTTACTAGGGATATACATCTTGAACCCATATCTACCACGGAACGTCACTAACTGCTCATCTATCGTGACCTGGTCGCTTGAGACATAATGCCTTTTACAATCATCCACGAACATGTCAAAAATTGACCTTATAGGCGCTAATTTGTCCGACCTAATCCTTGAAACCCTTTGGTCAAATCGAAAACAAGCAGAAATCTTTTCAAATTGTCTAATGGAAATTGATTTGTATATAGTTGGCTGCCCATACTTTTTTACCAAAATTCCCTGACATCCATATTCTTACCCTTCATGAGTCCAATAAGGATGCATGCACCAATGAATTTCCAAATGTCCTCTGATGCTGTTTTTGATAGGTCAGGTCGATAATTTTCAATGTATGAATTGGTAGATTCTAGAACCAAACATATCATTTTATCGTCGATAAAGTTCTTGAATGCCCTTAGAGGAGTGTCTGAATTTCTCAATGCTTGAGGTTTGAACCCTTCCCTGAATTTTAGAATGTTTTCAGAGTTGGTTCGCCTTTGATTCAAGTTGGGTTGGTCAAACCATATTTCACCATCCTTTGATTTAAATGATTCTGCATCTGTTTGAATTTCTTCTACGTCTGATTGAATTTCTTCACTGTCAAAATTTGTGTCTTCAATAATCTGATCACTGTGCTCAGAATCATTCTCATCATTCAAAAGGCCAGTTTCATCTCTTCCGAATTATTCCAGCAGTGCTTCCAACGCTTCGTGTGAATTCATCTTGATGTTGATGTTGGGAAAAATTCTCTCCATTTATATAGAAATTTTGTGTTCCAGAACATTCTAGAATATTCTAGATTGCTCGAGAACATTTATAGAATGTTCTAGAACACAAAATTTCATATCAATATATTATTTGATTGTTTACCAGAAATGTAATTGAGTTTTTTAAACGGGGGTCACAAATGACCCCCAATGTGGAAAACGTGAATTTCGACATTAGACAAGGGGTGTAATACCCCATTTGCATAAAATACACGTTAAACGTATTAGTATAGTATGTTATTAGTATAGATTAAATTAGGTACATTTTTAGGCCCGAAAGTCACACCTTTGATATTTCTATAACAACTTAAACACAAGTGGGCCCATTTTTGACCCCCACCGTGTGTATGAGGGTTAATAAGTGGAAAGGTTAAAGAGGTAGTATTAAAATAATAAAGAAGCAAATTGAAACATAAAGAGAATAAACGGAGAGAAAGAAAAAAAATAAATGTACATGTGAATAGGTAGTTAGAGACGTTAAATAGGCAGTACAAAATACACAGATGGATAATTTGAAATGTTAAACGAATAGTAACGAAACACAGTTTATTTGTTGATTTTTTACGTAATGTTACTCAAATGTAAGATGCGCTAGCTGTACCTAATTTTAATATGATAGACTAGAAGGAGAAGGCAGTTAGTCAACATCATCGACATCTAAATTTTGGACTACTCTTTTAACAACAAATAATGGGGCTGACGGTCACATTATAAGACCTCAAGGACTAAATAGGTGGGCATGCTCGACGATGGATTTCCATCTCGCGACCCACTAGCACCATAACTACAAGATCATGCCAGGTCAACACAAAATAATTGATAGTTTAGTAGGTAAGGAGGTTACACGGACAGTGAAATATTGACAAATTAATAGTTAATGAGATTAATCCATAGAAAAAAAAATAAACATAAAAATGATTAGATACAGTAGATAAACTGTTAGTAAAAAAAATAAATAGTCAGATGAATAGGTAGAGAGGTTAAACTTATAGAAAGAAAACGGTAATCAAACAACTGTGTAGATAAGGAGGTTAAAAGAATGGTAGAAGATAAAACAGACAAACTGATAGGTAAGGAGGTTAAATTAATAAAAAGAGACGTAGAGTAACTAGACACAGCGTAAAAAGAATAAACAAGCAATATAGATTAAAGACATACTAACAAATAAATAGAGAAACTACAATCAGAGACATTCAGCAGACGGTAGAAAAGAATAAGCGGACGAAATAGATAAGCAATGTAACGGATTTACCGTTATACGTTTATTTTGATACCTACGTTTGTTTCAGTATAGTTTGTAGAAGATTCTTCAGACTAAGAATCAACAATATTCGTTTTACGAAAACACCAGTGTGTTCGAACTTTGTTGAATGTTCTAGAATCTTGCGTGATTCGTATAAAAGTAGCTAGCTGAGAGACATTAATAGATTATTTTCAGTCAGCAACAGTCAGTGTGCTATAGATCTCGGAAACTATAACTGTGATTAACGACCATCAATCGGAAAACTATGGAATTTGACCAGTTCAACAGAGGCCTCTACCTGTTCAATCTACTAAAATTGAGAACTCTTATATAAAACTCAGCTTCTCTAGTTCAAAATATTTTGATATTTAGAATAAAACTTCCTCAAAATCAACAAAGCCTCTCTGCCATTTACGTAAAAAACTTTTTCACGTTATGTTCGATTGTTGGCCTTTGAACAAGAATAAAAGAAAAAGAGGTAGCGCTTAGTGCTTTTGGACGTAGTTTCCCCAGATCACCCGATGTTGTTAATTTGGCCACTGATAAAAAGGCTGATGTAGTTAGAGAGGAATTTAGACCCTTTATGTCTTGTGGTTCTGTGTCTTTGACATATGATACTGCTAATCTTATACCCATACGTATTTTACGTGATACTGGGGTGACTTAATAATTGTTGTTAGAGGGTATATTGCCCTTAGATTCAAGTTATGCTACTGGTGACTCTGTTATTGTTCAGGGTATTGAGGGTGGCTTCGTTTATGTTCTTCTTCATAACATTTATTTAACATCAGACCTAGTTTAAGGACAAGTTGTGGTTGGAATAAGACCTAATCTGCCAATTAAGGGTGTATCATTATTGTTGGGAAACGATTTTGCTGGAGGAAAAGTTGTTGCCGAACCCAAGATGGTTAGCTGGTGAATGATGCTGTTGTTGAGGAGAATCCAGACGTGTTTTCCTCGTATGCTGTGACTCAGGTTAAGAAATTAAGCCAAAAAATGCTAGAGACATGTCCAGAGGATGATATTACGGAATTTTCTCAAACATCTTTGGATCTGACAGGGATCTTGAGAATAACTTTTCTACTGACATTCCTTGGGAAGTGCCAATGATGGACGTGAGGGATCTAATCCAATTGGTAAAGTTCCGTTTGCGAGAAACAAGCTGATCAATGAGCAAGAAAGAGATCCGCAGATCTCTTCAGTATTTAAATACCCCCCAGTGGCTCAGCGGTATGTCTGCGGACTTACAACGCTAAAAACCTGGTTTCCATACCCGTGGTGGGCAGAGCACAGATAACTTTGTGCTTAATTCAAAATAATAACAACAACAGTATATAAATATGCACTCCACAAAATGAACTGGAGAAAGTTCCAAATGGTTACATTTTCTCAAAAATGATGTGTTTACGAGGAAACGGAGACTACCAAATATACTAGCTTCAATTATGAAATAGTTGTTCTAAAAGCATATCGTTTTGGAATATTGAAAGTTGCCCATGAACATCCAATGAATGTTCATTTAGGAGTCAACAAGACGTGTGACAAAATTATGATACAGTTCTTTTGGAAGGAAGGTTAAACGCATTAAAATACAGGAAGTGATACTGTTTCATTATTTCATTTTTGTTGTAATTAAAATACTGGCTTCCTGCACCAACTTCTCTTGCAGGGTGTTGCGAACATCTCTCAAAACACATGTATACTTACTAAACTTTGGAATTTTAGCATTTTCACATCTGTAGTGAATGGAGTAATAAAATATAATGATTAGCCGATAACTTTAACAAAAAGAAAAATAACAAACTTTATATTTTCACAATATAATTTGAAACTAATTAGAATACCGATGGATTGTGATATAAAGTATAAAATGAAGAATTATATATAACATATTTATTGTAAATGCGTATTTTCATAAATAAAGAATAAAAAGTAGTAAAGTAATAAATTCTGAAAAAAATAAAATATTTGAAGGAAGAAACGACCGAATAGACTTTTTGTCGCAAAATTATTTTGTATATTACGCTGAACTATGATGATCTGTAGAATTGTGAATATATCTAAGTGTTATTTTGAAAATAAAAACAAATTTTGTTCTCGTGGTAAGTTCTGTATATTGTAACAAAATGTATACTTTGAAAGGGATAAAGAAAACTCGAATTAACTTGATGTGCTTAAATACAAATGCTAAGGCTTTTTCTTGTTCCGATGAAACTGCTCTTTGCGTAACTAAAAGACTAACATCCCACTCGAGCCACAGCTTTAGCGTGCCGTGAGCAACCATCAAACCACACGTGCGCTTATTAAAGTAGGGATACCAGCATTTTGACATCTGTTAGCTTATTTATCGCGTGACTAAAGCTTTAAGATCTGTGTAACAAATGGGACAGGAGTACTATTGGTAACCACGATCGACAGGGGGTTCGATAAATTCATGTGTTTGCAGTTTATCTGATGCCATCGATATGGCAGCCGAACTATCTGCAGACGGTGGCGAACAACAAGCTTTCCCTCTGGATGAGTTACCCCAAGTCTCCTTCCGACCGATGCATCCCCATTCACTTTCACAGGTAAGATGGTTTTACGCTTTTCTGCACATTTCTCACAACAAAAGATAGTAATGATCTTATGCCAGGAATGAACATACACACAGCACCGAATCATTGCTCGATAAATCTGTTCTTATTGATATTTGTTTTAAGATAGTAATCTAGACCTCATCGCACGAACTGTGTTATCGATCGTTCAGCTTGTGACTAACCAGAATTGAAAATGCTTTTAGTGATAGTTGTCAAATCATTACTATCAAAACATTGTTTGTCAAAGGTAGGCTTATGCTTTTGAGTGTACAGTTTGTATTGTAAAACATCTACTTGTGAATAAATTTAGAAAACATTGTAAAGTGTTTTTGCTAGACTATGAAGATTCATGTGATTATCGTTTTATCAAAAAGTATTTTTATTCAAGGACTTCTGAGAAACACTTATGTTCGTTCAGGCTATATCAGCAAAGAACTTTGACGATATCGATTGTTAAAGCACTAATAGCTCTTTATAAAGTAACTAGTCGCATTTAGCATAAGAAATAATAATCTAGAAATATTTATTACTTATATTTCCAAACGTAAACTACACTTGAAAGCTCCGAATGAACAGATTTAATCGAATAATAATTTTAATTTATTATTTTAGCCATTTAATTTTCAAATATTCAAAATACTCATAATAGATCTATTTTTAATATAATCGTAATGGTGTGATGCGCTAATTGTTGCGTTTTTACTGTGTTACGGTAGAACTTAAATGTAATTCGTTGATGTGATGATATCAGTTGATTGAAAATTTTGTATACGCATTATAAATACTAATTTATTTTTTAACATACCATTTTGATAAATGTGAGGACACGTACCGTCTAAATTATATGTGAGGACAGCAGTGGAGTAAGCCTTGCAGAAATGCACTGGTAACGTTTTTCTGTCGTTGCTAAGTAACGAGCAATTGTGACAACACAGTACGAGATCGCTCAATATGTATTATTCGCTATTAAACAAAATTGTCGGCTCAGGTCGAACAGTAACTGTTTAATAAAATAGTGAAAGTTATTCAAGTAGACTTTCTGCAATTTTCTACAAATATTTTAATAGTCTCTCAGTTGTTAAAAAATAACCAAATCAGTGAATATACTGCGACATAGGCAAAATTCTTTGTAAATTTTAACGTTGTTTTTAATAATTTAGATGTGCTGCTTTGAAACAGACCAAACTTAACGGTATATGCTTTAGCAGAATAGAAATATATATATTAATTGCTCAGGAAACGCAATTGTAATTATTTTGAATATTTCAATATATTTATTTTCAAAACGCAAAGTATTACATGCTTCATCATATTGAGCATGTATATCAACAAAAGATACTAAAACAACCTGGTAAGAAGATTATCAACTAAGATGCAGTATATATTGTATATTTTGAGACTGTATTTTAGCAAAATACCAAGTAGCTTCCATGGTAAAAAAATGTTGTACTTGGTTTCTATGTAACAGTAGGCGATGAAACTAACTGGCAAAAGTTTAAGACCACGTCTCACGTAATTCCAGCTCATAGAATTAGCCAACAAAATATATCTTCGAAACTTCTAAGAAAAAAAAAAAAGAAGAAGAGCTTATGCCTTAACTTATTCTATACTAAGAGCATCTCATGTATCTTATCTGTTTTTGTTTTGTTTTTTGTAAAATAAGTACACAGTGTGTATACGGTGTGCATTGAAAAAAGTTTGTGTTGTATTAGCTTTATGATTATGAATTGATCTGACAAAGCTTACTGTTGTGTTTTAACCCGCTTCTACATAATGTTTATTATAATATTACAGCCAACCAGAGAGCTATTCCCATTCAGGTGTTCGGTGTGATTGTTTGATGTATTTGAAGTTCTGTTTAACTGAAATGTTCACTTGAACATACACAAGTTCCACGAAGTTATTCACTCTGCATAATACCAGAATTAGTAGAAGCCGTATAAGTACAGTTGTTTATTGCAGTGTAAACAAACTCCATGCAGTTATTCAAGCTGGATAATGCCTTAATTATTAGAAGCCGTTAATTATAGTTTTATTGTAATGTAAACAAGTTCCACGGAATTATTCACACTGTCTAATGCGTGAATTATTTTAAGTCGTTACAACTGGGGATTTCTGTGATAACGTAAATAAGCACAATTTAATTTAACCATTATATTTGTTTTGGAATTTTGCACAAAGCTACTCGAGGGCTATCTGCGCTAGCCGTCCCTAATTTAGCAGTGTAAGACTAGAGGGAAGGCAGCTAGTCATCACCACCCACCGCCAACTCTTGGGCTACTCTTTAATTAACGAATAGTGGGATTAACCGTCACATTATAACGCCCCCACGGCTGGGAGGGCGAGCATGTTAAGCGCGACGCGGGCACGAACCCGCGACGCTCGGATTACGAGTCGCACGCCTTACGCGCTTGGCCATGCCAGGCCTTAACCATTATAAAGGATGGTTTTTACTAAATTATCAGAACTTTTATGCGTACTGAATGTTTAGTATAATGTCAACAAACACCAAGCAATTATCCATAGTGGACGCTGCCCGAGTTACATGATTTGCGTGTGTTCAATTTATAACCTTTCAAGCTGCGGTACGTTCACGCGTTTGAATTGAATGCGTTTCTCAGTGTTTGTTCATAATACTCTTGGTTTTTTATTAATATGTTAGGTTACAAAACTGTGAGAGCTTGTAAAGCAGATCGTACTACTGTGGTGTACACACTTATTTAGCCTTTTCACACTTGTATGTACAGTAGTAAAACAAATAGATCGTATTGCAGTAGTGTACGGATTTAAATAGCCTTTTCATATTTGTGCTCAAAGGAGTAAAATATGCGGATTGTACTACTGTAGTGTACAGTGTATACACTTATATAGCCTTTTCACACCTGCGATTACAGGAGTTAAATATTTAATAGAAAAAAGTGTGAAGTTTTGCCAACTATATGGAGAAAAATTGAAAATCGCACAAAATATTATATTGAGACCAGATCTTTCACCGATGAAAATTATTTTTGATTACCAAAGTTTGTATAAACAGTAGGTTTCATAAATTTATTTTCAATGAAAAGAAGATGATCACTAAAAGGATAAGATGATTTATATATTATACGTAAATAAAGAAAATTTAAGCATTAAGCGAAAAGTGTGATGTGTATTGAAATTCTTCCAAATTTTTTGGGTAAAGCGTGTAACAGGTATGATTTTTTATATATGTTTGCACTAAAAATTTCTAAGTTTATAAATTATGCCTTAGTATAATTGCGTGGTTAGAGGCATTATGTTTGCATTTTTACGAGGACATTAAATGTTTTCTTTCGTAAAAAGCAAGCTTATAACTGGTGTGAGGCCAACCAATCTAACTAGCTTAAGCGAGGTGAAACAGTATCATCTCAGAATTAATTTGCTTGTGGTGAACCTACATCGTCGATAAAATATTCAGTCCTAGACTGGATAGAAGATTCAAAATAGTTTGTGAAACCCTTGAATGTAAACCAATATCTGTAATAACTGTTATTATAAGTTCTGTTGTTGTTTGTATATTAAAATATATTTGAGTTAAGAAGGAAAATTGTATCAATCTTGTTAGCAAATATTATAAAGTTACTACATATCGACATTTAATTAACTTCTAAATTAAAATTAAATTTTCCGGTTATTTAAAGTAATAATACTTAACACACAGAACAATCATAGTACGAGTTCTTGCCGTTGTATATAGTTATTATTTTATCCAAAAGAAACATCTAAAACTACTATTACGTGCTGTTGAACGCTACAACATAAAATATGACATCTGGAAACATATTTCTTCTGTTTGATGTATGTGTTATGCAGTAAATGTCTCTCCTGTAACAGATTATGTGTCATTTCATATAGAGGAACGCTAAATTAACATGTATTTTGTATCATGTTATTGTATAGTAGTTGATCCCTTCTACAGTAACTTGTGTATAGTCGAAAGATTAGGCGTATTTATAAGTGATCAAGGATATTAATATAAAAGACATGTTTGAATGTCTGGATGAATAATATTAACAACCTTTTTTACTGGCGCACCAGACAAATTAAGATTAAAAGAAAAGGTTAAAATTATTTTATTAGCACCAAATGGTTAAAAGCCTGCCATAAATTTTGACACGGTTTAGTATCTTCCTCATTGGCCTCTGGTGTGCCAGTTAAAAGGTTGTTAAAGTCGATGTAGGCTTTCAGCATCAGCAATAGGTACTTCGGGAGCTGAATTATAAGCTGTAGATTAAATGAAAAATGACATCAAAGGAAGAGGAGAATGATATTATGAGACGAATTATTTACTGAGTAAATATCATTGGTTTTGATTAACTGATTTATCGTTTTACAGTCTTGTTCAATGCCAAGACGACATGGTCGTCCTAAACGTTCCGATGGTAGCGTGTCTGATAGTTCGAACAGCGCCATTGTAAGACAGGTGAGAACAACTTTGTATAGATTACATTTTTTGTGTGTAAGTTCAGAAGCGTCATTATCACATAGAATATTTTGTTTAGTTTTAAAGAACATTTCAGAATTAACAAAATAGTATTAATATCAGATGTTTATTTTAATAAGTAATCATTTTAGCAGCACCAAAGGAAACAGACATAGATAGTCCAAATAATGCTGTTGTAATTGGAACATTTTAAGTGACGGTTCAAAGTGATAAAAATACCAGTAATAAATCAAATAGAATTATTTATAAACGAGTTGTGACAACGGAAATATTCAATGAAAATTTTTATCAGAGCCATTAATTGATTATAAATCTTAAATAACCATTTCATGGCATTTGAATAGCACTATTATGATATAAAACTCTTTCATCTGTTAAAGAAACTATCGCGGTAATTATAAGACAGATGTTTGTAGATATTAAATAACACAGTATCATTCCTATAGAAGTAGCTATACGTGGTAAAAAGTAAAAATACTTTTCCTTGCATATTAGAATGCTCCATTGTAATAAAGAATTATCCATACGTGATAACGAAAACTTTAGTGATGGTTTGAATATTTTAACACAAGACTACTTGTAAGTGTTGAAAAAAACTTTTAGCGATATCTACCAATATTGTTTGTTAGTTTTAACGATGTTTTGGTGACTCCACTATGAAGATTATTAATGGGTCTGTATTTTGGATTCTTGTTTCTATAAAACCACGTCTTAATGAATGTGGGGGTGCATAATAGATTAGATGTTGAAAATATTTTCAAATATATGTGATTTGAATAAATAGAAAAACTCCAGTTTCGATCCCTTGTGGGAAAAGTATCAATGGTTTCAAAAACAAGAGCTCATTTGTGTAAATTTAGAAATTGTGTATTAAATATTAAACGTTTGTTTTTTATATAACTTTAATGTTCTTGAAAATCGAATACATTTCTAGTTTATCTTTAGAAAACACGTTTTTTAAATTTAATTGTAAGGAATCTGAATTTCAGATAGTATGTTTTTTGGTTTATTTACTCTTCTAATTTTATTTGTTACTGAAAAGAACGTGATCATTAGGGTTCTGCGGCACTTTAGAGGTTCTGTTATGTGTCATATTATGAAGATTATTCAGCCCATATGCCTAAGAAGACACTTAATACAATTCAAGTTGTTCCTTATACGAAATGATTTTGATTACCAATTATCTGGTTTTCTTTTAGTCATATTTTACATGTCTACTAGGGATGGTAAAAGCAGAATAAATGATGGCTTATATTTTCTATACCAACCTAATCACATTATAGCAATTAACCTTAATTAGTGGTAATGATCATGTATTTCATCCATCGTTCCTGAGCTGTTTTTTTTTATACTCAGCGAAATATAGGGGTGGTATTATGAATACAGTTGCGTACAGGTGCTTTAAAAGTATAAAACGTTGAGCGAAACAAAAAGTTGGAAGTCATAGGGTGCTAATTCAGAACTATTTGAGAAAAAGCTGTCGACCTGAACTGTACAGTTGCATCATTTACTGCTCGACAAGAAGTTCAGAACTAAGCATGATCATGTTGCGGGGAAATCTGTTCTATTTCTATGACAATACACACGGAAGTTTGAAGATAGTTACTGAGTACAACACCATAGCTGGCTGGCTCTTCTTCTTTGTGCTGTTAAAAATCAATGCTACTCTCAGCTGCAATGTATTTATGAAACCTTTATTGGAACACACAATATATTATATCACTACCAGCAGTTGGTCATTGACCGATTAAAATTCATTGACTACACTATAATCATTTCCAGTGAAAATCCCCTTTCATTATTAACATCTACCCTTTCCCGATATCTATATGTTTACCTAAACATCTCATATATCAAATGTTTATTTCATGTACCTACAGTTATTTATATTTTCACTGAATATATACGAAAAATAAAACATGCTAAATGTAACCTGTGTTTGCCAATAATTCTATAAAATGTATATCCGTTCTTAGTTATACCATTAAAATCAAAATCCAGTAGTAAAAAACAACACAAACAATACAAAGTATTTCACTGGAGTTATTGAGGAGTGTGGGACCATTCCTACTAGATACAAGAATAAGGAAGCGACCGTTCACCTCTAAAATTTACCGTTTGTTTCCTAAATTGTCACAAAAGTTATGGTAAATTTTAATTCGTCTTATTTTCCCTTTATGAAGACAGGTCCACTGATTTAAATCGCAAATGTCTTATCGTTTTTTAACGTTATCGCTCTCATTTTCAGTGTTGAACTAAGTAACTGTTTGTTCACTTATCTGTTGCTCTTTCCTTCTCTTGTCTTCTCTGATTATTTTTAGCATGGTTATATGTGTACATGCTTTTTAAACCCGCTATAAGGGTGATCATAACTTTGAAACTACTAATGTAGAAAATGTGAAACATCTAAAAAATATTAAACCTTAACTTACATAATTACAGTTTAACCTATACTTCAGTCAAAGCCATTATTTATCAGTGTTTATGAATTAAAATATTTTAATCCGATAGTTTGGAAAGGTAGCTGTGCTTAAGAAGTAGAGATATCTTTACTTATAGTTGCAAATGCTTCAATATACTAAAAACTGCCTGTAATTGATAAAGAAAATGTCAATGACAGTTGGTTTGTTTGTTTTGGAATTTCGCACAAAGCTACTCAAGGGCTATCTGTGCTAGCCGTCCCTAATTTAGCAGTGTAAGGCTAGAGGGAAGGCAGCTAGTCATCACCCCCCACCGCCAACTCTTGGGCTACTCTTTTACCAACGAATAGTTGGATTGATCGTCACATTATAACGCCCCCACGGCTAAAAGGGGCGAGCATGTTTAGCGCGACAGGGATGCGAACCTGCAACCCTCAGATTACGAGTCGCACGCCTTAACACGATTGGCCATGCCGGGCCCCAATGACAGTTGGAATAGCATCATTATAATACAGAAATAGATGCAATTTACAATTACTTAAAATTAAAATATCAAGACATTTAAAGTTTGTAATTTTAGTATGAATGTATTTGGAGTGCTTTGCTAGAATGTTGTCATTATTTACAACCTTGGGCTAGGAAGAAAGATACAATGGATTGGACTTCTTTCTCTTTTCATCGTAAAGTAGAAACAATGGGATTTAGAAGTTTAAACAGTATAAGAGGGTAAATAAGTTATCATTGGAAAGTCTGAGTGGCTAAATAATAAAGTTCAGACAACGAGTAAAATCTTTGCAAGTTCAGATTTGGACTTAACTACTGTCAGCCTATGAAGCAGCAGTTTACTTGACGATACTTTGGGTTGTTGGAGGAAGGAATAGGGAAAACTCTAGGATAGAAGGGATTATTATATGCTCTGTTGTAGGTTTTTGTTATCTTATCACATATATATGGTCACAATGGTACTATGTAAACATTACGTTTACATAATAACAAACAAATATGGTAATAGATATATGTGCTAAATTAAACACAAAACATAGTTGCAGTTGTAGTTAAAGTTGAATATGTTTAGGATAACTTAATATTCAAGATAGTTCAAATCTAAATAATTTTTATCTCTGTAATAATTTTTACTATTTTAATTTTCGTTACATTTCAAAAACGGAGGTGTAATGAGAAACAGAACTCTTATTTTATAAAATATTGTTTTTCTCAAAATTAAAAAAGAAGAGATGTACGAAAAGTCTAAATTTTTGAATTTTTTATATTTTCATTTCAATATTAATCATGTGATGATGAATACATTCGTAATTTTAAGACATCACAAGTCAAATAAATTCCACCTTGCTTCCGTTTTGTTGTTGTTGTTTTGCTATGAATGACAATGTACATATTTACCGTCTGGTCTTACTATAGGTGTAGTAAACAGATGACTTATGAGACATTTATGGTTTATTTAGATATAATTAAATTGTTACATTTCTGTGGACTGTATTTGAAAAATGATAATAAATTTTTTTATAAGGAAGATCTGGAATTACGTTAACGTGTTACGAATTTTGATGGCAAATGGGTAAAGCGAAACTCGATCATGTAAGAGATAGGATACTTAGGTGTTCACTAACACCTGCAGCTGCTAAAGTGTTGTACTCTTAACATGTTTAAAAAATGTAAAAACAAGATGTACATGATTATACAACTTAAATAGTTTTATTTGTTTTGTTTTGAGTATTCGCTCCAAACTACACAAGGCTTATCTGCAATAGTCGTTCCAACTTTTGAATTGGTAGACTAGAAAAACGGCAGCAACTTAACAACACTCATCGCCAATTCTTGGTTACTCTAATCGAATAGTCTTAAAACACATTCATGTTCACGCAGTGCAGAATGTGAATTCTGATCTACAATCTAGAATGGTAAGGAGTAAGCTAAGTGTGGCATCAAACTAAACAGAAAATATAACCTAGTACAAATAAAACTTTGAAGAACCTTTGCATTTGGTGAATACTGTACAAAGTTTATTCGAAAATATCCCCTTCTTTCTTCCAGATAACTGTACATTGTACCCGAGAATAATGACACATGATTTACAAAGTATTTAAATATAATTTGAAGTTTATGGAAATTAATTCTTAATTTCTACGTATTTAAAACTTTTGTAGGACTAACAGCAGTTGGCATTCATTTAGATCGCACAATTTTACAAAATTCACGTGTCAAAGTATTTAGGGTGAATTTCTAAAAAAAATACCTGAAACCCACTGTATGGCCGTCGCACCAAACTTGCTCACCCTTTCAGCCGTGGGGGAGTGTTTAAAGTGATAGGTTTGAAGAGTACTTTTGATGGATAGTGCAATTTGATATGACTTTGTCCAGTGCAGAACACAAGGTACAAAATGGAGTGGTTTTCCGAAATTTCTCTCAATTTTCAAATGCAAAAAAGTAAAAAAATAAGTATGTCCAATGATTCAGTTAATCAGACAATAGCGTTTCCAATCAGGTCTCTTTAAGTTATGCTTTTTTAGCGATATCGTAGATAATATACTTGATAGAAGTGACGTTACATGAGAGCAAAAAATCTTAATTTACAAAAACCACAAAATGGCTTTTGGATTTTCTGGATACATACAGTTTTGGCATTGATGAATAAAAATCTTGAATTTAAGTCTAGGTCAAAATTGGCAAGTTAGGATAAAAACATAGGTCATTTTAGACCAACATTATAGTATCACAGGCCTTTATATTTTCACATGTAAAGGTTATTACGCCTCAAAATGTGTACTACAAGTTACAAACACCATTCAGTTTGCAATAGAGATTTGATTAAAAATCATAAACATTGACTCTTGTGTTGAATTGGATATAAATATAGTATAACTGTTTCTGTTGCAAACTGTCTTTGTTAATCTGAAAATGACCTAAGAAGGTCGAAACGTCGTTCTGTACTTTATTTTAATTAAAGTTTTAATACCCATATCAGCCGACTTGAGAACACATTATAACTGTTTGTATTAAATGCAAATAATTCGAAAATAGAAAAGAGCCCTTTGAAAAGCTAAGTATGTGAAAAAACTTAAGCTATACATGTAAATGTTCATTCAAGCATAAATATATTGAAAAGCTATTTTGTCGTTGTTAAATACAATGCCATACAAAGCTGTTTGTGCTCTGTTAACAACGACTATCGAAACCCAATTTTTAGCTTCGTATGCCTTTTGACTTATCGCTGAACCTCTGGGAAGTGAAAAGTTATTTTGACTTACAGCAAAAAATATATAAATGTAAGATAAAATAATAGTTTTCGAAAATGCTAGGCTATTCACGTTTGTAAACTAATATTTGACATTTTATCAATTTTTCTTTGGTTGTTGCTAAACTACAACGCGAGCTATGTGTGCTGTGTTCTTTACAGGATCTAAACTATGAATGTTAACTAGTTTAGCACCGAGGAGGAAGCATTTTCTTCAAATTAAATGGTATGAATGTTCAAGATAGTTAACCAAAGCTGTACTTTAGATAACGTCTTTAATAGTTTAAGTGATTTTGTAGGAAGATCCATTTGTACCAAGACCAAAGTTAATTAAGATTTTCTGTATAGCAAAACACATACATGTGTTTTAGAAAAGACTGTGTATTTTAGAAAGTTAACCATATGAAGGAAGAAAAGAACTTCAAATCAACAAGCTAAAGTATATGATATGAATTAAATATTGTAATTGAATTATAGTCAACATTTCAGAAAGACGTCCATTTATACTTTATAATTTTACAGAAAGAGGAAGTCATTTTTAACGACTTAAAATAAATCAACTGTAATTATAATCTTGGTCCCGCGATATTATAAAATAATACATTTAATATAAAACACGTGTATAATATCACTTGAGTATATAATTAAAATACTAACGTTTGATCAAACGTTGTTACAATTTCGGTCACGCAAAATAATATACACAAAAATAAAAACTTGTACTTTCACTTTTAATTGAACAATAAAATAATATTGTATTAGGTATTTTTAAATCTTAAACCCGTAATTGATAATATTTTATGAAGAACTGCTAACAATATTATGATTTGCCATATTATACACAGCTTACTTTGTGGGCTCTGGTGATGAATTATGGAACTTATTTCTCTCTTCCTGACTCCACTTACTGACGTCAAAAAGTGGCATATGAACCTCATCATTAATCAAAATATTACTTTTATAACTGGAAACCATTTAATGTTTTGAAGAACTCAATTATAGCTCAACTGAAATAGTTTTCTGCCACTGAATCTAATACACATGTGAGCTAAACGACCAAGTCAGTGACCCAGGAGTTTGAGTGCAGCCGTCCATAATTGCTATCTACTGACCATAACGGCAGCACTTTATTTGAACATATAAACGTAATTAATTGTCACTTTTATAAATAAATGAATAATTAATTCAACTTTCGGCAACAGTTCAGGTGAAAACTAATTGTAAGCATAAAGTAGTTTTCACTGATATTCATATAGTACCATTATCATAAAGAAGTAGATATAAGCAGTAAAGTTACTTTTGGTGACATTTATATAGTACATTTATCAGAAAGTATACATAAGTAATAAAGTTACGTAAAGAGACATTTATGTAGTACCATTATCAGAAGGAGCTACATATGAGTAGTAAAGTTACTTTCAGTGACAGTACATATATTATAAGAAAAAAATTACATATAAGTTGTAGCGTTACCTTAAGTGGCAAATACAATAGTACCAATAGTACTTTTGCAAAATAAAGTAATATCCAGTGGTATTTATAACATCATTCTAAATTGATAAATACCTATTAGCACGAAATTAATTTTCGATGAAAGTTTGAACCATGTGATTATTAGACGAAAGATGTTTCGTTTGTAACCTTCAATGGCATTTTGAAAACTTTCAACAATTGTCAACAATGTGCTTTATGTGAGATGTCAAATATTTCGATTATTAGAAAAATCTCTTTGTTAAATAAACTTAAATTGGAGTGTCAGAGGTAACGCAAACATTTACCTTTATATAAAATAATTTTCCGATTTACCTATGTATTTGTTTGCTTGGTATTTGAATTATTCGTACCGTTTTTAATTTTTGACAGAATAACTTGGCGTTAATCATTTGGGGCCATAATCCTTTGCAAGATATAAACAACGAAACATTTTTTTGAAATATTCATGGAGAAAAGGGTAAAAATGAGACTTTAAAAGTTCCGGGGGATCTTAGGTTAAAGTGAACTGTTATCGATTTGGTCATTGAGATGAAAACAATAATATAAACTTCAAATATTGGAAATTTTACAATTTCAGTCCGCATATGAGACAAAAAGGAGTTTTGAGACTATAAATCTTATGTCTGCGTGGGAAATGACAAAAACATGTAAAGGATTAATAAATTTAAATATACGATTATATTTTCATATTGGAGCCTTTTCCGCAGTGGGGAATCAAAGAGAGGTTGGGGGCTTTTAAGGGGGCTTAAAAACTACTCATGTAAGGGTATGTATTTGTGTATGTATTTTTTTTTTTGTAGCAAAGCCACAGTGGGCTATCTGCTGAGCCCACCGACGGGAATCGAACCCCTGATTTTAGCGTTATAAATCCGTAGGCTTACCGCTGTGCTAACGGGGGGCCGGCTTTTAAGGATGTGTTTGAAAACTGGCAAGAAAATATTAATAGTCATGGAAAACAATGTCTGCTAATATTTTTTTGCAGTTATTGATTCGCGTGAATTTTCACGAGTAACTGACATGTTGTTACTCTAAATCAATTATACAAATGTGTAACATTTTCAGTATGGACCATCTTTGTATGTGTGTTTGATAATATAGTCGTACACAGAAGAAACTTATTTGTAATTGCATTTGTAATGCAACATATTCTATGCTTATACTCTCTTATCAGTATATACAGTATTTATACAGAATACCTTAGCTTGTATAACCATAATGAATATTTTCAGATAATGATATATATATTTGCTATTAAAATAAACTGCATTTTTTACCACTCACACATACAAAAAAGTAGCGTCTTTTGTTAATAAATAAATTGTATATAGATACGTTTTCACATTCGCAATTACGCACTCACAAAGCAAAAACAAAAATGTGTTTGGTTTTTCTTTCCTGTCTGAATATGAAAATCAGGGTTATATTCCCACTTAAAAGTATTGCCGTAGATCAGCCTACACATGAATTGTAGTTTCAAACCTCTTTTCGTAGTCAAAAATTCTGAGTGGACAGTAGAAGTAGATTACTTGTAGCCATAGGCATGCAGACGAAACATAGTCGTGCTTAGACAAATCTGTAGACGTGATGAGAAAAAAATTCACCCATTTTGTAATCTAGAACTGTAGTATTAAACAATCTAAGAAAGAATTAATTCTGCAGTCCTCTCGTTGCTGCGTGACTAACGGTCATTAATAAAACACGCGAACCACTAAGATTTGAAACGCTATATAGAGATTGCTTTATTAACCACACTTCGTTGCTGAGAGAAGGCGGACGACAGAATTTGGCCCGGCACGGCCAGATGGTCAAGGCGCTCGACTCGTAATCCGAGGGTTGCGGGTTCGAATCTGCGTCACACCAAACATGCTTGCCCTTTCAGTCGTGGTTGCGTTATAATGTGACGGTGAATCCCACTATTCGTTGGTAAAAGAGTTGCCCAAGAGTCGGCGGTGGATGGTGATGACTAGCTGCCTTCCCTCTAGTCTTACACTGTTAAATTAGGGACGGTTAGCGCAGATAGCCATCGTGTAACTTTGCGCGAAATTCAAAATAAACCAAACGACAGAATTTAAACTGTTTATTTTATAAAGTAGCCAATCAGGATTATATAAATGTACTTGTAAAATATATCATTGGTGAGAGATAGACATAAGTTTAGTACGGACATATTTTATGAATTACATTTGAACACGCATCACTTCTAACTTCGATAACTACGTTAATATGCAACATTAAACAGTGCGCAGTAACCTGTGCAACTATTACAATTTGCTTTACCATGGTTGTGATAACAATTAAATTAGGCAACCTATATTATAGAAACCATATGAAGCCAGGAAACTTGTTATCAGTTGATTAATTTGAAAAAGTTTTTTTGACGTTTACTTTTGAGATAGATTTTCGGTAATGTCTTGGATCAAACAAGAACTGTATGAGAAGAACGATGCAAGGTAAGTTTTATTTTTAATGGAAGCGCATCACATTTCATTCAGATATTTTCTGAGGAGAACTGGGGTGCAAAACACTTCTTATTTATAATGGTAATCGTGTATATATGTTCATATTTTAAAGCTAAGAGTTCAAGGTAAGTCAATAAGTAACTACTAAATACTAATCAAATACATCAATAAGCATATAGATAAGACATGACACGTATCCGGTACATGAGGATAAATACTCTCATAAACATGCAGATACATAAGCAACCAAATATATAAATAGATAAGCAGCCACACACTTGTGAATAAACAATAAGATATATATATATATATAGGCGACCACATACGTAAATAAATAAGCAGCCACTCGTCTATAAATAAGCAGTAACGTATAAATACAAGAGCAACAGTATACTGAAATGGATAAATACACACACATCCATAAATTAGCAGTAACCTGTGTATATGCAAACAATCACATATGTAATTGTAAAAGCTTCACGCATAGATACAAAAGAAATCGATTATATTAATAGATAAGCAGTCAAACGATTATATAAATGAACATTAACGTACAGATAAATAAGCAGCCTCGGGTATATAAATAAATAGTAACATGTCGATAGGTAAGGAACAAAATATGTTTGTAAATCGATAAGCAGCCACGCGTCTATAAGTAAGCAGTAATGTATATGCATCTACAAATGTCAATATGTAAGCAGCCGCACCTTTATAAATAGTAGCATATACATAAATAAGCGACAACACACGTAAATATATAAGCTGCCACACATCCATAAATAAGCTATGACATGTAGATACATAAACAACTACATATGTAAATAGATAAGCATCCACGATTTTATAAATAAACAGTAACAAGTAGATAGATAAGTATCCACATATGTTGATAGATAAGAAGCCACACGTTTAAAAATAAGCATTAAGATCTGCATACATAAGTCACTAAAGCTATATACATTATACAGTGTTGCCTACACATTTATAGTCCTAATTTCGAACTAGAAAACTAGAGATCTAGGTAATACTAACCACCGTAAAATCTTGGGCTCTCTTTTTTGACTAGGCCCGGTATGGCCAGGTGGTTAAGACACTCGACTCGTAATCTCGACTCGGCTCGCCATTTCAGCCGTGGGGGCGTTATAATGTAACGGTCAATCTCGCTATTCGTTGGTAAAAGAGTATTCCAAGAGTTGGTGGTGGGTGGTGATGACTAGCTGCCTTCCATCTAGTGTTACACTGCTAAGTTAGGGACGGCAAGCGCAGATAGCCCTCGTGTAGTTTTACGCGAAATTCAAACCAAACCAATACACTTTTTGACTAAGTAGTGGGATTTGCTTTATACAGCAATCACGGCCTTTAAATGCGGAGCGCGTTTTTGCAGTAATAGGCCCTGAATCACGAATCCTTGGTTTATTAGTCAAAACACCTTAGCAACTAAACAAATAAATCATAACTAAACAGTCAAAAATTTTGATGAATAAGTAGCGGCGTGCAGTGACGAATAAATAAATATTTATTTAAAAGGGTAAAAGCTGTAACAGATTTACTGTTATACATTTATTTTAATGTCTGTTTGTTTTAGTATAGTATTCGTTTTTGCATGTGACGTACATTGTTGGATGTGTATTGCGCAAGTCTCACGTGTTCTCTAAATTTGTAGAAGATTCTTTAGAGTAAGCATCAACATTTGTTTTACGAAAACGTTAGCGTGTTCGAACTTTGTTGAACGTTCTAGAATCTTGCGTGATTCGCATAAAAGCAGCTAGTCGAGAGACAATAATAGATTATTATTGGTCAGCTACAGTCAGTGTGCTATAGACCTCGGAAATAGCAACTGTGATTAACGCCTATCAATCAGTATGTGTGTTTTCTTATAGCAAAGCCACATTGGGCTATCTGCTGAGCCCACCGAGGGGAATCGAAACCCTGATTTTAGCGTTGTAAAACTATAGACACACCGCTGTACTAGCGGGGGGCTATCAATCAGTAAAATAGAGAATTTGACCACGAACGTTAATAGTTTTCGAACATTATAAACTGTTCAACTTCAGTGAATTAACTTCGGACGTTAGTAT
Source organism: Tachypleus tridentatus (assembly GCF_004210375.1). NCBI lineage: Eukaryota > Metazoa > Arthropoda > Merostomata > Xiphosura > Limulidae > Tachypleus > Tachypleus tridentatus. The sequence continues at coordinate 41,609,867 of NC_134832.1, read as the reverse complement.
TTACACAAGGACATTAGATATTGTCGCCGGTGAAACTTAGGGCGCTTCACGCTTATCCAGCCGTGTAAAGAAATGTACAGGTTTATCAACAAAGAATTAATTTACTATCCGTATACATTGATAAAAGGTTCAGTTGCAGACCAGGTATAAGACTCGGTATTGTTTGTAAGTTTGTAAAATTATTGTATATAGACCATTATTTGTAATGATCTTATTTATACAGAATATGCTAACATTTTGGCCAAGACTATACGAATGAAATTTTAGGAACAAGCAAATAGACAAAAATACAAGTAGATTAATTTAGCTAAATATTTTATAGCTATGTTAGACTAACACAATCTGGTGTCCTTTTGACATGGTAAATATTATAAAAAAATGGGTAGATTTTTTAATAATGTTTGTATATTAAAATAAATTTGTGTTAAAAACGAAAATTGTATGTATAAATCTTGTTAGCAAGTATCATAAATTTGATACATAATAACATTTTACTATCTTCTGAATTTAAATTTAAATTTTTCACTGTTTGAAACCTTAATACGTAGTATACATAATATAATAAATCAGAGACTCGCCTGAGATAAATTATTATACGTAATAAAGTAGACAAAGAAGTGGCTATGCATGGAGAGAGACAAGCAATTACAGATCAATATAGACATGCATTTATATATATATTTAGAGAGAGATAAATAGCAGACATTCATACAGATATATAAGCATATAAAACATTCAGATAGCTAAGCAAATTGATGTGTATTTAGAAAGAAGCTACAAAGTGCAGACAGTCAGTCGGGCATATATTTCGTTTTAAAATCAAATAACAAGTTTACTTGTTACAGACAAATTCTACTGAATCTCACTATTTGTTCCATGTCTTCTTAAGTATACAGTTATTTGCAATTGATTAACTCAGCATGATATGGAACTTTTAAACAACTTTCTCATCTGTTCCTCGTTTTATCTAGTTGTATTTGAAGAATTAACTTTCCTTCAGCATATTTGGTGAGAAATTATTTATGCGTTCCCTTACGTTTTCTGTCATTCCTCAAAAGTGACCCCAGTTTCTTCAGTATTTTGTTCTATTCATATATCTTATCTGTTATCTCTAACATATCTCTTAGCTCCATCACTCCCTTTTGAAATGCTTATATCTGATAAAAGTAACCCGTTTCTTACTAAAAGATGTAGGTCATGGGTTGGTCCTGGACTATGAAGTTGACAAGGCGAGTTCTAATGCCACAAAATATTCCCTTCTTTAAGTTATAGGTGCTTGATAAGAGTGACAACTAACCTATTAGCATAGATGATAGAGTGCTGCTAGTCAACAATCGAAATTATGGACGGTGGCAAATTGTCTTAGTAACTTTGCCATTAATACAAAATAAGAATACAAATGCTCTCAAACAAAAATCGGTTCACTGTTTAATCACTTTATATTTGAGAGTTGTTGTATCTTTCTTTCCCTTTACGAATGGTTATTTTTGAGGAGCTAACCAATCTTCCCCCTCTATCAAAATTATGATATACAACGAGCTATCGCAACCCTTTCCCAATAAAATGTACATAGTGTTTAGGCCAGAATGTTTGCAAACTGATCTATATTGATGGTATTTCTACATGCATGGAGTATGTGTTGAGTAATTACTTGATCAGTATTAAAGGAGGTAGCACAAACGTGTATGAGTTGTTACTCTGGTATGTATAAGTTGTTTTGAACATTTGTATATAAAAACAAATGTATACATCTGTTTTGTATAAAGGGTGTATGTTTGGTATAATCCTTTTAGAAGCATATCAACGCTTTGTTCAGACAGTTTCTGTGTACTTGATGTACTTGCTCGACTGTCTAGAAATGGTTTGAAGCAAATGGACATTGCCAGAACAGTAGGGTACCTCAGTGTACTGTGTCCAGAATACTGAAACGCCATCGGATTACGGGAAGCGTTATTCCAGGAAGTTCTGTTAATAGACACCAAAATAATGCTCGAGTTGACCATTTTTTGATCAAGTTAACACGTCAAGATCGCAAGAATTCTTGCAACATCTTACGACAGGAATGGTATGAACCTATTCATTCTAGGATACCGAAAAGTACAGTGAATAGGGGACTGGCCAAACAAGGTTATTTTACAAGGAGAGTTATCCTAAAACGTATATTAACCAAAATATTCACCATCATTAGCGTGTTACTTGACTAAGACAACATGCCATCTTACAGTTAGGACACTGGCGACATGTCATCTTTTCAAATGACTCCTATTTTCAACTCTTTAAAGCTGACAGTAGGATTTATATTTGTCGTTTGCTTGGAGAACAGATGAAGAAAGACTGTCTTACCCTCAATGGACAGATAGGAGGTGGTGCAGTACATGTTTGGGTAGATATTTATCACAGTGGAAAAACAGGTCTTTATATCCACAGGGAAGCGTCAATGGCGCATTCTACAGGCATGACATAGAGACTATATTTCTACTATATGCTAGAGCAAGGTTTGACAATAACTTAGTGTTAAAGGATGACAATACTACTATTCATAGTGCGAATATTGTAGAGGATTATCGCCACAAGATTGTGGCCAACAAAATCTCCAGATTCTAGTTCTGTTGAAAACACTTCGACAGAACTAAGTCAAACATTGCACCAAGACCCTAAAACAGCTATTGTAACTGATTTGCAGTGTTTTCTAGTGACCAGTTTGAATGAAATTATGATGAATTACATCAATAATTGACAGCACACCACGTCGCCTTGCGAAGGCTGTTAGAGTATGAGGAGGACCGACCAAGTACTGAATATTTATTATGAACTGGTATAATGTTACAGACGCTATTCATAATAATTTGGTGTTATATTTTGTCATTATATATGTTTTGATGAGAGTTGTAGTAGGTGAAATTCTGAATTACATATATTTCTACACGCTTCTTATAAAATTGTTTGCTGTTCTGATAAATCGTTCATGATTCCACAGAACCTGTTTTATTATACAAGTTACAAATGTAGATTTTTAATATAACAAGCAGATTGCAGTTTGACAGTGCTAAGTGTGTTTGTATTTTATCTTAGTAATAATGATCTTATTTGTACAAAATATTTAACATTTGGTGAAGACTATACGAATACAATTTTAAAAGTAAGCAAATAGACAAAAATACAAGTAGATTGATCTAGCTAAATGTTTTATAGCTATGTTAGACTGACACAATCTGGTGTCCTTCTTACATGGTAAATATTATTAAAAATGTGTATTTTTATTTCAGCCTAATCTTCTAGGCAGAATATCTCTGTACATATCGTTAGTAGAACCTTCATAGGAAAATATATAAAGTTCGCGAAGTCAAGCGTTATCAACATAGGCAGTCAAACATCAGTAAATTCATTTGTGACCCAATTAAAATTAATATCGTTAATAACATGAATTCATGGCGTATTCAAAGAACGATTATTGGTAAAATGTAATTATATTAATAATTTCTAATATATAGAAAATGTAGTGCGCTTTGGTAGCAATAAGTTTCAATCATGGCTTTTATATCATGTTGCTAAACAAGAAAAGTATGACTTTTGTATTGTACTAGAAAATATTTATTGACTTCTTAATTTAGTCTTCGTTGGTTAAAGACGTTTATTTTTCTGTTTAAGTTCTTGGTGGTATGAAATAGTTTAATTGAGAAACGATTTTAGTTTAACATTGAATCGATATTTATACTTTTATGATAAAATGTATGCACTTAGCTCTAGGTTAGGTCATTCCTCACTACCTCTTTACTTTAAGCTTATTATACCATGACGGAACCCTACACCTCTTACGGCCATCTTGCATCACCGTCATTAAAATCGTAATTGGTAGACAGTGATCGATAGAAATATGGATAAATACCTTCTATTTCGAGAAATCAAGCGGGACGTGATGTGACACACTTTGGCTTTTATATAGGTTAGATTGGAAGAAATAATTACTTATTTACCAGCCACTTTAATAGAAATTTGAAGAAAAAGAAAAGCAGTAACATTACAGTCAATGTTAGTAGAAAAGAAACACTAAAAAGAATTACTAATATTATAAGTAGTTGATTTAATAGTCTGTTGATAAACCGAAAGTTGAAAAAGAAAAACTCAGCCAGAATTTACGAACTTGCCGGACTTTTTATGGTATAGATGTCTATGAAATTTCGATTGAAATTTATTGAAATAACTAATTTTAAACCAATAATATAATATCTATTCAAATTATGATGTAAAACGAAGTACCAATTAAGTTAGTTGTGACTATAACAAATATACTGCACTAAGAGCTTTTTTTTAATTTGTCAGTGCATTAATGCATATGTGTATTGGGTTGTTTTTTTATTTGTGAAGTAAATATTTTCTTTATATATACTTCCTTGTCAATACCATCTCCAACAGAGTTAGTCATAGAATCGTTATCATAGTTAAATTATAAATTACTAGCGAATGGATCCCGAATTCGCTCGGGTTGATGTATTCTAGATCACTACGTCATTGTGTGTGTATTCTGAACCTATATACTTTTGTTGCTTCTTTACGACGTGCGACCTATTTATAACGGTAACTTTCTCTCTGATTTGCCCTCCGATTTTTAAACTTGAATAATAAAAACAAACCTCTTTAATTAACGGAGTCTCTAACTTTTTCTATTTTGTAGTTCATATATTTCATTTTATACTTTCAGCAATAGCGCACACGTGCTTATTTGTCTGTTTGTGATTTATAATATAAGGAATGATTTATTTTTTATGTGGTTTTTCGCTATCTTACCTCATTAAAAATGTGCGTATGCATGTACGCACGTAGACAAATAATAATACCGAGGTGCTTTTTCTCAGGGTTCACTTAGTATGAGTGCAAAGTTCAGGTTTTTAGGTTTTTTCCTCTTGGAGTTATGGCGGTCACGCACACAGACACATCCTTTTATTATTATAGATTTAACAGAAAACAGTGTAAAAGAGTGCGAAATTTGTAGTGAATATTACAAGAATCGGTATCTTTCAAATGAATTAAAAATAAGTTGAAGATTTAAATAAGCGTTTATAACCTAACAATATTTCTCCAGAAAATTCAAATATTCAGTGGAAGCTGCCTCATCCATAAAAATGAGTGTTAGAATAAACAAAACGGTAAGAAATAGAGTTGACAAGAGTTGTCAAAAAGAAAGTACACTCCAATACATTAACGCATTCTTATAAAACTTACCTAAACGTTGAACATTAAATAATAGTCATACAATCTATCCATATATAAGTACATACACCTGAAATATTACATAAAAGTTGATGGCAAGTAAATACTTTGGACTGTCACTCTAAAATACACCTACATATAGATCTTTAAAAGTGAAGTTTACGACAGGTATAATACTTTAATCAGTCATCACAAAAAGACACTTCCATGCATAAAATTGATAACAAATACTTTAATCTACTAATATAAAACATTCGTTTATGTGAAATATTACATGAAAAGTTGACGATAAGTACAATATTTTAACTCCTTATTTCTAAAAATACCTCATATGTAATATTACATAAAAATTCACAAAAAGTACAATAATTTACCCTGTTATTAGATGAATAATTAAAGACAAGTATCTTTCCCAGAGAAACATTCATGTGAAACATTACATAAAAAGCGGACGCCAAAATGAATACTTTATTCAATTATTTCAAAAGACGCTTCCCTGCAGAACGTTACATGTGAAGTTAAAGACAAGTATAACAATTAAATCCGTTATTTAGAAAGATACATCTATTTCTGTCATTACATAATAAGTTGACGAAACGTATAATGCTTTAACATTTCATTTAAAAAAATACTACCGTGTAGGTTGACGAGAAGTACCATAATGTAGATGAAACTTTCATGACAAGTACAACACTTTAAATTATAATTACGAAACGTATCTCAGTATAGAACATTGTATAAGAAGTTGACAACAAATACAGTATATACCCTCTTTCAATAATATACAGCCATGTAGAAACTTACATATATGCCAATAGAAAAGATATCTACAGGTGGAGCTTTACCTAGAAAGTTGATGAGAAGTATACTTTAATCTATCAAAAAGGCATCTCTGTGTGAGGCATTACATAAAATATTGAAGTCATGTGGAATACTTTATAATCTCTCATTTCAAAAGCTACTTCCTTATGAAACATTACATAAAAAAATGACAAGTATAATGCTTTATAAAAAAAACAACAAACTTCCATGCTGAACATTACATGTAAAGTTGACGGAAAGCGCAATAATTTAATGTCATTGCAAGAAATACTTCCATGTAGAATATTACGTGAAAAACTGTCGACAAGTACAATGGTTTTTTTCTGCCATGACAGAAGGTACCTTCATGTGGAAAATTATATGAAATGTTGATGATAAGTGTAATACTTGACGGTTTTTTATAAATGATACCTACAAGTATAATCAAAGATACTTCCTTAAGGAACATTACATAAAAAGTTTATCAACGGGTGTATTTAATCAATCATTTAAAAAGGATACCTCCATTAGCACCTTATACGAAATGTTGACGATAAGTAATATGTTTTAACCTTTCGATGCAGATGGTACCTCCACATCAAACATTGCATAAAAATGTTCAAGTACACTTTAATTTGTCATTCTAAAAGATACTTAGATGTAGAATATAGTATGTAAAATCGACAACATATTCATTAAATTAACCCCTCAGGAGAAAAGATACCTTCAAGTGGAATATTACACAAAATGTTGACTGTTAAAATCTGTAATTGCAAAAGACCTGTGCATGGTACATTACATAAAAAGGTTCATCAAGTATACTTTAATGTGTCATTCTAAAACATATCTCTGTATGAAATATTACATGAAAAGCTGACGATAGAAAAGATATATTCACATGAAGCATTGCATAATAGTTGAAAATAAGTACAATAGTTTAAACTGCCACTACCAAATATTTCAGAGCGTGGAATATTACCAGAAAGGTATACGAGAAGTATAATGCTTTAATAAGTCATTGGAACAGATAGTAACGTGTGGAACACTTCGACAAAAAAATTGATGGCATGTTCTGTACACTAATGTGTAATTCCCTTCATGTAGAACGTTACAAAAAGTTGACAAGTAGAAAACTTTAATCACTCTTTTCGAAACATACCTTCTTGTGGAATATAAAAAAAATTACGAGAAGTCTCAATACTTTAACCTGTCCTTATAAAAGCTACTTCCTTGAGGAACATTACATGAAAAGTTCACGATGAGTAAAATGTTTTTACCTGCTATTCTAAAACATACCTTCACATAGAACATAAAAATTCACGACAAATACAATACTTTAATCCATTATTACGAAAGATACTTTCATGCAGAATATTACATGTAAAATAGACGAGTGGTAAAATACCTTAACTTGTCATTACAAAAGACACTTCCATATAAAATAATACATATACATTTCGTAACAAGTACAACACATAAATCCGTTCTCATACAATATATCTCTGTAATAGGTGGATGTATCGTGAGTTGTGGGTTCAACTTTCTTTCCTTATAAATATAGTTGTTGTTTATCTTCCAGTGTACATTTATGTTGTCATTGGCAAGGTTTACAAGTAACGAACATGAGGAGGTTTAAGAACATAAAGAGCAAAGAACACCATCAGTACATTGAGTGAACATAGAACATGTACGTATAATACATGTAAATTATTTACAACAATTATGGTAGGTTTTTAATAATTTCTCTAATTAGGATTTCTATAATGTTTAACAACTTATAAATCACTTCAATTTTTAATGATTTTATAGACGTATTGGAGAATTTACATAACTAGCCTAACCGAAACATTTGAACTTACACAAACCTGGTGTGGTGGGATTTCTCCGTGACACTTGTTCCAAACATTTCTACATCAGGCATGGACTCAAACTGTACTGCACCTCCAAGCTCTGTAACTTCTACTTCTTCTGTCCATAACATCAGAGCCAGTAGTCAGGATGTTGGTACTTTTCTATGTGAAACCAAAGCCGATACCATAATACGTTATTTCAGTTTTTACTCAACTATTTTACATACAATATTATGACGTCTTACTAATTCCTATTATCTTTAATTTTCCAGACTCGATGTATCCTTTTTAGACAGTATTTATAATTCCCGGGCTAGCCTAGAATCCAGGACACTCGACCTCTGGTCTGCATATGTTCTTCTAGCATAAGCATCCACAGGAGCCTACGTTAGTATCTAACGTCTTCTCCTTCTTTGAACTATTTTCATACATGGTGTACAATATCTCATTTAGTCGGTAAAAGTTTGTTTTAATCTTCAGAAATACTCTGCCAACTTTGCCACTTAAATAATGCCTAGTTTCCAATGATATATCAACTGCAAATTTTAACTATTTGATGTTTCAGTCTTGACCTTTTTCGTTTAATAAAGCACAAGTCATTTTAATCTAAATTTCTATATTATCTGATTTAGTTATCCAACATATTTTTCTACTTTAGTAGTGAAGATTTTAATTGCTTTATTTGGATAGCTGTAAATTAGTTTAACACTTTTGTTTCTATTGAGCTACTTGTATTTTCTTTAGCCTGTGTAAATCGTTCGTGGTTACAGTTCTGAATAAAACCTTTAAAATACTCCCACCTGCATTAATTACCTCAGTTACTGAAGCTGATGGGGTTTATATTTTTTCCCTGTGTATGTGTGAGGAACGTTTGTGTATTGTCAGCAGAATTTCTCGGAAATGGCTGAATATATTTGGACAAAAGTTTACATACAGTTGGACTATGACCCAATTTATAAGTCATTAGTTTATTGGAAGGTTCAAGCTAAAAGTTCACGAACATATCCCTATCTGTTAACATGGAGTCTGATTTTTCACATTTTGTTGCCTCTATAACTCAGTCAGAAAAGAATACCGTTTAGATGAATTTTGGTAGACGTGTATAATATTATTTCACAACGTTGTGCGAAAAGTGGTCCGTGTTCGTTGATAACGATGGAGATGCGGGCACATTTTCGTATTTCTCGAGGGCCACTGTGCGGTGGAGATACGTGCTCTACTGAGTGCCTCTCTAGTTAATCCACGTTTCTGTATACTCTGATTTAAGCTGGAAACGTTGTCCTTAAAATTGTTTAACAAACATCTTTTTCATTGCAATATTTTTAGTTAGCTTTGAATAATTTTCTACTTGTCCTGTTTACATCATTGTTAATTCTTTTATGATAGTTACTCCAGGATTAATTAACATACTCATTTTATTCCCTTAGATGTATTTCACGATTTTTCTTTCAAATTTACGTAATTAATTTTCTCGTAATCTTGTTTGTAAGTTAACATATTGTAAAGATTTTTTGTCTTCAACAATTAACTGTTTATCGCTAGATAAAATAAAATTTCCTTTATCATGTACCTGCGTTATTTTCCATTGGAAATACACATACATTTTTTTTCTACCACTGTGGTCAATATTCACATCAGGAGGATTCCAGCACATTTAAAAATATACTACTAATTTATAAAACTAGAGGGACATTCAGTCGAATGCATATTTATGCCATGCAGTGTTATCATATTGGTCTCTCTAAAAATAAGAAACTTTATCTCTGTATCCTTCATTACCAATGGACACGAACTATTTTCCGCAGAACAATGAGAAATAATTTCATACATAAGAATACTAAGCTTCATCAAAATCTGATCATTTCTGACTGAGACATAGAGCAAAATAGTGTGAAAAATCGGTCTCTATGTCAAGAGATAGGGATTTATTAGATATTCATAGCCTTTTTGTGATCTTGGACCTTAACCTTCACCCTTCAAAAACTATTCACATGTATTTAGTTCAAATCCTTTCAGACGTTTTTGAGAAATCATGCTGACAATCATAATCACATAGTATGAAACTAAAGAAACCAAATAAGCACAGTCGTAAAACCAAATAAAATTAATGATGAATTAGACAAAATAAAACAATACTTCATCAACATCAATAAGTTTCTTCCACAAACCGTAGAAAACATTATACGCACACACCTAGACAGAAAGCACAATCAACTAACAAAAGTAAATATACCCCACGAATTAAAAAATCACGAAACCATATACTGCTGCATACCATATATTCCCGACATCAGCAGCAAAATAACCAACATTTGGCAAAAACTAGTAACAAAATATGACATTCCAGTTAATATCAAATTTACTCAAAAACCAGGCACAAAACTAAGGTCTATACAACGTAAAAACTACACTGACAAACACCACACCAACATTATTTATAAAAAAAAAAAAGTGATAACCACCATGACTTCTATATTGGAGAAACAAGTAGAAAAATGGAAACCAGATACAAAGAACATAAAAAGTTACCTTCACACGTTTTTGAACACTGCAAGTCAAATAAACACAACATAACCATAGAAAACACTCGGATACTAAATAAAGAAACAAACATAAACAAACGTAAAATTAAAGAAGCCTTACTTATACAACAACTCAAGCCCAAAATAAACCAATACAAAGGAACACCTTTATACCTATATTAATAAATATAATGAAACATCTAAGCATGCCCTCTACATTCTTACACTCAGTTACACAACCCCCTTCAAACATGTGGTGAACTATCGGTCAGTTACCTCTTTCTTTCTTTGTGAACCTGACGATGACAGACGAAGATGGAAAAGTTGTTCACTCCTCCAAATAAAAAAAAAATTTTTCAACCCATACCAGCCGTTTCTACATATATATTTTTCTCTACAAGTGGGGTTTCTCCTTATCGCGGAAGGTGTGTACATATATAAATATTTATGTACATTGAAGTTTGGGCTCTAAAATTATCTCTCTAACTTTTGAAAAATAATAATTTTTGATATGCAAGCAACTAAAGGACGTTCTTCTATAACAAAGCCTAAGATAAACGTTACTTTTTTATCTCCATGTTTGCTTACCAATTTTATTTAAAAGCTACTGCTCCTGTTTTAAAATTAAACCGTTAGGTGGAAATATGTGTTAATTAGCTATCGTCACTACTAAAACTGTAAATTTGTTTTGTAGGTTCATATTTTTATTACTATAGGGGATTTGTTTTAGACGCAAGAGTTTATAAATGAAATAGTTTTTAGTAAAAAATAGCTGCCATATGCTTGAAACATATATGTATATACATATATATTAACTACTTTTTGTATTTTGTGTTGAGAAGTTAGGTTTCATTTTCAGTTTTACGTATATGTGACATCAAATTGAGCAATTATAAGTAAGGTTTAATATTACTCTTCTTAATATCTTGAAAAATATCAATACATTGAAGTGGAATATGGAAGATGGATTACAGTATTTCTCTTCCTTGTAAAACATTGAGAGTGTTTCACGCTACTGTGCCATTGTTTGTCCAACTTGATCATAATAATGTAATGGAAATTTCTTCACATAACTTCAATAATAGTATCCCATGATTATATGAAAGGAAGTACGCACAACGTATTCTGCTACAACGGAACTGTCATGTGTAGCGTATTTAGGAAAAGTACGCACTTGCTACTATAATATGTCTTACATTATATTGTAAAGTAAATATTCATTGGTCTATAGAATTAATTCTTTAGTATACACGACTATTGACGTTAGAAGTATTTATATTTCTAAGTGTATTTGTGCATAATATGACAATTATTCGTCTTTCTGACTGTATTTTAGCAATTAAAATATCCACTCTTCTTAACAATTACTACTTCAAAAAATAAAATAAAAAATAAAATGAACATAGGTTATTTTAAATATTACTCGAATTTAAGAAGCTGGATATCCAACCAGGTTTCTTATATTAGTACCACACAAAAGGTTAAGAATGAGTTAGCGAGCTTCCGTTGAATAAACATAACAGGCCTCAAGGTGGACACACAGAAACCCTTAATTACTGCATTGAAGTCATCCTTGAAATACTGTTAAAAATACTTACAACAGCTTGATTCGCAGTGAAAGCAGTCCTTAAGTATAAGGAATTGTGTTATTTGTGTGAGGAAAATAAGCAATAAAAATAAATATAGAAAATACAGTACTGAATGATGTATTGGATAGGCCAGTGGTATTAAAAAAGTGGTTATACACTTTGATATTTTAGTTATACTAGCGTTCTAAATTGTAATTTAATAGGCTTCTTTCATGTAACCAATAAATATGTTCAAACTACAGCTATTTCATCCCAGAAGTTGTTGTCCAAGAATGACTTTTTTTATTTTGGCTTTCAGACATTTTTATTGTGTAAAAAACGGCTATCACAGTACTTAAGCCTTAGCCAACATTCGCGTTAAAAGTTGAATGCTTTCATCATATCTTGATGAGATATGTTACTCATTACAATTTATCTCGGACGAGTTTCCATTTTATTATGTTACGTAAAACAATTTCAAGTAGCTGGAATTTTAATTTAGAAGTTAACTGAATGCTAATATGTATCAAAGTTATGGTGTTTACTAACAAGATTGATGTTAGTAACAGAAATGTCTTAACACAAATAAATTTTAATAGATAAACAACAATACAATGTATAATAATGGTTAATACAAGTAGTCATTACAAATAATGATTTATATATAAAAGCTTTACAAACTTACAAACAATATTCAGTCTTCTATCTGATCTGGAAGTGAATATTTCATACACAGTTTACGATGAGCGAATCAATTTCGAGTTGATATTGGTGCAGTTCACTTAACGGGTAAGCTATCTCTTGCTGGGCACACGTAATATTTTTCACAGACGAAGATACGTAATGTCCTCGAAGAAATATTAACGTCCGAAGTTAATTTAATGAAGATAAGCGGTTTTTAATATTCGAAATATAAAGCGTTCCTTGTCAAATATCTGCACTTTTCCGATTATTAAACGTTAATCAGAACTATAGCTTCCAAGACTTATAGTATACCTACTATCGCAAATCAACAATATTAAACTGTCTCTCCGCGTAAGGTCCGTCATGGCCAGGTGGGTTAAGACGTTTGACTCGTAATCTGAGGGTCGCGGCTTCGAATCCCGGTCGCACCAAACATGCTCGCCCTTTCAGCTGTGGGGGCGTTATAATGTAACGGTCAATCCCACTATTCGTTGGTAAAAAAGTAGCCCAAGAGTTGGCAGTGTGTTGTGTTGATTAACTGCCTTCCCTCTAGTCTTACACTGCTAAATTAGGGACGGCTTGCGCAAATAGCCCTCGAGTAGCTTTGCGCGAAATTAAAAAAAAAAAAAACTCCGCGTGTTGCAATTTATAAACTTTAAGGCCAGATTCTCGAAAGTTCAGTTGGCAATAATACTAGCAATCTATAGAAATTGGTAAATATATATATGTACATATGAATCTATATGGTACATACATACATAGTACATTGTTGATTCTTACATTCGATAATCTTCCTTGAATTTAAAGAATAGACGGACTTTCGCAATACACGTTTAACAATATAAGTTGCATGCATTTCTAAATATATATTTAACTAAACCAAACATCAACATTAAAATAAATATACATTAGTATTCAGGTAAGTTACAGGCAGCAACTATTAATTCAAGTCAAGATAAAGAGTTTAATGTAATCAATATTATGTTTAAAATTTGCGAGTTCAAAGCGAAGAATGTGAGCTAGCTTGCATGAACCAAAATCCGTTAGGGTCGATAAGGTCGAAGTTCGTTTCAAAATATTTCAAACGTATTTAAGAAATTCGTTAATGGTGATTCAGAAAACTTATGATATAATTATTAGCAGTGATTTCAGCCTTGTTTTAGCGTCAAGAGTTAAACTTTTATTCAAAATCATTTCATAGCAGTAGCATATCACACATGCTGGATTTTGTCTAAAATGTTTTCGTCTGATTTCCTGTCGTTGTTGTTGTTGAACAGGGTCCATTAATTTAAAAAAATGCTATATTCAGAGCAATTTGTATTGAGTAATTCTGGATTAAAAATAATACAGTGAAAAAAATGCTACTTGGATTCTAATCTCCAACGCATTTTTAGTTTTTTAAGGGTAACGTAACTACGATTGTTCTTCTGTGTTAACTTTGTAAGATTAGTCTCGATTGTTTATTAAACCTGCTGGTCTGTATCTGTCTATCTATCTACCTGCTACTTCGTTCATTCATCCGTGAAGGGCATTCTTATACATTTTTAACGTTCACATCATAAGCTTATATGGTTATATTTGTCCTAATATATGTTCTATTCTTACCTGGTAAAAGGTTATTCGAAGATGAGATATTTCTAAAATTTGGAGAGTTGCCAACAAGGGCTTAAGGAACTGACGCTGAAATGCGAACAGTTATCCGTCTCTGTTTCTTTAAACAACATCCGAAAGTGTTGAGATGGTCTTCCACTGTGGAGCTAAGTGTATTCATTTTCCAAGATGTAAGAGTTACGTAACCTACATAACTAAAAACATAAGATATACACTTTGGGATTTGATCGAAACATATCATGCTTTTAAACAATACGAGGTGAACAGTTATCTAAAATAAAATGAAAATTTTACAGGAAGACATTGTAAACAATGCCAAACAGTATACTTTCTGTAACTTGTAACCATACCTTTGGAATATATTAATACTATACATAAAATAATTCAGTCTCAATGCTTGGTACAATAGAATGATATTTTTAAATAGTTTAAAGGGGGTGTTGGTCTGCATCAACTAAAATACATGTACATAATAAAAACATGAAACAAACATACATAAGATATTTTTATAAGAACTATAGAGGAAGAATAGAAATTAGTGGCTAAATTTCCGTTTTAATGAGTCCTAAAGATGTTTTAAAATAGAGAATTGTACCGAATTATCTGAACGTTTAACTAGTTTCAAGTTTCCTTTGTAAATCGCAGGAAACTGTTGATACATTTACGTTTCGTACACATAATTGTAAGTTCAAGTTTCGAGATCTCTTGTATTTTGAGACGCAGAGCCTGTGTAACGCAACTAATTTTCTTGTACGCAGGTATGTGAATGTGCTAATCTTTGTACGACTAAGCTTAATTGATTTTGGTTTCGTAGCTAAGATAAAATTTTACATCATCAGGAAATTTCAATGAACAGCTAGAGTAGCTTTCAAATGTAATGTAACAATATCATTTAAGTTCCAGCCAACTCACAGTTAGGAAAGACTTGGGAGGTCAGAAGAAAAGAAAATATGCTAAAGACAGCATGATCAGGTGCGTCTTATATTATATGAAACTATTATATTTTGATCACAAATAGAGAGCCGTACTTCATTCAAATACGAATTTTCACGTGAGAGTACAACCCTCTTGTGACATGTAATATATTTTGAACTCGTGATGACGAGAAACTCACTTGAAGTGAAAATGTATTCTCAAGATGGCTGGTATGGTTATTAATAAAAATAATAAAGTACAGAACAACGTTTCGACCTTCTTAAGTCATCTTCAGGTTAACTTTTTCTGAAGATGACTTAAGAAGGTCGAAACGTTGTTCTGTACTTTATTTTAATTAAAGTTTTAATACCCATACCAGCCGCCTTGAGAATGCATATTTTGAACACCTAAGTGTAAGATTTTATGGATAAGTGCCTGTTTGTATATATTGATTCTGATGAAGCATAAAATACAAACTCCTTCCACGGTGTTGTTATTTGTATTTGTAAGAATTGCCAATAGGTGGTGCATATTTTTGTTTCATACAAAACGTTAATATTTTGTACACTGTACTAGTATCCATTAATGACATAATATTGTGATTCAAATATTTTAAATCAGATTTTAAGCGATAAAGCAGTTTTATCTTTATTTAAGATGTGAAAACTGTCATTAACAACACACACACATAGAACGAACACACGTGTATATACATCATATCCAGTGTAATTAATTGGGTTATTACGAAAAGGTGTTACATAAGAGTTGTATAAATATTTTGATTATGCAAAAACGATTGATTTGCTCTGAATGAACAGGATATGAAGTATTATACTGGTGCAACATTGTCCAATAAACGCCTAGCTAACTAAATATGACAAGATAAACTATGCCCTCGAGCAGTGAACTGCAGGTAAACTTTAGAAATAATGAGGAAACGGATCTATTTTCAATAACAGCCACATGAAACAGCTAAAATAGCCTGTTTATGAAGCTGGGTGTTGAAGGAGATGACTTTGTATGTCTCAGGCCACTCAGAGATCGTTTTATTATGTCGAGTACTGTATATAACACTTTGATTATTATTTTCTTTAGAAGTTGATGACTTTTTTTCAGTACATATATTTAACCGTTATTTAATAACCTGACTACTTTAAAATATAACGAATATGAAATGTTTAGAAGA
Organism: Tachypleus tridentatus; assembly: GCF_004210375.1. Taxonomy (NCBI): domain Eukaryota; kingdom Metazoa; phylum Arthropoda; class Merostomata; order Xiphosura; family Limulidae; genus Tachypleus; species Tachypleus tridentatus. The sequence continues at coordinate 41,593,522 of NC_134832.1, read as the reverse complement.
AGGCCATAAGATATCTATTTAACGCTATAAGAAAACTAGTTTTATGAGTTGTTTATTTTAAGAAGTGACCTAGTAGTAACCTTATGAAGAACATACTCATTTCTTGGTAAATTAAAGAAAACTCGTGTATATATACCAAAAAACAAAACGACATGTAGTACTTAAAAACTTTTAATTATACAAAAATTTTAGCTTGACTCATGTTAAGTACAAAGCTACACAAGAAACTATTATGTTGTTAATTATCTGTTACATGATATTGTAATGATATTTTCTGCATTTGATTCATTCACCTTTACAAAATTGGTAACAATTGAGAAAGAATGGGGCCATAGAAACATTTGTTTCAGAAATCTAAAAAAGTGATAACCAGTCAAGAGTTTAATTTGTGACCTTCTAAGCAGAAATATTCCCTTTCACTGCTTTCTGTATATTCCTTATCTTTTTCAAAAGTTTGAATATCTTCCAAATCAAATTCAGGAGTTGTAAGTAATTCATAAATTTTGTTTTCTATAAAAACATAATGCTTTCTTTTTTCCACTGCAAAATGCCATGATTGGGTATGTTCTACTGATCACTAGAACAGTGCAGACAAAAAATAATAAAGAAGCTTCAAATAAAGTGAAACGAAATAAACATTTACTAGGCCAATAAATGTAGATACTGAATATCTGCTTTGAGTAGACATTTAACTGGTGCATATTTTGCATATTATTAAACCACTTTACATTGAATTTTCCTAAAGAAAACATAAATAATAATAATTCAATGTGGTATCATTTGCTTAAAATTTAATCAAGGAACTTTAGTAAAAGTTAATTTTACTATCAAAAAAATTATAGTGCACAAGAGTTTAAATATTTCTATTATCTGCCCAGCACGAGTATCGAAACCATAGTTTTAGTACTGCAAGCCTACATGAGGGATGCAATTATGCAGAAATAATAATTATGAAAGTTTAAGTAATATATACAGAAATATACAGAGAGCCAGTTACTCAATTTAATTACAATGGATTACGTTTAAGAAAACTTCCGTTACTTAATGTAATTATATAGGAAGCAAGGGGGGAATTCTTAAATTACCTATTGAAATTATCAGTGTGATTATAGAGAAATTACACTCGGAAAACTTTATTTATCAAATGTGGCTATATTGGAGTAAAGAATGGGGATCAGAAATGACTTCTTTAAAATATGCAGAAATCCGTTTTGGGGAAACTTAATTTACTCGATATTATGATACTGAGAAGCTTTAATTATGTGATGTAGTTATAAAGAAGTAACAGAGGTTAAAGCCAGAGTGGCTTGTTGTAATTCTGTAGACATTACACTGGGAAGAACTTCAGTTACTCAATATGCTTATACAGAAATTACACTGAGAAAAACGTCAGTTACTGTGATTAAACAGAAGTTATACTGGGAATTATTATACTTATTTACAAATTAGAAATGTGACATGTGAGTAATCTGTTTTAACAATTAAGAAATACTTGAAAGGAGTATTTGATTGCCCTTCTAATTTGAAAGAAACAACAGAGAAAAAACATTTAAGTGACCTGCTTTAATTACTAACTTAAACACTTGGGTGCTGTTTGGAAGTTGTGCATAAAAAGCGGAAGAAGACACTTGTGTGAACTGCTTTAATTATAAAGAAGTAGCTGAAATAATTTGTCATTTTATTAGTATATAGGAATGACTGTAGAAAACAGTTATGCTATGTAATGTAATTATACAGGAATATCTCAAGGAAACGGTTGAATTACATATAATTCTGGAGAGTTAACTGAAGAAAACAACTGATTTCAGTGTAGTAATTTTGGAGTATGAACTTTAGAAATAGGCTTTGTTATATGTTATGGTTATAGAAAAAATATTTAAAGGAACGGCCTTGATTACTTGCTTGAATTATCAAATTATAACGGCTAAGTTACATGCTATAATTATAGACCAATAACTCAAGAGAATAGCTGAGTTATATAAGTCATAAACAGTTATATAAGTGTAGGATTAAATACATGTTGTATGTAATAATTATAGAGATATAGTCAAAGATATAGTGCAGTGAGCAATGGACGAAAGATGTTTTTCTCTTTTTACGGGTTTTTATTTTCAAACAAATCCATAGGCACTACTAGTCTGCTTGCCTTATTTTCGTGTACTTTTCGGTCATTCCTGTAAAAGACGTTCGTTTAAAAATGGAATATTTAATAAACAAATAATTTTCGAAAGTCCTCTATATTAGAGACTTGGCTGAAGAGTGATGTTGGCGATGTTGACACCACCACAAATGGAGTAGTCCAAGTTATTTTTAGAAAGATATTTGCTATGACTTGGTGCAGAAGTCACTGGAGAGCGGTATCTTATTCAACACACACACAATACAGTAATGACGTAGTGAGGAGTTGTGTTTGTTCGTTATTATATCCATTAAATACAGTGTTTGTACGATTTAAACTTGGAGCCTTTTACTGTTATCCTCGATCTGACAAGATTTTAGACTTCAGAGTTAAATAACAGTTAAATAAGGTATGGCGGAAAGTGGTAGTAACTGTTCTTATTAAGTTTTAACATGATCTTTAAACCATGCTTATTTACTAGTAAATTCACCAGGAGTATATTAATGTTATATACATGAAAATAACTAATTTTTAAAAATAAATAATAAGGAAGTAGTTCTTTTGTATGTTCTCTCTCTGTGTATATATTTTTAATTATAATATTTGTAAAGTGTGTGTTCATTAAAATGACAAACTATGAATAAGTGTTTCTGGAAGCATAACGTGCCAGATATAATAAGAGCGCTCGAATTTTAAACTGTATCTACCAGTATTTGTAGAGATCTGTGTTGTTATGATCGTAAGGATTAGACCTTTATTAAAAACTACCAATGTTACTTTACACAACGAAATTAGCATATAGTTCTTTGTATAATTCGACTTACTATTTTTAGTTCTTTTACTTGCTAATTACTACATTTTTTATGAAGTTACATTCATAAAAATGTAAAAAAGTTGATTTAATGTAGATAATTTGACCGCTACATTCCTGCTGCGTTTATATTTTGTGTAATTGTAGCTTTCTAGGTAGCAAAGCAACAAAGTGCACGATTATTTCTTTTATGATGTGTGAAATATAAACATAATTATTTCGAAGTGTAGTATCATAGTTTGTTGTTTAGGATATGTAGAATTGTCTGTCATATAGAGCGTGGAGCACAAACATACTTGTTTCGCAGTTGTAGTATTAATTTGTTATATTGTATAACTTAAATTATCTGTCATCTGTTGTGTGCAAGATAAATATACTTGTTTTACAACTACAGTATTAAATTGTTATTTAGGTTATGTAGGATTATATGTAGTACTGTTAGTACATAATAACTGATTGTCTACAGCTTAAGTAATGAATTAATACCAAAAAATATGTAAAGTGTACTTTTAGATGTAACTGTTTTGTTCGTTGAATTTGGACCATACACCACTTTTAAAGAAAACTGACGTTTCTTTCTACATAACCATTTCCTGAAAAGGAAGAAAATAAATAAAAAAACAAAGAAAATTATTGTTTTTCATATCTTTCCCGCGAAATGTATAAATACGTTCTCCAAATTTCTTAAACTCCTTTCTTTCATTCCCACAGTTATCAAAAGTAACAACACAAAGAGGATAAAACTTTGAAAATATTTCTAAACGTGTTCAATACTGTCAATACGTGATAAAACATGAGTTTATTCAATTAAAAGAAGAGTGTTATAAACAGTTAATTTTCAGGGTATTTTATTAAAAACAACTTAATTGCTGTAAGGGTCGTAGAAAAAAATAGAAAACATGTAGCAAAAATAAAAAAACAGGTCAGATTTTAGATCGATTCTAATATCGTTTGGTTTCAAAATTATTAAGTTCCATTCTATCTGAATTGGCACTGGAGTATTTCAAAAAATAAGACGCCCTCTGGTAGTCAGCGGTGTGCTTGGGTGCTTTTAACAATAAAATTCGGGATACAGTATAGGTGGTAACCACATCTCAGAAAGCCTATTGCGTGGCTTTACTCCTGGTAACAAAGAAACTAAAAACTGTAACAAAACGATAACCAAATCTGTATAATTATAAATTGAAAACACTTAGGAGAGACAGGTTGTTTTTCGAAGTAAGATTTTCATAGTGTAAAATCGGATGTATTGACATAAGTGTGTATTAAAACGTTTTCCGAATAAAAAAACAGAATAGAGAAATTACATATATTTTTTTCTTTTAACACGAACTTAGATTAGACATAAATGTAGACATGCAGGTTCACTGTAAAATGGTTTTATAGCAAGAAACTATACTGAAACAGATTCAATGGTTAACGCAATTTACTTTTTTCAAAAAACATTGAAAGATCTATTTGTGCGCTCTTTTTTCTAGAACTGATTTTGTTTGTTTGTTTTACACAAAGGGCTATTGGTGTTCTGCTCACCACGGGTATCGAAACCCAATTGCTAGTACTATAAGTCTGCAGACATGCCACTGTGGGGTTCGAGAATTGAAGTAGATTGATACATATTAATGTATTAGAAGAGTTTTTTTTTCTGTTAAAATGATACAAAAGTTCTTTATAAAAGGTTTTGGTAATATAAAATTAGTTTTGAACATATTCGTGTATAATGAGAGTTTCTTTTGAAACGGTTTTGTGGAATGAATTTAGATTTGTACGTATAAGTGGACCAGGAACTATTTGACAGTAAAGCAGTAGACATTTGTATTACGTCTGTATTTGTTTATTTATTCTATCTCTTCGCATATTTCGAATAACTACATAGACGAAATCAAGCAAATGTAAATCGAGAAGATGAAAATTTGTTAACGGAACATGTACAACTAGTTGTACTAAAACAAAGAAACGAAGTCTAAACAAGATGATTGTTACCAGACGTCCAAGTTTTATTTATTTTTGTCTCAATCAGAAATAATAAAAGTATTAAATACTCTCGACTTTCTTGTACCTCAGTGTGAGTGTCATACGTACGGCTCCTCTAATTTTTATTTGGAGAAAGCCAGATCACAAGGTACAGTTTTCTCTCCCTCTCTGCTACGTTTTCTAACTTCTCACTGGAGTTAATATGAAGACATAGGAGGGCGAGGCGTTCTTCTCTGCTTATCAATGAAAGTGTTAATAGCCATACCAGCCGTTCTGAGATACACTATTCTAACTAGATACGTTTTTAACATATTTTGTTCTTAATGATTTTAAAACCTGATGCTATAAGCCTTGGGTTATTTATCAAAAGCTAAACAGTTTGTTCTTGTAATTTAAACTCTTTAAGAACTTCATACAGAAAAAAAGTTCCACTGTTTCACTCTGGAAATCTGTTAAACCCTAATAAGATATTTGCCTGCTGTAAGAAGAATCACTGATAAATTTAATTTTGATCCATACGTTCTCATAGTTTTAAAAGAAGCAACTATTTTTGAAAGTTGTTTTTACTCTGTTTGCAATCAAACAGGTATCATAAAGCAAGAAAAAGCAGCAGTATAGTAAAGAATGTATTTGTGTTTATGGCAAGCTACCAAGGCTACCATCCACTGTCTGTAATTTAGAACCACTAACTGGAAAGAAAACAGCCAATCAGCAGCACTCTACAAACTACCAACCACGTTAAGGGATTCATTTGCTCTATTATAACGTTTTCACACCTAAAAAGAAGAGAGGATATTTTGTGACAGGTATAAGCTTCTAAATTCAGAGTTCCAGTCCAGGTGTAATCTGTACCCACATAAAAGAAAAAAATATATAATAATAGAATGTATATTGAAAACTACATAAAAGTAAAAATAACGGAAAAAGAAGTTCTTACCTCAATAGCAACTTAAAGTACGTGCTAGATAGTTTAGTCAGAAACCCCCAAAGAACTCATCCTGTAGAACTCAGGCATAAATATAGCTATCTTTCGTGATGACGAGAAAACCCATTTGTAGAGAAAAATATCTATGTAAAAACGGCTGGTATGGGTTGAGAAAATTCTATGTAGAGGAACGTTTCGACCTTCTTCGGTCATCGTCAGGTTCACAAAGAAAGAAAAAGGTAACCGATCAAATTAACCGATCTCAAAATAACAAGAACCGATACACAATTTAAAACAGAAATCCACCGAAAAATCACCCATACTGGACTACACATTCCTTGGGACTCAGCACATAAAACAAAACAAAAACTCAACATACTAAGAAACCAAATAGACACAGCCATAAAACTATGCTCACCAGATAAAATTAACGACGAATTAGACAAAATAAAACAATACTTCATCAACATCAATAAGTTTCTTTCATAAGCTGTAGAAAACATTATACACACACACCTAGACAAAAAGTAAAATCAACTAACAAAAGTAAATATACCCCATGAATCAAAAAATCACGAAACCATATACTGCTGCATACCATATATTCCTGACATCAGCAGAAAAATAACCAACATTTGGCAAAAACTAGTAACAAAGTATGACATTCCAGTCAATACCAAATTTATTCAAAAAACAGGCACTATGTAAAAACAACACTGATAAACACCACACCAACATTATTTATAAAATACAATGCGACAACTGCCACGACTTCTATATTGGAGAAACAAGTAGAAAAATGGAAACCAGATTCAAAGAACACAAAAAGTCACCTTCACACGTTTTCGAACACTGCAAATCGAATAAACACAACATAACCATAGAAAACACCCAATTACTAAATAAAGAAACAAAAATAAACAAACACAAAATTAAAGAAGCCTTACTTGTACAACAACTCAAGCCCAAAATAAACCAATACAAAAGAACACCTTTATATCTATATTAATAAATATATCCAACATCTAAGCACGCCCTCTATGTTCCTACACTTAATTACACAAACCCCCTTCAAACATGTTGTAAACTATTGGTTCAGCTACATTTTTCTTTCTTTGTGAACCTGACATGACCGAAGAAGGTCGAAATGTTGTTCGCTCCTCTAACTTTGAACAACTGAACAAATGGAGGATAATTAGAAAGCAGCACTTACCACTATAGAAGTTTTGCTTGACACCCGATAACGGGATAAATTGTTATATTTATCACTTGTCTACAACTGAAAATACTCAGAGTATTCAGTATCATCACGTCTCAAACCTTGGGACTTTAGATCTGTAGTCCAGCAAGAATGATGACCAGGAGAAAAGACTATTAACTGTGAGAAAAACCTTAAACAGTGTAAGAATTAATAACATTTTAAGAAAAAAATACAAACAACTTAACAATGTATGAAAAAACAAGATGCTAAAGAATAGATTACGTAAATAAATGAAAGGAATGTTATAAACTGTAGAGAAAAAAATAATCGATAGATTACTAAAAGTTTATTTGTTTTAGTGCAAAGGTACATAATCGTCGTGTCCACCCAAATCTTAATTTTATAACTCAGAAGATAAAAATAAGAAAAAGAATAAAGGAATGGATATAAGTAGAAAAGATATAAAACAAGAAGGCCAACGAAATAGAGTAGAAGACTTTTTGAAATGGGAATCATAACATCTTTAAACTTGTAACAAAAAATGAACAAGAAAAGAATTAGAAACACTAGAAATGATTCGAGTAGCAACTGCAATGAAATGTTATGTATTAGATTAGCCTTGATATAGATTTTTTGTATTACTCTAGAAGATTAGTAATATTATGCCAAGTTATCAGCTAAGTTTATTATTTTACAAAAAGAGTATTAATGTACGTTGCATCAGGTAGTCTGTCACCTTGCGGAACAGAATCTTTGCTTGAAGGCAACTATAATTACTTCATTGTTGGTCAACAAAAAGCGTAATGAAAAGCAACATAAAAGCATAAAACATAAATTCTCAAAGGAACCAGATGTAGAGCGTATAACATTATTTGGAAACACGCGAATTTTGATCGTAAAATGCCCTTTAAAATGTTTAGTTAACACCCCATAGAAATATTAAAAAATTGGCGCATTTACGTGGCTCTAACGTATGTATGTGGTCCATAGTTGTGAACTCAAAACACACCTGTCTTTGAAGTGATCAAGAATGAATATACGAATTTTGAGCAGCAACATTTTTTACATCTTATGCAAAGACGCTTCCTATTCTTTTTTGTAATACTTTACAAGTTTCAAGATTTTGAAAAACATGGAACAATAAAATGATCATATTCACTTTAATTACAGTGTCATCTATTTTTCAGATATCGTTCTTTTTCTTCATTTCCTTTTCATTGTGTAGTAAATATAACTTTACAAATCGTTTGCAATATCTAATGTCGTTTATTCAGTCTGTAATATATCTTAAAACATAATTGGAGATTCTGAATTTGTATATCTAAATTTGTAATTCATAGTATGTAATTAATACATGACATCGTTTCTTTCTAATAACTTTTATTGTTTTGTGTGTTACGTCTAATTCATTCTAATTCATGAAACTAATTTTTTGTAATATATTTTATCAGTTTAGTAAATGACATCTTATGAATGTTTTTATTCTGCAAAATAGCATAAAATTATTCTAAAATACGAAATCAGTTGATTTATGATATGTGAAATTGGCATGTAAATAAGAACTTTCTAAAATGTAACAATGTTCTCTGAACAATCACGCAGTAACATTGCACTGTTATATACTGCTCAGCTTACAAATGTAAATCGTGTGATATCCTAAGCTATCCTCTTAAATCTAGATTATTCTTGTAGTTAACGAAACCCATCATCTAACATGCTCACCGTATCAGGCGTGAGTCAATCCTACTATTCGTACATAAAGCCTTTATAATATGTAGATAAATTACCAAACAATAACTGTTTTTCTTTTTCAGGAGGACTTAGAAAAACTTTATTCAGAAACTATAACTAGCATTCTTCATATAAGGCAGTGGTTTCCAACCTTTTTACGCCCCGTACCCTTAAAAAAATTTAATATGTTCTCGCACCCCTCACAGTAATTATTTATTTAAGAATAAAGGTGAAGGTGGCCAAAACAAATGTTATCTCGCACCCCTGGTTGGGAACCACTAATATAAGGGGTAAAGCTGAATAAAATGAAATTTATACACACACACATGTGTGTGTGTGTGTGCGCGTGCGTACGTCAAAATAGGCTACCTGTTGTTTTGAAATCAAAACTTTAAATTTAGGAAGTTAAAATTAAAACTTTGATAACTTTGTTAATAACGATGTTGCAACAAATAAAAACTTGTAGTCAATCCACAGATATTTTTAGCTTTAAAAACTTTTCCTAATTGTACTCACCAATATTAACGTGTAAAAAAAAAAAGAAAAATACTCTTACCCAACTAGTGGATTACATGTAGGATTGTGGTGACCGTTATCTATCTTTGTGGAGAATTCCTTACATACCTGACCCCCCGCTAGCACAACGCTAAAATCAGGGGTTCGATTCACCTCGGTGGGCTCAGCAAATAGCCAACTGTGGCTTTGCTATAAAAAAAAATACACAAATACATACCCTTATATGACTAGTTTTTGTTTGATTTCCTCTTTTGTGAAACTTTTCAGCGGTAACTGGAATTTTTAATTACGTAATATGTAATATTTAAAGCCATTGTGAAACATTTCTCAGCGTGTACTTATAATTATAAGGAATTTTATGTTTTAGGATATTTCCTAATCCAGTGTCTATGACACGTTTCTCTAAGCTGGCAAGTATTCACAACTCTAACGTCATCTCACGTGGGTTTCACGTGACAAAAAAAAATTCTGTATTTTCTGGAATAGAATAATTGCTTGCAACAGCTGAGCAAGAATTTAAAACCACATGATTAATCTCTTCAGCCATTATTATTTGAAAACAAACTTTCGAGATAGTGTGAACAGGACGGTTAAAATGAAAATGAAAACAAAAATTTAATGTTTTTCCTGTTTTATATCTATAATTGCAGCAGTGAAGTGCTGTTGGCTCGATGCTTTAATGGTGTATTCCAGGTAACGTTGTGTAAAAGGTTATTAGGTGCTGTACAATGATATACAAACTAGTGATTAGCGTGGTCGGACTGTGATTCAAGAGTTCAAGTCCCGTTACTACAGGAACGTTCTCCGCACTTTAGAACCGTGGATGCTTTTTAAGAATAACTGTTAAATTCCAGTTTTGTGAACGAGAGTAAGATGAATGTTGCCCAAGAGTTTACTGTGGGTGCTTTCAGCTAATGTATAAGACATTAGAGGTGGTTATGTCTAACTTTGCACAAAATTCTTAGACAGACAAGCACATTTAAAATATATATTGCTTTCGTTTTAATGCTAACAAACTACATAAGTATGGTTTGAAAATGTTCAGTAATATTCATAAGTTTTACTTTTTAAAACATTCATAAAACCAAGATGTAGGTTATTTTATAAAAGTAGTTGAATATTGTGAAGTGGGAGACTGCCTATAATTCAACAAACAGGAATCCGTTAATTGTCTATTTAAACAAGTTAATTTTTGGGTTGAAATTCTGTTTAATTTTCTGTTGTTAATGTGCCACCTGTCATATGCATATTGCAGTTGCTTTACGTATTGTACTGGTATTTTTAAATGGTTTAATTAACTGTTTTTTCTTCACATTTTACTTATTCACTTACTTTTGTTGCTTAATTACACGTGTGCACATATATGTGTAGCTCGGTTTGTTTTGAATTTTGCGCAAAGCTACACCAGAGCTATCTGCGCTAGCCGTTCTTAATTTAGCAGTATAAGACTAGAGGGAAGGCAACTAGTCATCACCACCCACCGCCAACTCTTGGGCTACTCTTTTTACCAAAGAATAGTGGGATTGACCGTCACATTATAACGCCTACACGGCTGAAAGGGCGAACATGTTTTGTGTGACAGGGATTCGAGTTCGCGACCCTCAGATTACGAGTCGAGCGCCTTAACCACCTGGCCATACCGGGTCATATATATATATCTAGCAAATATGAATAACGATTCCATTTTCACAAAACATCAGTATGAAACGTAAAGTGCATGTTTTTGGAATAATATCAAAACAAACGTAGAGTTCACTGAAACCAAAAAATTATGATAAGAAGACCGCAGAATTTACTAAATCCTGAAAAAAATGAACATAGGATTTTCTAAGCCTTGAAACTGTGAATTGTAAATCCATTAAAACCTGAAACGATACTTCCATAACCTATTTTTTATTTTTTTAATTTCGCGCAAAGCTACACGAGGGCTATTTGCTAGCCGTCCCTAATTTAGCAGTATAGTCACTTACTGTCTTGCCTACTCTTGGGCTACTATTTTACTAACGAATAGTAGAATTGACCGTAACATTATAGCGCTCCCACGGCTGAAAGAGTGAGCATGTTTAGTGTAACGGGGATTCGAACCCGCGACCCTCAGATTACGAGTCTAGCGCCCTAACCCTCCGCCCATGCCAAGCTTCCCATAAACTGCCTGGTAGACATTTATAAAAAACTACCAACATAGCTAAAGGAATGTGCTCAGTTTGGTCATATATGGTTTGTTCTGATTATTCATGTGTTAAATTACGTATTGCATGTTCTTGAACATTGTTACTAGATGATGTTCATGTGTATATTTTATTGCCCGAATTCTCCATGTGTTATATAACATGTTGCTTGTGTGTTTAGTATCGGTACCAATCTGGGTTCAAATTTGTGTCATTCTTGCAAATAAGGTTTGTATTTATCTACTGATTATTATAAATGTTTCACCGTGTTGATTGGCTATGTAATAATATGGTAGGCAGCGTCTACAGTATTGTAGTAGCATACCATAAAACGTCTTGGCTTATTGCCCAGCATGAAATACGTAATTTTTTAAAAATATAGCATTGCATTAGACTTGCAAATTAGGGCCATGAGCTTAATAGATGCAAATAAAATTTTTAGTAAGGTGCAGACGACTTTAAAAAAACAACGACTAATAATATATTTATTTATTTAATCAGACGTTTTGAACAGAATGCAAAAAATAAATGCCCTTCGTAACAGAGCGAAGAAATTTATCAAAACAGTGAAAATAAGAATTTTCTTTAAAAATAGCTGTTATATGAAAGCTATTATGTCTCAAACTGCAGAACATTGGAAATTATGTTCCAACTACATAATGAATTTGATATCACCAGGCGGCGCGTTTGCTATGGTACATAACGTTGCTGTATACTAGAAATAGGATTGTGTACTGAGCCATTAGATACAAGTGTTTGCTTATGCTCCATCACACAGCTGTGTTTTCAAGCGATGTAAATACCCGATAATTTAGTAAATACGAGAACGATTGATGAAACAAGTAGTGTATGGTGGCTATTAGAAGTATTGGCCGTACTGTTATTAGCAGGTTTTCTGTGGATTATTTTGGAAAGTCACTTGGAAATTCCTAACTATCTTCTAAAATAATACTGAACATAAAGTTTTCAACTATTTGCTCTGCTAATGGTTTGGCCCGGCATGGCCTAGCGCGTAAGGCGTGCGACTCGTAATCCGAGGGTCGCGGGTTTGCGCCCGCGTCGCGCTAAATATGCTCGCCCTCCCAGCCGTGGGGGTGTATAATGTTACGGTCAATCCCACTCTTCGTTGGTAAAGAGTAGCCCAAGAATTGGCGGTGGGTGGTGATGACTAGCTGCCTTCCCTCTAGTCTTACACTGCTAAATTAGGGACGGCTAGCACAGATAGCCCTCGAGTAGCTTTGTGCGAAATTCCCAAACAAACAAACAAAAAAAGTTAATGGTTTGTCAGGTTCCTATGTAGATACTTATGAAATATATATATATATATATTTGTAATGAAAATGCATAAGCTTCTACAAAATATGCAACATGATTGAAATATCTTTCACCTAAACCGTGGAAGGAACAAAAAAATGCATTAATTTTTTTATGAAAAGAAAATATTAGACACGACTATCGATCAATTGTCGCACATGCCTGCCAGCCTTTTTAGACTATTTTAGTTCAAATTGCTGTGATTACGATGAAACGTGCTAGCTTTAAACTACAAACTATTCTAGGTCTACAAAACATGAAAAAGAAGAAACACAGACTTGATAAGACTCAGCTTAGACAAGTAAGTTTCTGTAGAACAAGTCAAATCGTTTAACAATTAGCCGATAAAGTAGAACGAAGAAAAACCTCCGATAGTGAAATTAAAATTACTAATTGTTTTTTCCAAACAAACAAACATAGCCAATTGTTAAATTTCTCATTTTTGAGTTATGACGTTACACACTTCGACATTCGGACATCTCGGCTGATCCACGTAGTCTTGAGATTATTCTCTGGTAGTTTTAATGTATGTCTAGATGTGTTAGTGACTTTTGTTTGTTTTTTTGCCTTGTCTAGTGGAATTCCGCTTATAGCATAGCCACTAAGCTGACTATTAATTACATTTGTATGAAAGCAATATAAATTATAAATCGTTAAAAAAGGAAAATACACAAGTTACCATGGTTTCCAAAAAATATGTGAAATTAGTTCCATTCCTTGCTTGATTGATATTTTCCAATGGCCAGGTGGTTAAGGCACTCGACTCCCCGTCACACCAAACATGCTCTTCCTTTCAGCCGTGGAGGCGTTATAATGTAACGGTCAAACCCAATATTCGTTGGTAAAAAAAGAGTTGGCGGTAGATGGTGATAACTATCTGCCTTTCCTGTAGTTTTACACTGCTAAATTAGGGACGGCTAGCTCAGAGAGCCATCGTGCAGCTTTACGCGAAATTCAAATCAAACCAATCCCTTTTACCCAAGAAGTATTTTAAATCTCCTTTTAACTTTTCAATTGAAAAACAAAACATTGACAAGCTCGTATAAAACATTGTATTTGAAATACAACATGACATTTATAAATACATCTATTTCGCTTGGTTTGTGTACTGTGTAGATAGTTTCTTTCTTTACAAAAACAAGTCATTGTCTGGTATTGAACTTTCCAATTATAAGATATTATAGTAGCATACAAAGCATATATGATAGATAGTACTGTAGTTTCCCAGTGAACTGATGTGATTGTAACAAAACACAAAATGTGAAATTGCTCCAAACTATATTTTGACACAGCTGGAATAGAGAATACTATATGACCTAATTTGAAATTATCCTCATGAAATAGACACTTATAAAAAAATTTGAAAATGTAGAGATTTCTAAACAATTTAAAACTTCCTATACCATGGAAAACCCGGCTTCCTCAAACTTTGAAAATGCAAAAGGCAAGGCGTGGTGGAAGAACGTATCCACATTGCTCAGTTTTGCATAAAAATGCACAATGAAGTTTTCTAGATTAGAGCTGGTTTTAATAACATTTAGATCCAGTTAGAGTTTTTCAAAACTTACGTGTGATATGTTTCATTTGTGGTTGAAATGCAGGTTCAGCGCAGTTTATTACGTGACGTTTCAGGCTGAAACAATTTGTAAGTTTTTGGAACCATGTTTAGTGGTGAAGCAGCAGGTTTATCCCTAAAATTCTAATGTTAGATTTGTGGTAAGAGATATTGTTCAATAACAAGATCAAGTTGTGATTCTGCACTTACCTAGAGCTTAATTTCACAATAACAAAGTATTGACAGGCTAGAGTGACTACACTTAGAGTATCTGATACATTTTAATGTACACTACAGTTTTTAGATCAGTGTCATCGAACGAGAAAGATTTTTGCCGGAAGCTCAGAGAAGTCAAACATGGCATTAGAGAAAATGTATTTCAGATTTCAACATGCCCGCAGTGATATTTAATAAGATGAAGTGGCATGACCAAGTGTGAAGATAATTTCGATAGACTAACAGGTCTACTAATACATGAACATTCCATGATTACGTGCTCTTCGGACATGTCACTATTCCTAAAAGAGAGAGCACCAAAAGACATGGACGAGCTGGTAGAAAAATATATGGAAGTCCATGGAAAAAGTATAACTGACTAGTCCTAGAGTTACTAGTCAAAGTCAAAACCAAGTATAGCTGACCAGAAGCAAGATACCACCAAATGTGACAGGAAATCAACAGATAAAAAAGAGATAAGTCTCTCACAAAAAGCAGTAGGAGAAAGCTTAACATAAAGCAGCTAGAGCGACTTATAGAGATGATGTTGGCAAAAACCAAGAAAAGATAACTGTGTTTGTGGATGCAGGCTGCCTGAAAAACAGAATACAAGCAACTTCTCAGATTTATAACAAGAAAGAAGTGGTATCTCCATGATTAAACAGTGTATGACTGATGGTCAACTCAAGTTAGCAAATTGGTTGACAGTGCCAATGGTGATTGAAACATTTTACAAAAATTGAGATTCCAAGAAACTACAACTGAATAGTAGATGAAGGCTATATCAAGGAAAAGAAAGAGAAAGTCCTTCAAAACACTGGGTAGAGCATTGGGAACCAGTCTAGAATACGATGAAATATGACAGAAAAGTTACATTTACGTGTGCTGATTGACAGTTTCAGACAGCAAGAATATAAGTGGGCATACTGAATGTAGGTCTACAGGAACAGAGAAAAGCAAAAAGGAAACCTTCTTCACCATAGAAACTTTGGGACAGGGCTCAAGAGAAAATCGAGCACAACTAAATGGGGAAAGGAATTCGGAAGGGAGAGGTATAACAGATCCATCGAGGCAGTTGTACTGGGAAAGTTAAACAGAGCATAGTACCAACAGAATATCGGGCTCAAGTGATGGAGTCTATTGTTGGGGCCATCAGAGATGTGAACAGATTCTGCAGGTCATGTTACATTTACCAAAAGATATTACCTAGAGGGAAGGTTGCCAAGATGCCACTGGATGAGATGTTTCTTACAGAAGGACCATTCAGCATAGTACCTATGGACTTGATCAGACCATTAGTATCTGTATTTGACAAGAGCAAATGGTGTGCTTACACTTTTCGACTACATGAAAAGTTATCCATACGTCATATCGTTACCAAAGATAGAAATGGAGAGAGTTGCAGAAACCCTTCTGAAATTATTCTGCCAGGAAGGCTTTCCAAAAGAAGTCTTGAGTGACAGAAGGATTCAGTTTAGCTCATAATTGATTCAAGAGGTATCCAGAGTCATCAGCACTAAGTAGTTCTCTACCACATATTAATGGACTTTGTGAGAAAGTAATGGAGTCTAAAAGTATGTGCTGAAGATGTGCTAGGAAAGACCACGTGAGTGGACAGGTACTTGCAACCACTACTGTTTGCTTATTGAGAAGTCCTATAAGTGAGTACAGAATTTTCATCATTTTAGTTATTGTTTGTACAAATATGTGAACATCAGTGAAGAATGCACTGTGAAACAGAAGAAAGAGCAATAAGCTTTACTACACAAGTACAAAAATATCTTCACAGATAGACCAAGCAAGAAAGATCTTGTGGAAAAAATGTCAAGGTGAAACCATACCAGATACCCAATATAATGAGAGACCTCACCAAGCAAAAGTACTAGGTAATGTTAGTAGCCAGAATCAATTATCCTTCGAATTCAGCCTGCTGTTTACTGTTGTAAAAGCTAGACAAACTCGAGTTTTTTTCTAGGATCGACCTCAGTAAAAGTTTTTGACAGATCCAACTAGAGACACAATCTAAAGAGAGGATGCTAGTTGGGTTAGACAACTCAGCAACAACATTCAGTCACATGATAAGAAAGATGTTGCACAAAACTATCAACATTGAGCATCATGAGAACAACATTCAGAGAGCTGTTTTGGCGAATGAGGGCAGCAGGTCTGACCATCATACCATCTAAATTATATTGGCTATTTTGTGCTGGACTTGTTTGGACATTAAATAAACAACCAACAGATAACCATGTAAGAAACGAAGCTAACCCACATACAAGATACACCATCTTTGGCGACCAAACAGCAAGTCGGATCATTTCTGGAGTTAGTAGAATCAACAGTCTCTGCATCACTGACTGACCTATTCAAGAATGACCAACTCAACAAGGTCAACTGGGAACAACCACGACTGATGGCATTCCAGAAGTTGAAAAATGTGTTAGGAAATTCACTAATCCTTAGAATGCCATATTTCACTTAACCGTTTACTGTTCAGGCTGGTGTATCAGATATTGAAATTGGAGGAGTAATTCTGCAAGAAAATATAGGTAGACTGTTTTCCGTAACATATGTCAGTACAAAGCTGTTGAGTGCTGAGAAAACTGCTATGAGATTGAATGAGAATGCCTAGCCATTATATTTGCCGTCTGGAAATTCTCAAAATGCCAGTGTTGTAAAAGTGAGAATAAGGGAGGCATGAGTTGTGCGTCGTTTCTCCAGAACGACTGCTACTGATTCTGCATTGAAGCCATCAAGGGGACTGCAAATATTTGTGCAAACTATATGAGTATACTTTGTACATTAACTGAAGACAGCCTTTGCATATAGTATGAATATATTGTATTTATATGGAAGAGCTGTTTATTGCAAAATATATAAAAAAATGTTTTCATTAAAATTTAATGTGAGAGTTAGAATTTAGATAGTTATATAGCGTGAATGCAAAATGTAGTTATTTTTAGAATTGATAACTTATTGCATTTACATAAGGTTGTGTAGTTTAGCTGTTGTGAATTGGTGATTGTTGTATTATTGCTTCATGTTTCTAGAACCTTCTATCTTTTCTTGTTGTTTTAATTAAGTGTTATCGCACCACAATATATCTTAGTGTATGGAACGTTCTGGGCCTTGGTCAGATATATGTGCAAAATGTAGTTCCAGTATGTTATACAAATAGCTGGATCTAGACTGCATGATTGTGAATTTAGTCATAAAGAACGTATTGTGGCAGTTTTAAAAGTGAAATTATCGCAGAATGTGTTGTAATAACAGAGTATAGAAGAATTTGTTTCGTTAGTTGTGTTCTAGAACAATCGAATCAGCCTGAACTTTGAACACAAAATAGACAATTATTTATAGGTGTAGATACAACTATGGTAAGCAACATATATGCAAAAACGGCTCGTTTGGGTTGAGAAAATATTTTACATAGAAGAGCGAACAACGTTTCGACCTTCTTCGGTCATCGTCAGGTTCACAAAGAAAGAGGTAACTGACCGGAAGCTGACCACATGTTTGAAAGGGATTGTGTAACTGAGTGTCGGAATGTAGAGGGCGGTATTAGATGTTTGAATATATAATTTTATTTATTTTATTATATTAATATAGGTATAAAGGCGTTCCTTTACATTGGTTTAGTTTGGGCTTAAGTTGTTGTATAAGTAAGGCTTCTTTAATTTTGCGTTTGTTTATGTTTGTTTCTTTATTTAGTATTTGAGTGTTTTCTATGGTTATGTTGTGTTTATTTGACTTGCAGTGTTCGAAAACGTGTGAAGGTGACTTTTTTATGTTCTTTGAATCTGGTTTCCATTTTTCTACTTGTTTCTCCAATACAGAAGTCGTGGCAGTTATCACATTGTATTTTATAAATAATGTTGGTGTGGTGTTTGTCAGTGTAGTTTTTACATAGTATAGACCTCAGTTTTGTGCCTGGTTTTTGAATAAATTTGTTATTAACTGGAATGTCATAATTTGTTACTAATTTTTGCCAAATGTTGGTTATTTGTTTGCTGATGTCAGGAATATATGGCATACAGCAGTATATGGTTTCGTGATTTTTTGATTCGTGAGAAATATTTACTTTAGTTGGTTGATTTTGCTTTCTGTCTAGGTGTGTACGTATAATGTTTTCTACGGTTTGTGGAGGAAACTTATTGATGTTGATGAAGTATTGTTTTATTTTGTCTAATTCATCGTTAATTTTATCTGGTGAGCATAGTTTTATGGCTGTGTTTATTTGGTTTCTTAGTAGGTTGAGTTTTTGTTTTGTTTCATGTGCTGAGTCCCAAAGAATGTATAGTCCAGTATGGGTGATTTTTCGGTGGATTTCTGTTTTGAATTGTGTGTCAGTTCTTGTAATTTTGAGGTTAAGAAATGATATTTGATTGCTTTCTTCAATCACATTAACTCTGTACATCCCAACATTAACTTCACATGTGAACAGGAAGAAAGCAATCAAATATCATTTCTTAACCTCAAAATTACAAGAACTGACACACAATTCAAAACAGAAATCCACCGAAAAATCACACATACTGGACTATACATTCCTTGGGACTCAGCACATGAAACAAACCAAAAACTCAACATACTAAGAAACCAAATAAACACAGCCATAAAACTATGCTCACCAGATAAAATTAACGATGAATTAGACAAATAAAACAATATTTCATCAACATCAATAAGTTTCCTCCACAAACCGTAGAAAACATTATACGCACACACCTAGACAGAAAGCAAAATCAACCAACTAAAGTAAATATATCTCACGAATCAAAAAATCACGAAACCATATACTGCTGTATACCATATATTCCTGACATCAGCAAACAAATAACCAACATTTGGCAAAAATTAGTAACAAATTATGACATTCCAGTTAATAACAAATTTATTCAAAAACCAGGCACAAAACTGAGGTCTATACTATGTAAAAACTACACTGACAAACACCACACCAACATTATTTATAAAATACAATGTGATAACTGCCACGACTTCTGTATTGGAGAAACAAGTAGAAAAATGGAAACCAGATTCAAAGAACATAAAAAGTCACCTTCACACGTTTTCGAACACTGCAAGTCAAATAAACACAACATAACCATAGAAAACACTCAAATACTAAATAAAGAAACAAACATAAACAAACGCAAAATTAAAGAAGCCTTACTTATACAACAACTTAAACCCAAACTAAACCAATATAAAAAAAAACCTTTATACCTATATTAATATAATAAAATAAATAAAATTATATATTCAAACATCTAATACCGCCCTCTACATTCCGACACTCAGTTACACAACCCCTTTCAAACATGTGGTCAGCTTCCGTTCAGTTACCTCTTTCTTTGTGAAACTGACGATGACCGAAGAAGGTCGAAACGTTGTTCGTTCTTCTGTGTAAAATATTTTCTCAACCCAAACGAGCCGTTTTTGCATATAAATTTCTCAACAAGTGGTTTCTCGACATCACTGATGGTAAGCAACGGTCCAACGAACATTTGTATATATATATATGTTTGACTTCTTTAGCATATTATTTTAAAACAGGTGAGCTGTGTGCTGTTTATTTATTGTTAAACATTTATCGCCAATACGCCACAAGCACAACTGTAAAGAATCCAACCCACACATTAAAACCTGACAATTTGAATAGAAACTAGCACTAACACTATTTTTTGGCAGAGTATGTGTTAGTAGTTGTACACATGCCACTTTCGTACTTTGCATACTTGCGGGTCTCTCTACGATGTCTGGCAACTTTGGATCCCACTCTCTCAGCTTTGAGTCATTTTCTAATTATTTTGAACTCCATTCATTGATAAGGTTTGTTTTTGCTGGTTGTTAAACCACCTTGAAGTCTTATAGAGACTTTCCCAAGTCCCAAGTCAATTTCTCAATCTTCAGATAACTTGTTAAAATGGCACGTGATATTATGCATCTTTAATCCAAAAAGCACAGTCTGGATAGTTACATTAAACACAAACTTTCTTAAAATTTGGATATTTACATTCAAGTTTTACAGAATTACCCAGAATATTAAGTCGTATGTCAGGAGATCTCATTATAAAAAAGAAAGAAAGGAGTTTTCAATGTTTCTGTTTCTGCATACGTTTAGTATGCCAAACGTTACGAGAGACAAAGTGAAGACGTATCACAAGTGCCGAAAAGGTCAGATATAGAGGATAGTATTGCAATTTTAGGAGTGCCATGAAACAAAGTATACTGAAATGTCATAAAATATTATATATAGTTGAAAATGTTTAGATATAACTGGATGTAAAAAATATTTGTATTATTTCAGTGGCTTTGATGGTGGTTTTGAGATGTTTTTATGATCAATTTGGGCTGAAAGTAATAACTTTATAGTTGAGAGCATCTTCATTATTACCACACCTAATCATAATAGTCTTTCTAGGTTAAAACAGTAATAACTAGCGTTTTTCCGCTAAATTTGAAATGATCGTATTAAAAATGCACTTTCATTCCTTGCGCGTAGGATGTCACTGTTGCGAAAGTTCTGATAAGTAATACGTATAATCATCAAAGCCACTAGAGCCACTATGAGGTTTCGTTTCAACTTTATTTTTAATATTTTAACTTAGATTTTGGTAGAGGGTACACGATATTATGTTTATGAAAATTTGTATAGCAGGCGAGTATGGTACAAGTATCAGTTCAGTTGGCGAGATATTGAGTGAGTAGAAATTCGAATTAATGTTAGTTATCACGCTTATTCAGTTACTCTATAGACATTGGAATTTTACACAAAAGGTTATGCACAATGTAACAATTGTTTTATAGTGAAACAATAGTAATTCTTATACATGGTTTTGTTATAGAACAAATTAGGTTTTATATTGTCCGCGTAACTTCATTTCAATTTTCAGTGACTTTTATTAAGCGCTGTAAGTAGAACTTAATAATAGAATATTATTATTATTTTATGATAAACCAAGCTTTTCGAAATCTGACATGTATTGGTATATCAGTGAGAACGATTAATGTAATTTCATTCATTTGAAATGGGTGATAATTACGACCTCAAAACCTAACTTCATGGATGTGATATTTAGTAACCTTGCTTTTGTTATTGTGGTTACGAATTAGCATTATTTAAATTTGATTATTTATAGGAAGACTGATGTTAAACTGATAGTCTGATGCTCTCACTAATATGCGATTCCATCTTCAATGATTGGCTGTCGGTGTAATTACCTGCAAATTACTGGTTTGTTTTTATACCGTTAACTTTCCTTGGTGTCCATATGTTGCATCACATTCGTTAAATTTATGTATCTACCTGTTACAATACTCAGCATAAATGACTTGACTAAAATAATTTGAACTCACTCATGTAAACTGCTAAAGTACCACGAAAGTGCAATTGATGGGATAAACTGCGATATTAATGTTATGTTTATTTGTGACTTATATGTTATTGTAGACTCAAGGCATGTATTCACAATTTAGTACATAAATTAATTAGAAAATCGTGTTTCAAAAACATTGGTAATTATATGGCTAACATTTATTTATACATTTTCTTCAGTAACACTCAATCCATTTTAAGAACATCAAAAATACAAAAATATATTACACAAAATTTCCAACGTAGACGCTATGAGTAAACGAAACATTTAACCCAAACACAATAGTTTTGTTTTAAAACCATTCAAAAGTTTTATAAGTTTTAAACTTACTTAAACAGTCGAACTTAGAACAAACTGTAAATCTGTAGCTACACTGGTGAAATCGTTAAAACAATTATATAGATCTCTACGTACATTTGTAAGATCTATAAAAATTAGTACATCTTCATCTAGATTAGTGACCCGTGTGAAAATTGTAGATTCCCAGGTACGTTGGGAAGATATACAAAATAATATAGTAATACAGGGTGTTCGGAAAGTCACTGTGCAATTTTGTCTGTTAATAAATATATGAGTGCACAGTGACTTTCCGAACACCCTGTTTAATTGGACTGGTGAGACCTCTAAAACACGTAAATTGTGTAAACTGGCAAGATATACAAAGAAGCTGTAGATATCTAGTTCGACTGATGAAATCGTTAAAAACTGTAGATCTCCAAGAACACTGGAAAAATACATAAAAGTCTCTAGACTTCTAACTAGGTTCTTGAAATTTATAAAGACAAACTGTAAATCACTAGCCAGCTGGGTGAGTTATTTATAAAAAAAAACAAACAAAAAAAAAACTGTAGATCACTTAGTACACTGGTAACATCTGTACAAAAACTGTAAGCGTTTAGCTAGATGGTTGAGCTATTATATAAAATTTGTAGATCTATATAAAAACTGTAGGTTTCCGAATATATAGAAGCAGATAAGATACATAAAAAAATTCTATTTAGGATGCTGAGATTCATAAATAATCCTGTTGATCTCTAGGTACACTGGTAAGATTTATAAAAGTATAGATTTGTACCAAGAGTATAGAATTCTGTGAAAAAAACTCCAGATTTCTAACTACACTGGTGAAATTTATAAAAGTATAGATTTGTAGCAAGAGTATAGAATTCTGTGAAAAAAACTCCAGATTTCTAACTACACTGGTGAAATTTTCAGAAAAGCTGTAAATCTAGGTACACTGGCAATATATATATATATGTAATATAGCTTCCTAACTATATTGATGAGGTTTATAAACAACTTTAAATCGTTAAGTAAATTGTCATGGTCTACGAATATTGTAGATTTTTAGCTCGACTGGTGAAATATTTATAGTACTGTATTTCTGTAACTGGACAGTGACATTTATAAAAAAACAATCCAAATTTGTAGCAAGAATGGCAAAATATTTAGACAAATTCTGGATCTTTAAGTACACGGGTGAGATATGTAACAAGAGTGTAAATCTCTATCCAAACTGATCAGATGTGTAAAAAAGGTGCATATCTCAAGGTACACTGTTAAGATCGTGAATATACTGTAGATTTCTAACTAGGCTGGTGAGGTCAATAAAATACATAGTTCTCAAGATATGCTGTTGAAATCTTTATAAATAAACCGTATATTTCTAACTATATTGGTGTGATGTGTAAGAAAGTGTACATCTCTCACTGAAAATAAGAACTAGTCAAGGCGACGACTTTTGAACAGTAAATCAGGTGCCAAAAAAGAGACTCTCCAAGTAGTCGCTAAAATCGATGACTACCTAATATGACTACTAAATATTAGTCATTTTTACTATTGTGTAGTCGGAAAATAGTCAGGTGATGGTGGCAGGGATACCTGGCAGGTAATAAATTTGACTGCTCTATGATAGTCGTTATGAATTCGTTAGGTAGTCATTCTGACCAATGCTTGACTACCTGACAATAGTCGCATTGCCAACCTGCAAACCACTACAGAGTAGTCATGACATAGTCAGTGTGACCCTATTTGTCCAAGGAGCGGTTGTCATTATGACCATCCATTAACAATGGACTGTTGTCATTATGACTATCCAACGACCATGGAAGTCATGTTGACCCGGTCAGGACCACCTGTGCAATGTCACTGTTAGGCAAAGAGACCATCTTCAATCATTTGTGGTCAGCAGAACCATCATTGAGCAGTCATCCCCGCAGCCATCTGATGATTCAACCTAAGTCCTAGTAATCTGCCACCATCCTGAAAAATATAAAATGCATTTTAGCAGCACCATTTTTATTCCGAACTGAACACAAGTTTACATCAATATACATGTACCAAAATAAAATTCAAAATGCAGCAACAATTTGAAATAAACTGAACTTTACACTTGGTTTTTGAAAATTCACCCTGGATCAAATACACATGACAAATTAATATTACCAGATCTAATATAACCTTATGGCTTTGAACACTTTCCTCTTCCTTTACCTTTGGACGTTTTGACAGATTTCCCGCTGCTATGTTTTTTGACATTCAAGAGATCAAGCAACTGAAGAACACATCTGTCTGCATCTTTTTCAGATTTGGTAATTTTCCTGGACTCATCATAGAGCTTCAGAACAACTCTTTCAACAAAGTTGAAAGTTTTCTTGAGTTTTGTTGGAAATGCAAAGTTGAAGATATAAAAATTCCCTACATACATAGTGAATGCTTCCACAAAATCTTCAGTGGCACAAATATCAAAGCCATCAACATATAGTTGGAATTCTTGATCACAAAACTGAGAAATTGAACCACATTGAATGTATATATCACTCTCAGCAGGTTCCCTAACTATAGTACCCACCATGATACTTTTACTTTCTTTTAGAAGAAAAGGGATACCAAGAATGGTAATACTAGATGTAACGTCAGGCATGTGTGAGGACTGTTTCATAAGAAATGCTAGCAATGAATTATTTTCTGGTGATATGTTTCTGTCCTGCAGGTGAGAATTTACGGAGTCCTTATATTGAGAGAGAAAGTTGGACACTCCTTTTTCTGCATCATTTACTAGCCGCTTAAATTCATTCAATAGCTGTGCTGGTGATGCCACAAGGAAAGGATAATGCTCTATGGTACACGTGGGATTCACTGCACAGCACTTACAAGGTATAGTTAGAAACCTCAGTGTAGGCTGCATCCAGTAAATGAAAGCGACCTTCTTTCTCAACAGGCTTCCCTCGCGACAACAGCAAAGCAGTAGATCTAGGCAGACTTGACAAATTTTCCAGCTTAAAGGGTACTGGCCAAAGCTTGAATGCTAAGATTACCAAATAGTTCAAAACACTTACAAATTGGGGTTGACTGATGCAATGAAATACTAACTAAGGCCTAATTGTCTCAAGTGAAAGATGAAACTATTTCTCTAACAGATTGAAAGATCTGTTTGACATACATTAGGACATATCCTACCATGATGATATGTACTGAATTTATTCAGTACTGGGACCAGGTAAAGATGCACTCTGCTCGCTTAAAGGCACTTGAGGGTTCAGTGGATTCTGGTCAAAAATAAATTGTTTATGGGTCTAAATTTGTAATAAAAAGATAACAGTAATTGTGCTATGTTGGATAATGTTTATTGAACAATTTAATTCTTTTCTCAGGAATAAAGTTTCTGCAGAGTGATTTCCAATGACTACATAAATGATTATAATCACTCAAATTTAAATGGGTTGCGCATTCTTACAAACGACTTACTACAACAGCTATCTCTTCATCAGAGGCCCCAGCATAAGAAACCAGAGAAACGCACAGCTTTACTCGTAGTTTTGGAATGTCAGACCATTGAACATCCACCCAGTCCTGCCAGTCTTCCATGTACACTTGAGCTGACAAGTTGGTAGCATCTACATCCAGATTTAGCTTGTGAGAAATCTTACTGGGCAACAATCCCAGATCATCCACTGACACCACAATTTTTCTTTCATTGTAGGTAATGTGGTAGGATAAAGCGTTTCTCTGGAATCTAAAAGTATGGTACTGATCAAAAATGATTTATATGTGTACACATGAAGAAATGTTGTCATTGAAGAACAACTACAAAACACCAAAAAGATATATTACATTTCCATAAATTTAACATCAGCAAGACTGGTATAAATCAGCTAAATAAGTAATTTAGTGTTTTCCCTAACAAATAGTAGCCTTTAAAAGGTGTAAGCAAATATAAGCAATCTGACCTCAATAGATGGTAATGATAGTGGTGATTTTGGTGCAAATATGCATGATACATATTAATATAACAAGTTCTCTCTGAAAAGTTTGATGCAATTTGTCGCAAAAAGGCAGAAACAAATTTACATAAAATATGTCAAATTTTTTGATGAAATTTGTCACTAGATGGTGCACACCAAGTTACATAAAATAGGTTAAAATTTACCACTGATTACCGAGTTCTGTTTAAAATTTGTCATCATTCAGTCGCCACGAATGTAGTGATGTAGGATGATCATATTTTCACCTTTGTTCACATAACAAGACAATGGGTAATGATAATAAAGATCTGGAATGCTCAGGAGTTCATAGCTTCTTATTGGCTTTACAATGTAAGCATGAAGATGCCTGTGATAATCAACAGTTTGGTATCTTTGACAATACAAAAACGGTTTTCCCCAAAGAACAAAGCAACAGATCACTGAAGAAAATTGAAGACTATCGAATTCATAGCTACTGACAACCATTGTCCTTTTGTTGTATGTGAGGCAGTTGACTGTACAACCTGATGCTTTAGTGACAAAATCGCCTTCCCAACAAATGCACTGACAAGGTTTCGCTCTTCTCCGAGTGAATTCACAGGCAATCTGACAGGATTAGTCAGGTCAAAGGAATCTATTCCAAGAAATCCATTGCTTTCCAAATGTGAACAGAGTTTATACTGGTGTCTCATTGCCATTGTTTTGGCTAGATTCCTCTTGTTTTTGGTACGTCTTGCAACATCAACAAAAACACTATGTTTGGTCTCAAATCTCATGGTCCACACATTAATCAGTGTATCAAATCTGCGGGTAATGCAAAGTAAAATGTCCCTTTGGCTCGAGAGTTCTATTTGGAAATTCTTTTTCATAAAGAGAATGGAACTGTTGTATCACATCATTTAAGAATTCAATGCTTGCATATGACATTGATGGACACATTATCAATTCTACCATATCCAGCAGAGCCAACAGAACTTCTCATTTGTTGTTGCCTTTTGGCACTGCATCACCCACCAGTAATGGAAATAACCTTAAGAGACACCAAACTTGCATAGCTTTTTGCTTAATGTGTACAGACCCTCTCAAAATAACAAGCTCAGGCCTATTGATTTTATCAGTTCCTTTGTAGTGGAACTCCTTCACTCTGCCTGCAAGGTACTGAAGGCTGAAGTATCCAGACAAGACATACTGATGTATGAGTAAAATTAAAATTGCTGACACCAAACCAGATTAAAAAAGGTCATGTAATATAACAGGTGGTAGAGTACTTGCCACATAAAATTGCTTCAGAATGTTCAGGGGCGATTTTTTTTTAAATTTCTATATGTACTTGACAAAGTCGGTTCAGTTTCGACCATTGCAACTTGGTAATTTTAGGATGTAATAGATCTCTCTGGACATTTTGAAATATCAGTCAACTTAAATCATCTCGAGTTACCATGCAGAATCTACATGATCTGAGAGCAAATTCAAGAAACCCTCCAATTATTTGCTTCCCAATTTATTTGCAACAACAACAAGAGGTGCACCTCTGAATTTGAATGTTCCCTCTGGTTCTTCAATCAAAGGTCTCATCACTGTATTTAGCCCATGTTTTTTTTACATTTTGGCTCTTCACCAAGATTGCTAAGAATATACAATGAAGCTGAGATCTCAAAGCAGGTTCAATATTGCCTAACTGATAGAAGAAAGCAGCATATTTGTAAGCAGGAGCTCGTATTCCAGCCTGGTTCACAGCTGTAAACTCATCAAAATAGAGAATGATTTGAAGGGCAAGGGGAGTTTCTTGTCAGAACGTATGATTTTTGAAATGTTCACCATCAACGACATCTCTAAGACAATCATCAGCTGACTGGCGAGGATAAACAACCTGGCTAAAATTATCATGTTTAAGCAAACACTTCAGAGTATCTAATAAAAAAAACATATTGCATTATGTCATGTTTCTCATCACCAGCAATTCCCGGGTCATACTCAACAGTTATCTTCAATGTAAGACTGGAAATTATTGTGGTCAGTGAAATTTTCAATCATGGAATGAAAGTCAAGACTTTCTTTCTTGCAAGCTTCCATCACTGCAACTATACTATTTCTAGGAACCCCCTCACTGATCAATGTTCTTTTTATGGTTTGGAATAAATGTTCATCTTTGGAAGCCATAATAGAACAGGACAAATTAAAAAAAAAATTACTTGTAGTTTTGTATTTGTTTGTTTGTTTTATAATTTTACACAAAGCTACTCGAGGGCTATCTGTGCTAGCCGTCTCTAATTTAGCAGTGTAAGGCAGCTAGTCATCACCATCCACCGCCAACTCTTGGGCTACTCTTTTACCAACGAATAGTGGGATTGACCGTCACATTATAACGCCCCCACGGCTGAAAGGGCTAGCATATTTGGCGCGACGGGGATGCGAACCCGCGACCCTCAGATTACGAGTCGCTCGCCGTAACACGCTTGGGCATGCCGGGCCTGTAGTTTTGTAAGTAATTTTTTTTTTCATTTTCACGCAGCTGCAGAATTGTTTTAGCTAAGGTTCTTCTCTTGTCTGTGACAACCGTCTCCTTATTACCATCAACTGCCTCATCACTGTTAGAGTTTTTATACCTCTGTTCCATAAAGTACTCGGCACATTCACCACCAGCTTCATTATCATGCATAATGGTAGTAGCAAGCCATCCATACTTTTTATTTATGTCTTTTCAAACATCTGATGCTTTTAAATGGTCTTTCACATCCATTAACCCCACATGGGACAACAAATCCAGGCTCATGCTCATGAACCAAAGAAAAATGTGAAAGAAGCTTGCTAAAATGTCTAACCTTATAATTACATTTAATGGAAGGGAAAATATTGAAAACTTCTGACTGTTCTGCCATGTTTATCTCCAAAGTTTACCAAACTTCAGTGTCTATTAATAAATATCATGCAAGACATGCATCCAAATGTCACGGGTTTTCATTCTGGAACGTAAAATGTATCATTTATTTAACTAAATTTAATGATAAATTTCAACAATAACAACTAGCACATGTCGGTCGCTCGCGAACCGACGGTGTATCCTTGGACTTGCCCTCAATCTAGCGAATTTAAACGTACTTCAAAATGTAAATTCTTGCCACAACTCCCCTTCCCGGGGGTGGCCAAAAACATTCATTGGCCAGACCTCAACCTAACCAACATATTCACCAAATTGGACAGAAATCCGAAAGGAATTGTGGACTGTAGAGTGAACACAAGGAAATCTCTGCAGACGCATACGTATGCTGATGCGTGATCCATAGTATCCCCCGATTTTCGCAAAGGTATACAATTTTTATTATTTTAACTACACAACTCGGTTGCTCATGACTCGATGCAATAGCCCCGGATCCTACATTTCTCTCACTGGTATGGATGTGGTATGGACTATGGGAGGAACCCAAAGTCTGAGAAAGTTCCCTGGGAGCAAAGAAGGGAGAGGGTTTGGGGGAATATTTTGCAGGATCACAGGCCTTCTATTCATAGTGTACGGCCTGGCGCTGGCTCCTATCTCGCACCATTCGATTTCAAAGTATAGAGTTTAAAAATTTAGATACATTTTTGTACCTAAAGAAATTTTTAGATAGTTTATAATATTAAATTAAAGAAACACACATTAAACACAATATAGTTCTTCTGTTGATAATTCTTTGGTTTAAATATCTTAGTTTCTTAACGATCGTATGAGCGTGTACTGTTAATAGTACACGCTGATACGGTCGTTAAGAACTAAGAAATTTAAACACATTATATGTTTCACTTTTTTGCTGTTTTCAAATGATTTGTCTTGCCGCCCCCATTTGTAACTCCATTGTTGGCTGTGTCAGTGGATCCCGCCATAATACGCACGTCGCATAAAGTGTGTACGCTTCAGCATTTGTAGCTCTGCTGATTTATTATTTACGTATTATCGTATGTCATCTTTCATTATCAAAGATCTATAAAATAATAACAGACGAGGTCCCTTTTAATGAGTAAACAACTTTCATCTGTGTAGCGGTGGCCGTAACAAATCTTTTTAGCAGCAGTGTAGTTGGCGCTAAATTTAACAGAGCAGCAACATGGATCATTGCGGGCTTTTGATTCTATCACAGGATATGCATTCAAAATACCAAATATGTGCATTTGTGATGTCAGGACTGGGGAATATTTTCGATTTTATACTTGCTTCAAAGCATTACCTAAATATAAATATTCCTACTCTACTACTACTAGACTACAGTAGTACAGACCTATACAATGTAACGGGCAACCATCCTTGTTTACACATAACGAATTGTACAAAAAGTACGGATGAATTCGCTTCAGCTAATCTAGAATTTAAACATTCATGTTCTTATTTTGTTTTATTGAAACTTAGTATGGCAAAATAAGACATAAACGATTAATATTTACCTGGATTTCTTTTTTCCGTCATTCCGTAATGCGCGGTTGCATGGCAATTGTGCAATGTCAGTACAAGTTTCGGTCATTATAAATTCTATAAACGTCATATGTAATTCTCCAATGTGCGACAAAATATTCCTGTGTGTGAGTTCTCCCCCCTGCCCCCTTTGGGTTTATAGTGTCATCCATACCTTCGGCTGCTGCTAAGGAGTGGACCGTATCGTCTTCACTCCCTCCCCCCTGTGTATGTATTGTTGTATGTGAGCCCCTAAATTCCCCCTCAACCACCTTGAGGAATGATCAACCTCTCTCCACAAATAACACCTACAGCCCTCCTTGCACAAGGAACTCCCGCCTTCAGATAAACTCGACCTGGTACACCCCTCTGGAAAAGAGATAGTCTCGCTCGCGCCTAATGTAGCTGCTTTACATTTGTACTCGATTTGCGCTGCGGACCGCTAGACGAATCGGATGCATTTCCCGGACGTGTAGTGTCAGCGCGAGTGTTAACCACGTGAGGAAAGCTTATTTCAATCATAACTTAGATCGTTGTGGATTGTAATAATAAATGTATTGATTATTGGATTTCATATTCGAATATTCCAACATACGCACACAACAATATACAAACATAATTGTCAAATAAAACAGTGAAGAAATAGTAGTGGTCGATAAATAAGATTTATTTAGGTAGGATTTATTTTGTGTGAAAGAAATGTATTCCCCTCCCTAAAAAAAGAAAAGTAAATTAATAAATTCTTGCAAAGTTTAGCCCTGGTCACGTTTCAATTGTTGCATTTATGGAACAAAATACATGTATACAGTCATTTGTTTGAACTGCGCCTTAATGCTATAAGAAACATCAAGAGTGTCAGTTCATGAGTTAATGCTGCAGATAGTGTTGGTCTTCCTGACCACAAAGTGGTACTTAAGACTAGCGTAGTAGTGCTGCTATGAAATAGTCAAGGTGACTGGGAAGTGGTAAAACAGACTGGGACATGGTCATTCTGACTGGGAAGTTGTCAAACAGACTGGGACATGGTCATTCTGACTGGGAAGTAGTCAAGCTGACTAATTGCTTAAGTTGACTAAGAGTTAGTCAAACTGACTAGTAATAGATAATCGTTACTACTTAATAGTCAATTTTACATTCAAGACTACAAAATGATAATCATCTTGCTTATTGATACATTTTAGATAGTCAATTCGACAGCGACCACAATATCTCTAAAGCAGAAAATAGACGTGACTATGCCCTGGTAGTCGAAATGAACAACTTTTATTTTATTTAGAGTGTTAGGTGCACTGGCAAGACGTATAAAAAAGTATACATCTCAATGTTGGCTGCTGAGATTTATAGAAAACCCGTAGATTACAAGGTTCACTACTAAGATCGATAAACACTGTTGATCTTTAACTGTATAGATGAAGTCTATAAAAAATAACATAGATTTCTACATATACTGGTGTTAACTATCAAAAACTCTAGAACGCTATAAGCACTGAGAAAATATATTAAAGATCTCTAGGTAGATGGATGAAATCTTTTTTAAAATGTAGATCTTGATCTATATTTTTTATATCTGTAAAAATTAGAGCTCCAGCTAGACAGGTGAAAATTATTGAAAAATACAAGTACCATCTATAAAAAAATCAAGAATATCAACCTTGACTGGCCAGACCTACAAAAACTGTAGCTCTCGAAGGAGACTGGTGAGGTCAATAAAAAGATTCTACGTCTGCAGCTACATTTGTGAAATTTTAGTTAGATAGATGAGCTTAAGTTTAAAATATAGTACTAGTTAAATTATTGAAATCCAAATGAAGTATGTATAATTTACATTTTTTAGTTCTGATACATTAGAAAATATTATTTCATAAAACCCATATTAACTACAACTTAGTACAAAAAATAAGGACATTTATTAGTTATTGTGAACCGTTTAATCGTTTTTAACAAATGTTATAGCATGTTGAATTTATAATTTTTATTGTAGTAACGTACTCTGTTATAGTTACCTACTATTTTCTGGAAAGGCTACTATTTTGGTATGGGAGGGAATAAGTTCAGGAGTTTTAGAAAATAATTTGGCTAATTATTTCTAATTACGGTACTTTTAGTACATTTACATTGTTGCAAGGCATGTTGTAGTTGTGGCATGAACACTGTCTTTACTTTATTTGCAATGTTAGTATTTTGCTTTAAGAGATTCTTACTTTTTATGTATGCATGACAAAGGTTTTTTTTTATTGATTATGTTAAGCCTGTCATTGTAAATTACCTTCATTGGAAATACTTACAAGTAAAGATTTAACATAAGCTAGAACTAATTTTTTCTTACACATTTAAGTTAAGCTAAGATGAGTTAATTGGATAGTTTTTTTTTGCATGTTCATTAAGAATTTCAGGTATTTAATTGCAGTTTCAAAAGCTCACAATCAGTTATTTATCCTAAAGTTCGTAGTTTTGTATTTTATTAAAAACAAAATTAAATATAGATTGTTCTCGAGAGAGTATCTTAAATCAGTCGTGTTAAATAGATGAACAAAATGTATTTTGAAACTAAGATATTAAAATTTTAGTAATAATTCTAATTCTAATTTGAGTTATTTATGTTCTTAGTGGAAAACGAGTGTTTTGGAATAATTTAATAACTTAATAATTTAAGTTCTGTGCAACGAACCGAAGTGGGACACCTCAGAGCGATTGTTAACTTTGTTTAATTTACTCCACTTACATGTAAGTCTGAAATTATAATGTGGGCTACATTTATTTCTAACTAATTTATATTACCCTCCAGCAGGAATTAGTCAACACCATTAAATATATCATTACGAACTTTAACTTACCCAAAACACCAACTAGAGTATAGAACTTGACTCCGATTGTGTTGTGTTTAAACTAATTACAAAATCAACTAATTATACTAATTATAAAGTAATTGTATTACTTTATTCATCAGAAAACTGTGCGCGAATTAGGTTGTACAGTATCAAAATCAAGTTACCTACCAGAACAACCTTATATGCATTTGGGTCTCAAGGTTTATTTATTATGAAATCGTAATATGGACTAAATTGTTGATATTAAAATTTGGCTTATTCATTAATATTCATTTATGTAAATCACAATGATTTAACACAAGTTGTTTCACCTTGTTTGAAGCACAGAATAGATGGTCCACATTAAATTATTCCTCAGGATATCCTGACATGTATGATCATGGAATATTAAGTTTCCATATTTCTATGATTATAGTGTAATAAGTATGCCACCCATGTTCTGATATTTCGTGAGAACAGCTTACTCTTATGAAATAAATATACTGAATGGTTTGCTTTTTCACAGTACAAAGCCACTTTTGATTCTCTGACTTCCTTCCTCTTTCTTGCATGTGTCAGCTTTTGGTGTCTTGGTGTTCTCGCCTGTACCTTGTGTTCTATAATGCCCCGGTATGCACCTCTGGTAAGCTGTTGTCTTCCTCTTGCTTATTTACAGTTTATTTGATTGTATCTTAATAGCACTTTAAAGGTTTAAAAGTGTGGGAATAAGAAAACAATTGTTTTAATTTTTTATGTTTAAAATGTAATATATAAATAATCATTTATCTATTGAAGAAAGTGATTAGTGAAGTAA
This sequence comes from Tachypleus tridentatus, assembly GCF_004210375.1. Lineage (NCBI taxonomy): Eukaryota > Metazoa > Arthropoda > Merostomata > Xiphosura > Limulidae > Tachypleus > Tachypleus tridentatus. The sequence continues at coordinate 41,559,325 of NC_134832.1, read as the reverse complement.
TTTTAGTGAATCCCCAAATCTGTACCTTTTTTAAATGCAAACATTGCGAAATGTTTTATTTTTTCTTGATTTTATATAGTGTAGTGGTTATAATAATCCGTGATGACGAGATTACCCACTTGTAGAGAAAAGTATATATGTAAAATGGTTGGTATAGGTAGAGAAAGTACTATGTAGAGAAGCGAACAACATTTTGACCTTCTTCGGTGAACCTGACGATGACCGAAGAAGGTCGAAACGTTGCTCGCTCCTCTACATAGTGCTTTCTCTATTCATACCAGCCGTTTTTACATATATAATGTAGTGGTTATTCACGTATAATAAATTTAGTGCAGTTGAGTGGAAAATCAAATTATTATTTTTAATATTCTGAATAGCTATACCGTGGAAATGTTTTTAACAGTTAAATACGGTAATGTTTTAGCCCATAGAAGTGGTACATTTTCAAAAAATTTACAAACTATAATTTTCTTCATCATTTGACTTTCACTTTCATTGCTTTCAGCCTTTTATGAATCTGTTATCAGGCAGGTTTACTAACATTGCAATTTGATACTTCACTTTGTTGTGTTTTACTATAGAGCCAAAAACATAAAGTGTACAGTAGATTTAGATGGGCTGACTCTCAAATTTGGGCGCAGTGTCAGGTTTGATACAGCGACAAGTGACAGAAAGTGTGTAACGATAATGATCTTGTAAATTGGATAACGTGTAAATTAGAAATGTTCAATGCTAGTAATTGTATGCACGAAGGTAAAAAACGGTGAAAATCTTGCAAAAATTCATAACAGTATGTATTAGTATGAGTTATATACAGCTTTATTGAAAAAGTATATTATTATGATATAATTCATGTATAATATATAAAGTAATGTTATTATAAAAATGAACAAGATATAAAATGTGCATCAATAACGAATGTGGGTTATGACAAGAATGACTATATTAAACAGTGCAGGATGATTGTAACAGTGGATGACTTTTTAAGTATACGATGAAATATTAGTGTAATGTTTTACAGCAATAAATCACAAGACTACATCGATAACAGAGTTTAAAGTTTGATAACAATAGTATAGTTACAAGTACAGTGGTACCTCGGTTCTCGGACGACTCCCCTTCTCGAACAATTCGGTTTTCGAACATATTGTTTGCGAAAAAAATGTCTCGGTTGTCGAACATAAACTCGGTTCCCGAACCAAGCTGTCGTGGCCCGAATCCTCGAAATAACCCGACTGATGACCCAAACGACCCTTCGACCATTTTCGGCCCACGCCAAGCTTGCCTAAAACATTTTACCCGCACCTGTTGCTCAGTCCACACCCCCGCTAAAATCTGCTGTGAACGTTCTCGTTTTTCTTTTCTTTTTTGTTTTTTAAATATTCTGATTAAATAAGCCACCATGGGAACAAAGAAGGATAATGAAAGCAGCAAACCAAAAAGAAAAGTTGTTAGAGCCACAGTAGAGGTGAAAAAAGATTTCATAGCGAAGTATGAGAGTGGTGTTCGCGTGTCTGACCTTGCTACACAGTTTGGTATGGCAAAGTCTACAGTCTGCACCATACTGAAAAATAAAGAGGTCATCAAAGGAGCTGATGTTGCAAAAGGAGTGACAGTGCTTACAAAACAAAGATCACAAACAATGGAAGAGGTAGAAAAACTGTTGTTGATTTAGGTAAACGAAAAACAGTTAGCTGGTGATAGCATTTCTGAGACCATCATTTGTGAGAAGGCAAAGCAGTTGCATGCTGACCTGAAAAACACCCCCTGAAATGAGTACTGATACAAGTGATGCCTTTAAGGCTAGTAGGGGATGGTTTGAAAAATTTAGGAAGAGAAGTGGCATACATAATGTGGTGAGACATGGAGAGGGTGCCAGGCAGAAACAAACCTCATTAGACAAGATTTTAGTGAGAAATAGGTCCAGTGAGTCTCAAGCAGGTTGTAGCGGTGCAAAGAGACAGAAAAGAGAAAGAACCCCAGAAGGAGAGTTACCTGACGTTTTTATGGAAGGTGAATCCCCTTCCAAACAATAATAACCCTCCTACTCTCCGCGTTCCTCACCACCTTTCACTTATGTTATCAGTTCTCCTCAGCACACCTGTGCAGTCAAATTTTCATTTATTGTTTTTTTTATTGTGTTTATAGTTTTTGTGGTTGACTTTATGTATGTAAGTATTATTATACAGGTATAAATATGCAATATCTTTACTTAAAATGCTGCATAATGCGTAATTTTTGGAGGTTTGTAACGGATAAATTTAATTTACAGTATTTCTTATGGGAAAAATTAATTCAGTTTTCGAACAGACTTCTGGAACGGATTAAGTTCGAGAACCGAGGTACTCAGTACTTCAGTAATGATGGTGTGGACCTTTATACCTTAGATGTAAACATGTGAGGATAATACTTAAAGTTGATATTAACAGTTTAGATACAAGCATATATCGACAACAATGCTGTGAATTTTCAAGAAACTGTGTAAAATGTAAAGTACTTGAATAGAGCTAATGCATACAAGAATAATAATGTATATAACTTACACAGTAATAAATACTCTCCACCACGGAACCTTTCAACTTAACTTTTCTAACTGAAAATCAGTAAGCAATACCAGTAACACATAAGTATGTGTTAAAACTAACTTGAGACTGCAATGCCATATTGAATATGTTCCTTTTATATAATAAACTAAATATTATTAAAATAAAAAAAGTTAATGATGAGATGTTCCTCTCAATATTGAACAATGTTTATTGATTTGTTTCAATCTCGTCATTTTGCGAACAGTAGTTTATGGTTGGCTTGGAAATTATAGTATTTGTTTTGCATTATTTTAGTCTAATCTTGAGAATTTTCTATGACAAAGGGTTCTGGGGACTCCACTTACAGTCAACCCTCTTCTGATTTGTCCCTTGATGAAGAACGTGAAGTTCTTCGAAGAGAAACTGAGAGACAGGCCCTAGCACAGCTTGAGAAAGCCAAGGTTTGTATTAAAATAATATTAATAAATTCATTTTATTGTACTGATAACCATCTTTCGCTTTACTGGTATGGTTGTTCAGTTTCGGATTCATAACCGACCAACATTCTTAAAATAATGAGGTAGGTCATAATTTCCTCTTTCCTTCACTGATTTAAAAGGCCACGTGGCAAAGCTATCTAGAAGCAGTTTGTTTTGGTTTAGTTTGATTATGTAATTTATGTACAAATCGTATAATAAGTTGTTGCTTTAATTTCGATAGAGGACAGTGTTTTTCAGATAGCATTTTTAGAATGTTTGTCTGAATTGTTTTATATTTTTTACTCATATAGATAAAACTGTTTTTACAGTCTAAACCCGTAGCATTTGCAGTTCGTACAAACCTCACTTACGACGGCACTCTAGATGACGACTCTCCTGTTCACGGCTGCGCGGTATCGTTTGGTGTCAAGGAATTTTTACACATTAAAGAGGTTAGATGTCGAACACTTGTCATGTTTCGAATATATATGTTTTTGATTAGTGGTTCACATAGGTTCATTCAATGGTTTATGGGGTATACGAAAAACGCTAGTGAGGGTAAAGTAAAATTTGTGCATGTTGTTCAGCGTTCGTTATACATTGATAAATATCGTAGACATTATAACTTCATAACTGATTTTTCAAATATCGACATTCGTATCAATAATTTATATTATCTTCATCTTTTTGTTTGAGTTACTTACAAGCTCTTGAGGCTAAAGTAGAATATTTTTTCTGTATCGACAAAAGCTTTCAGTTGGTCACTCTTACAATTATATCATGTGTCTTTAAGCATTTAAAATACAATGGCTTTTTTATTTTTTAGAATAAACACTAACTGAAAATAAAAGTTAACTATAGAACAAGTACTTTAGAAGAGGATGTATCAAATGTAATTGCAGTGAACACGTATAATAAAAATATAAAAAAGCATATTGCAACGTTTTAAAATGTTAGACCAGTGTATATATATTATAACACGTAATATTATAAGTTGTCAAAATGTGTCAGTAAACATCGTAAAATCTCTGTTGATATCAGTGTATTGCATTAACAGTTTATTTCCATTTTTTTGAAGTTTCAATTAATTGTACCTGTGAATAGTTTAAAATATATACATTTCCATAACTTTCATAACATCAACCGAAAACTAAATTATGAAAAATATATATCTAATGGCGAAAGGTAAAAGATCGGAATTGTGATAAATATTAAAACAACTTTCATTTAGACCTTTTGAATAGCTTTCGATTTGTTTTCTCTTTCACCGACTTTGTTAAGAAACGGTAAATAACACAAATAAAATGTAAAATTTATTATTCGCTAAAAACATTGGATAATAAGTAAAATATTATTTAAAACTCAGTACGAAATACAGATGTGAACAATGTGTGACCATAGTTTGCTAATCTTAACAACATTTGATAATAACGTTCATCGTCTGGTAGATTAAAACAAATTAATATTTGAGGATATGGCACGTTACTTTCAAACCAGTCGCTTAATGTATATACGTGATGCATTATAATGCATACTACGGAATATGTGTAAATATGATGTGTTGTTCTGAATACTACGTAATGTATATAGGCACATGTATTACTCGGAATATTACATAATGTATATAGATATGTGTATTATTCTGAATATTTCGTCACATGCATGGACATGGTGTATTATTCTGAATATTCCATAATGCGTATGAACCTGGTGTATTATTGTGGATATTACTTTGTATGGACAGGGTGTATTATTCTGAATGTAACAAGTAATATGTAAACATGGTGTATTTCCATGAATAATACCAAATATGTGAATGGAAAAAGTGTATCAACTTAAATACAATGGAATCTTCGTGGTTGGGTATGACGTGTCATCTTGAATACCACTAGAGTGTTTGTGTGTATAAACCTTATGTATTACCATGGATACCATCTAACATTTTTATATGTAACTTATTGAACTGGTTTATAAGAGACTCGTTTTGGTCCATTACTTTATTATTTGAAGTGTGTGTTTTTTTTTGTTTTTTTTTAGAAGTATAACAATGATTGGTGGATAGGCCGTCTGGTGAAAGAAGGTTGTGACATTGGCTTCATCCCAAGTCCTGTCAAGCTAGAAAATGTTAAACTTCAGCAGTCTCAGTCTCGTGCCGGTAAACTCCAGCTTAGGTATCAATATATGAAGTAAAACAAAACTTCATATACATATATTTCATAAATTAGGTGATATTGTATTGTTCTTAGGTAAAATATTATCAACTGCATATGTAGCGTCACATATAGTTCTGTGGACTTACTGTATTTGATAACTAAATATAGAATTACTAATTATTATAAGGAAATGAAGAAATCTTTGGGAAGTATGATTTCCCAAACATCTCAAAACGTCTCACTATTTCTTGTATTTTACGACTTTCATCTTGAGTACCTCTTCCTGTTTGTTGATTTTCTGAGAAACTAATTCATAAGTCCTCCTCTGGTACAGCGGTAAGTCTACGGATTTACAACGCTAAACTCAGGGATTCGATTCCCCTCGGTGGACTCGGCAGATATTCCGATGCGACTTTGCTATACGAAATCACACATACACTAATTCATAAATATTTAAAATTTATTGTTGTTATTTTTAATAAAATCTAAGTTACCGAGAAACCATCCTATTTTATGATAATGCTACAGAAAAGCCATGTGAATTCAAAGAGTTAATCGCACTTTTGTAACAACTGTTTACAAGTAATAATGTGGTGGCTTGTCGCTATAGATATGACTTTAGTGCTACGGGCGACTTTTCTAGTGCATATTTTTCTACTGTAGAATACATTTTCGATTTACTGACAAAACGATGCCACTGCGAACAGAACTGTGTTTCTTTATTTAATTTGAATTTCTCGCAAAGCTACACAAAGGCTATCTGCATCCCTAATTTGGGGGTGTAAGGCTAAAAGAAAGGCAGCTAGTGATCTAGCCACTGCCAACTTTTAAGCTACTCTTTTACCAACGAATAGAGTGATCGACCGTCACATAACACACAACGGGCGAAAAGGCAAGCATGTTTAGAGTGATGAGAATTCGAACCAGCAACCCTCAGATTACGAGTGGAGCGCCCTAACCACCTGGTCATGCCGGGCCTGAACAGAATTGTGATGGAAGTATTATATCTGTAACATTCTTGAGGGAAATATTTCTGTAACGAGGTAATTAAACGATGTAGAATGAAAAGACATGTTTAACGGATTTAGTATTATTTTAATATCTGTATTTGTTTCAGTTTAATATATATTTATAAATCTGCATAACGTATATTATTAAATGTGTATTGCGCAAGTCCCGCCTCTTCTCTAAATTTGTATAAGAGTGTAAAAATCAGCAATGTATGTTTCACGAAAGCAATAACATATCTTCGAATATGAACTTTCGAGAACGTCGCCTTAACATTTATAAATCGACACGCCAAAGGACAGTTATATATAATATTGTTGGTCTGCTACAGTTAGTATATTATTAACGTCGGAATCTATAATTGTGAGAAACGCTTATTACTAGGAAAATTACAAATATTTAATCAGAAACATTTATAGATTTCGAACATTACAATCTTCAGTGAATTAACTTAGAACGTTAATGTTTCTACAAGGACATTAGATATGTTCGCTAAGTTGTTGTTGGTTTGAATTAAGCATTAAGTTACACAATGGGCTATCTGTGTTCTGCGCACCACTGATATCGAAACCCGGTTTTTAGTCTTGTAAGTCTACAGACATGCCACTAGGAAAAACTCATATGTGAAAAATAGGACTAACTAGCATTCACGTCAAGTGAAGTGTATCTGTGTATCGACATAAAAGTAATTTGCTCCTGTTGATTCGTCAACAACATATGCCGTTCCAGACCAGACAGAGGACTTAATATTGTTTCTGAAAACTTTGATATATATAAATCATTATTTATAATAACCATTATTATAAATCGTATTGTTATTTGTATATTAAAATATATTTGTGTTAAGAAAGAAAATTGTGTGTATCAATCTTACTGGCAAATATCAAAATTTAGTACATAGCTGCATTTAATTAATTTCTAAATTAAAATTTCCAGCTATTTGAAATCTTAATTCGTAACGTACGTAATATAATAAATCGGATACTCGTCCGAGAAAAATTATTATACATAACACACGTATTCCAAGGAAGCAGAATAACCCACAGAGCGATACATTTAGGATAGCATCGACTTTCAAAACCACACCTCACATCAGTACAGGTTTAGGACAGCAGAGAGCTCTGAATCCACACTAAATGTTAATATGGGACATATAAAACAGCAACAAACTCCGAAAACCCAGAAATTTTAAGACAGAAACAAACTTTGAAACCACATCCCTCGTCAATCTGGAACGTTTATAACAGCAACGAACTCAGGAGCTATTTATAAAGCCAATCCAGAACATTTAGGATAGCAACAAGCTTCGAAACTACACCCCAACTCGATCTGTAACGTTTGGAACAGCAAGAACGTTGAAACTGCACCCTACATAAATTCAGGTAGCTAAAGATAGCAACAAGCTTCCAAATGACACTCTAACTCATTCCAGAACAGTCAGAGCAACACCAAGCTCCAGAACCAAACCATAAGTCAGTCTGGACCACTGGTCTCATCCTGTAAATATTACACCATTATCTTGAAACTGGATAAACTGGACACCAAACCATCACTAAGATATGAAACTAGATAGTGACCAACCCATCAAAATATTAATCTTTCTTCTTCTTGTTTCACTTGAGATAATTCTACAACGACTTTATCACTAACATCAGTTTAAATCTAAATCTATTCTATATATTTCTAAGCATATTATGCAAGATGTCATCGCTTAGTCGTAATAACTAGTAGTAATTAAAAAATATATAATTATACTGTAAACAATGCTATCATTACTTCTTAAAGTTATTTTTTTACAGAAATCTGGCGCTCCTTTAAAAAGCTTAAGTACAAGATGAAAAAAGAATTACCAGCCAAATATAATGTAAAAGAGATATTCAGAAAAGAACAACAGAAAAATAGTTAATGGGTGTTTTTGAAAACACGAAACATTAGCACTATACAACCTATTCCTAATAAAACACACACAACTTAGTTGTGATAGGTAATTTCAAAGAAAAGTTTAACGTTGGAGTGAAACATACAGAATTATTTTAAACAACATATTTTTATTGAGTATACTCTGAGTCCTAACTCATAAATAGTTCACTTTGTTCATGAATTTCGCGCAAACCTACACGAGGGATATCTGCACTAGCCGTCCCTAATTTAGCAGTGTAAGATTAGAGGGAAGGCAGCTAGTCATCACCATCCACTATCAATTCTTGGGCTATTATTTTAGAATAGACCATAACATTATAACGCCACCACAGCTGAAAGAGCGAGCGTGTTTGGTGTGACGGCAATTGTAACTCGCGACCCTCGGAGTACTTGTCGAGTGGCTTAACCACTTGGACATGCCAGCCCAAAAAGTTCTGTCAAAGTAAGCTTTATTTTTTTCAAATAGCTTTTTGCTGGATGAATACAGTATATCTAGCTATCGTATATTAACTTTTTAAATCAAGAAGTTTGTTTGCTGAAGAAGTAAATACATTTTTCATACCATATTTTGAATGAATATTCTAACTCTTAACAAACATATTGTTCTTGTTTTTTCCAGTAACAAAACAGGTTCTGCTTCTAATCTTGGAGGATTAGTAAATGACGTATTGTCCAGTAAACCATCTGGGTCTAGAGGATCTACTCCTCCCACACCAGGTAAATTCAGGAATTTGACAAGCCAGCATTTAGAAAAAAAAATGAATGTATTGAAACTCTATTTGTCTGTGGAAGATAATTGTAAGATATAAATCTCTCATTATTTTTATACCTACATATTAACATATCCTAATACATTATTTACGCTGAAACAATTTACAAATCACATACGTTCAGCATGCAGAGAAGCCACACTTTATACGGTGTATAATTTTCAATATACTTTAACATAAAGAAATTCAGAATGAAGATTATTCACTTGTCACATGCCTATCAAATTTAGGAGTTAAATAGTTCAATTTTACCAAATTTTTTCAAGGTCTAAATTATATGCTCTTTATAATAAAGTAAGCTTAGAATTTAACAACATATTCTTGAAACATCAGTGCATAAAGGACCCGGAGACTTCATCACTTTTTATAAGAATTTTTTTGAGATTGTTAAATGATGTAATGTCTAAGGATTTAGCATTTCGAGGAAGTGAGCCTTCAAATATTATCAATCCGATAAATTGAACGTTTCAGGAGAGCAACGGACTTTTAAATTTACACTTCAAGCCAATTTGGAACAACATCTATATTAACAAAATGAAGTTTTTGGTTAAAAGAAAAGAAAACACATTACAATCAAGCTGGACATGTCCACAGTCAGCAAGCTTATAAATATAATTTAAAATTAGCAAGGACTCACAACTTCTCGGATACGTTTCATAATCAAAGCATCAGACAGAAGGCCAATGAAATTAGAATCACGACATTCTCATTGAACTATATATCTACCAAGTCTTCTAATAAAATTCCAGTGATTTCCTTTTGATGCCCTTAAATGTAATCGTGAAAGCTCCATTAATCGAAATACTGCATTTCTACATTGTTTAGCATAGGATAAGAATAATAGATAATAAACCATAATTTAATGTAATCAATATAAAAATTTCGACGTAACAGTAAACACATTGGATGAACAAAATATTTGTCTCAATAACTGCGTTTCTGAAAACTTCTTGTTACTGCAATTTATGAACTTTATCTAGTCTGTGGAAATAAATATTTCATTGACAAAGTATTTAGAAGTTTGTTATAATTAAAGTTTTTAAAGCTATATTTCAGAGTTCTCTAACAGAAAAATTTAAATTCTGATCAGAAATAAGCTACGTATCCTCGGTTCCAAGGTACAGAAAACGATTTTGTGACAACGGTACTCAAAACCGCTACCTTGGTCTCAAACTCGGGATCGTTACAAAATAGGCTACACCCGACTTTTGAAAATACTTACAAATTAATTTATTTATATGTAGGAAGAATTTCTCTATAGTAATGCTTTTATAAAACTTTAATAAGTGTCTGTTTACTCCCCTTTGATAGGATATAACTTTGTGTGTTCAACGTAATTTTGCTGTACATTCTGTACTTTGTACTTCAAATAGGAATTAAAAATTGATCTTGTTTTGAACTTTAGGTTTTGATATGGAACAAAATGGTGCCGAAAGTAATCCTGGCGAGGATAGTGACACAACCAGCAACGTTAAACTCGGTAAAACAAGTATTAGCGGACATCCTGGCAAAGAGAGGAAAAAGACTTTCTTCAAAAAGGTAAAAGTCAGTTCTATATTGAACTTTTAAAATAATAAATAGTCACATTTCTTCTATACAGCAGCTTATGTCCGTCTGTCTGTGATAAATATTTTCCAACTTCTTGACCTCTGATTACCATGGTCTTCCAGTAGTCCTTGGGTATGTCCTTGAGAGTTTTTAAAATATATAATTTTATTTTTCGTCTAATATTTACGAGTCGTACAGTAATTTCAATAATAATCCCCTTGCTACTACTTACGTGACCACTTACTGAACTCCGATTTCCATGAAACATTCAGGCGGCTATGGCACAGATTTCCAGCACACCAAGAAATGGAAGCTATATAATATGCTGAAAATAATTACACTCATATCAAAAAGCTAACCAATAGCGAAATTGGATACCAATATTTAGTAGATTTTCATGGCAAATGATGCACACCCACGCTGTATCAGCAACTTTTTGAAACCAATGAAATAGATGCCATACGTTGTGCAGGGACTTTTGCTAGCTTTATAAACTTTTAAAGAAAAAGAAAATCAGTTTAAGATAGATAATTGTCAACATTAAGGTTTATTTCAGTCGTCCTAAATTCTGAATTCCTAGACCAGCGGAAAGAGAAGTAGTCAATTTTTGGGGTACTCTTGAATAACGCACATAAATCCCTACATTATTTTTTACGTTTTACTGGCAACGCATTCGAAAGTTCAAATATTTGAATTTGTTCACAGTACTGATATGATAGTTACTAAATCACGTCCGACCCAAAATATTTTTCTTCAGTTTGTTTAAGCTCAAAGATGCAGAATGGATTACCTGATGGAAGAAGACATTAAAATTATATTACTTATTTTGATTATATTAACTCAGGATGTATTGATATGACTCATTATGCAATTGTTTGAGATGATGATCATCCACTCTTCTAAAGGCAAAAGAACAAAGTAGCGAATTTATTTGCTTGTTTGTATTTTGTTAAAACTACATGATACTAGCTGACATGCTAGATTTGAGGAAAAGCAGACACATCACTCCATCCCTTCAACTCTCAAATTCTTTTTGAACTAAATAGTGGGATTTGACTGTCAGTTTTATAAAGCACGTACAGTGCTCTGCTGTAGAGGGCGTTTTATTTATTTCTGGAGGTAAGGGGGAGTGGACCTCATCTCTACAGCTCCAGATGTTAACCAAAGCAGTGAAACTAATCTACAAGTGAGCAGAACGGATACGAAATGACACTTAGTGAACGAATTATACTAGCAAATAAAATTAATACTATCCAGAAAGTTGAAAGTTGAAAATATTATTACTGATAAGACAAAATCTGTGGCACATAAAGTTTTACGTGTATTTTTATAGCAAAAACGTAAAAGACTGTCTGGTGTGTCCACTGAGGGAAATATAACACCTGTTTTTTTTTTTTGCGTTACGAGTTTATAGACTTACGCTGCCCCACCGGGGAACTTGAGTTTCACTTCTTATTTAATGTTTATGTAAGTTTTATGTAATTGTAGTTATCAGTTTATGACCTTTTAGTATTGTTGTCAGACATAATTTGGATATCCAATAATTATATTTCAGGTCTAATTCTAAGATAACCTTTCTTTATGATATTCCTTTTCATTTCTAGTTTTTTAAAGAGAAAAAAAAGAAAAAGTTCCAAATTGAAATAAAATTATCTGTGATATTATTTTCCAGGTTATACTTGTTATACTAGTTGCTAATGTTGGTCCTATTATATTTTTAAACACTATATTCTTTATCTAGTTTTTGATGTATTACAGGCATGGCCTAGCATGTTAAGGCGTGCGACTAGTAATCTGAGGGTCGCGGGCCGGGTTCGCATCCCCGTCGCGCCAAACATGCTCGCCCTTTCAGCTGTGGGGGCGTTATAATGTGACGGTCAATTCGTTGGTAAAAGAGTAGCCCAAGAGTTGGCGGTGGGTGGTGATGACTAGCTGCCTTCCCTCTAATCTTACACTGCTAAATTAGGGACGGCTAGCAGAGATAGCCCTTGAGTAGTTTTGTGCAAAATTCAAAACAAACAAACAAACAAATCTTATATATTTTTAAGAATTAGAAGAGTGTATTATCATAATGTTATTTTTATTAATTATAACCATTCTTTGAGAGCTTGGAAAAAAGTTTACACCATGACAAGTATTGTTTTAACAGAGGGTCTGTATAAATGTTATGTTTGTTGTATCCCAGTTGGCATCAAGCTGGATTGAGAAAAAAGCGTCGTTAGTAATGGGTATGCAAAATAATGTGGGTAAAATACTGTTCTTATACCCTCTGCAAATTGTTGAAATATTTAAAGAACTAGATAGAGAACATGATGTTTTATAACATAATAGCCTAGTACTAATGTTTTATGATAAAAATAATATATTAATAGCATTTGCATGTGTTCCTTCTGACACAACACCATCCAGAAAGTTGGTAACACAATTTTGAAAATTATGGATTCCCAGCATCAGTTTGTATCACTAACCACTTTCCATGACGGCATTAGTGAAAAGCATTTATTAACGGATTGTGTAAAAACGAATCACAGCATTGAATTTTTCTTAACAATAAGATTTTCTGGACAATCGCATTATGAATTCAATTAAGCAATGTGTATATGTAATTAATTTCACATTATTTGTACTTCGCAATTTAATCTAATGCAGTCAGAGAGTATTCCACCATACGATGTAGTGCCTTCCGTCCGGCCAGTGGTCCTTGTCGGTCCATCTCTTAAAGGTTATGAGGTCACAGACATGATGCAGAAGGCCATTTTTGACTTTTTGAAACACAAGTTCGAAGGAAGGTAAACAAAACTATATGTATAACTGAATTTTATAACAAGTACAAATAGGTCTAGCGAGAAGTTTAAAGCCACAAGAAGATGTGACTTTAGTGTTGATTTGGTTATATATTTGAGCTTGCTAGCAACATAGAGTTTATATTCCTAATCGATGTAAAAGTATCATTTATTTTTAAATACAAGGGTGGGATTAACATTTCACAAACTAATGATGAAAGTTCTGAGGTGGAAAAAGTTGGAATGATGCTGACTTTCAGTAATTTTGTGGCTACTATTTCAAACTTCTGTTTAAATATGATAATTAGCAGATCAAGCTTCAGTGGTACATTTCTTTTTATTTATTAGTACTTGTAATTTTGTTTATGTTTATTATTTTATTATAATGCTTATTCTGCATTATTAATCTACGCTTAATATATGAATTTATGATTAACTTGATAATCGTGGGCTTGTGAAACCTCTTTAGTTATTATTGAGCTTACGGCCGAAAATATTATTAAAGTTAAGATACCTTGATGATAAAATAGTGCATTTTAATTATTGTTGTAATTGAGATAGTTTGAAGAGTATGTTTAATTACCTACGTTCATTACTAGGTATACTTTTAGTTCTGATCTGTGTATGTAGCTTGCTTTGATGAACGTTACATTGTATTTGAAGAAAAATACAGAACCAAGATCAATTTACTTAAATTTTTTTTAACATAAGATACAATATTCAAAATGTTTAAGTTTTACATATATTTGTTAATGAACTTGTGACAATGATTAAATATTGTTAACTTTTGGCTCTTTTTTTGCAAAATATTAAGATAGCTGTCAGTAGAATGGTGTATTAAGAAATTAGAATGCCTTATCTCGAGATTCTGACAATCAGTTTTTGTTTAGTTTTATTTTCAATATGATAATAAATATGATATATTTACGTGCGTGTATTCTTTAACTATGTTTCCTTTTATGTAGAAACAAATTTTGTGTTTTTAAGGTGTGACTTTTGATGTTTTAACCACAAAATTAATAGTATTATTCCCAAAACAAATGACATTTAAACTAGATTAAAATATATTGCTCAAAACTCTAGTCATCAAGTACAACCAATGTTTATTTCTTGAAAAAGCAGACTTGGTTTTTAACATTTTAGCCGTATAATGAGCAAGTTTTCCCATTCCAAAGGGGAGTGACATGTGAAGTTTGATTAAAATTTGTTTTTTAGAATTCTATTTTAATAAAGACTCATTTTTATTTCTTGTATAAAACGTACTGAAACTTTAGTAGATTCTGTGTATTAATGATTGCTGAAGTAGGTGAACAGCTCGACTGAAAGATTCTGCTTATATCAAAGTTTCAAGACATACCAAACACCTTGTGTGGTACACAGCAAGCCTTGATTACGTTTGCCAGTGGTCATTACGAGTATACATTTTAGAGGACAGATTAAACATTTATGAACTCGTACAAACCTTTGCATTATTCCTTCACTTGGATATGACCCTTATACCTAGAAAGACATGTACAGAAGCTTGGTTAAGCAAATAGGAACTCTCTAGAACCCTTGAGCCTTTGCAAGAGCTAGAACAGTTTTATAACTACTGTTATTTTGTTCACAAGATTGTTAAACAAATGCAAAAACTTGCATGAAGAAAGTTTGTAAAGTATTTCTGAATAAGCCAAAATAGTTATACATTATTTTCTAGTTATAGAAAAGTTACATATGCCAATTTTCAACTGAAACACTCTACACCTTATTTGAAGGCTTTCATTATACCCCAGTATTTTAAAAATTAAATTTGTTTGCTAAAGGTAAGTGTTTAATAGTGGCCATGGTTTCCGTTATTTACTACTTTAGACAATATGAACAAATAATGAAACTTTATTTACAAGTCGTAAAAGATCTAGTAAGTGAGGAAAAGAGTAGCCCAAGAGTTGGCAGTGTTTTTGCATGAAATTAAAAACAGAACAAATAAAAAAAACTGCTGTTAAAAATATGAGACTGGTGATCAACTTTGAGTGTCACTGGTTCAATGAGTTCTTCACAAGTGGTTTTAGAAAAGTAAGAAGGATTTCCTTTCCCAGATATTCCATATTTCAAAATGTGCCCTGCTAAAAATGGATTAAACTGACTTATGAACTCAAGCAGCCCTAAAAAATTCCCAGTCTGCAGTGAACCAAATTTTTCATCTGTTCTTTGAAAAGCCATGCCATGTTCAGCTAACATACGAATAACAGCTATTACACGCTCCAAGACATGCTCTCAGTAATTGCACTTTTCTTTAATTTGTTTTTCCAACTCTTGTCACAAGCCTAAACCTTGTCTCCCAGTTATGTATGTTAGCATAGAGACTCAGTGGATATTACTTCTTTCATGATGATCAATTGCAATAGTATTTCACCAGTCATTGAACCCTTCTCTTTCAAGAAAATGTGAGGAAAATTTAGGGGCAAAACGTTTACAAACAAAGCCGAAAACTAACCCTGTTGATGATGAGTACAATAACCATTCTCTCTTGTATTGCTCACCAATACCCCAAAGAAAAGTTTTTGCACACAGTATCTCATTGGTTTGTCACTATTGAAAGTCCGGCAAGATTTGCCAAATGGCCTGTTGTGATGTTGACAGTCAGTGGGTCCACAAGCAATCCAGTAAGCCACATCATCAGCAGAGAATTCGAGCCACAATCCTGGAGCTTTTGCTTTGGTTTCTTCATCTTTTGTAGACTGAAGCATTTTACCATAGTCCAGTATATTTTCATTATCAGCAATTATTTCAATTTCGGACTGTCTTGTAGAGCAACTTGCATCAACATTAACACCAGAGATATCAAAATAATTTACAGGCAAAGTAAGATCAGTTGTGAGACTTGTGCCAGTTGAGCGAACCTGTGACACCTCAACATCATCATAATGTTCTGACCTTGAAGTGGACAATGTGGTATTTGTAAGTTTGGAGCTTGGTTCAACTTCAATCTTGTCAGAGTAAGATGCAGTACAAGTGACTTTTGGTGGCAGAGATGGGTTTTGATTTGGAAAATCATGTTGTGTAAGTTGAGTGGAAAAAATTAATCAGCTTTCCAGTCTTGGCCACAAAAGGCTTTGGATTTTAAGTTCATCAGTTAAGTGATGAACACGTTTCATCTTGCAGTCTGAAAAATACAGAAACAAAAAAACACAAAAAATATGGATTGTATATAGTTATAATTATTAGAAAAACACTGAAATTCATAACGAAAAATGTTGGTAAGACAGTCAAACATACTAAACTTAAAATCTGCATTTAAACAAAGATTGTCAGAAAGTTATCCTATGACCTAGGTCCATCAACACATAAACCATAAACATGAATTCATAAATGCCTTCATTGATTTCCTGCATTCTTATTGGTTGAAAACAATTCGAGACTGGCTTCAATCTATTTTAGGAGAATTAGTTTTCAATGATTGCAAAAGTGTCATTAAGGTTGTTGCAATGGTAGCTGTATGCAAGAAGCAATATCGGTGATAATATGCAAATCCATTGTGAGCCAAAATGTCTTCCAAAACAATTTGTGATCAACAACACATATTGTAGACCCTATATATACAGTGATCATTCTGTACTGGTACACATACAGAACGTATGATCAATTGTAAATTGTACTGCATATTGAACTACTAAACACTATCTTAATTCTAATCAAATATCAGAAGAATGTGTTGTAACCTGAACTCTGAGCTCAGTTTTGACCTGGGAACTCTAGATGAGCCAACAAACCATACCTCAACAAAATAGGCATGTGTATTTGCACGCCTGGATGCAAAGGCAAATTCAAAATGACAGCCTTACATTGGGAATAGTCCACTTTATTTTTTCAGGCTACAGTAGCATTTCCAGTGAAATTATACTAAACTAGTTACAGTATTTAGGCCTAACGTTATGGTCACTCGGTTCTCAAATTACAACACTAACGTTAGGCCTAATGCTAATACAGTGCAACTGATGTCACTAACGTTAAGCCTAATACTCAGTATTAATCTTGCTCACATGAACTTGTTCAATTCATGCACTTTTTCAGACAATCTCAAATTGATTTTGTTGATTTGTCAGTTCTTTACAGTATCTTTGTATGACCATTAGTAGTATAGTGTATACATAACGACATTAAGAATCAATGTCGTACATGATGAAACTGTAAAATGGACATGTCGTACATATCGAAGTCTTACGCAATTTGACCTAAAAGGTCGAATTATCGCCTCTAGACTGCTCCGATCAGCCAGTTGTTTTCCCAGCTTTTCACAAATGTAATAGAACACATACTGATCTGAATTTATAGTCGCAAAATAGTTGAATTACACCTAAAAGTTTGTCGTCGTTGTCTCTGTATTTCTGTCTTGGATTATTCGTTCATCTCATAAAAATATCACCAGAGGGCCAAGTCTAGGCATTATGACGTTAGGATAGGATCAAGGAGAAAGTAAGGAGGATATAATTGTGATCTCCATTTTTGGGTGTAAAAATGGCATATTTGACAAAATTTTCTTGGCTGTTTATAAATGGGGATGAAAACAAGGGTGCCGGTTTTAAATCACATTTAAGACTGGGAACCCTTGTATTTATCCCCTTAGTAAATCTCAGCTTTAGATCTGTTTTTATTATTACATAAACGCAAGGGAATACATACATGCCCAACTACTCTTATAGGTTGCATGTAATCTATGAATGGTGGTGTTGCTACAGTGGGATTCCTTTCCAAATTTTTTCTTGGTATGATAAATTTCAAAACATACACACAAAGGAGTTTTTTGTTTTTTTAGAGCAAGTTGTTTAAAGCCAAAAAATTACGGCTCAGAAAAGCCTTAGTTAGAAATACACTTATGAAATATTACAAAATGCACATGAATAATGCAATACTAATGCAAATAAAACTAAATCAAACGAGACTATAACCCAAATATAACGTACGAAAACAGAAGCCGAAAAAAACGTAAAACTATCCACGTCTCTACACATCTGTCACCATTTCATTTGACTTATGTTTCTGTGGTATTATACTGTTATTTTTCTGTAAATGTGACTGAATAAAGTAGTAAAAAGTAAAACAAAACAGTTCCACTGCCCATAACTTCTTATAAATAGCTACAACAGGAGGAATGATTGAAATATTTCTTTCAATACCAGATTTCACCCTCCCATGTTTTAAAAAAAATCTTTATCCAGGAATAAAAAAATGCAGGCATTTAATAATAAACAAGATGGAAGAAGCCGTAATCTGCTTTTAATTCTTGTGACAAGCTAAGGTTATATGCCATAAAGCTATTTTACTGACTTGGCTATACTTGTTTGTCATTAAGTTCAACTTCCTAATGATGAAACAGTGGTTTGTGCAAGTTAATATCATCTGAAAGCTAACCTCCCCTTGAATATGTGTGATGAGAATCTCTAAAATCAATAGTTAATGATGGCGAGATAGTACACAATGTCTGATTCAATGTGTGGTATCTACATAATCTTATTCTCTTTTCGGAAAGTGAAGTTATGTTCTTTCCCAACATCTGCAGTCAGAAACTACAAATGGTATTTCACCATCCAGAGGACAAACATGTGGGACTTTATGGGACCATTAGATATTTAATAACCAACAGAGGCATCATAAAGTACTGGTCAGGGTTACCTAAGACAGGGGAAACAAGAAAGATCCATATAGTACAAGAAGCCCGCTAGGAAGAGCTGCAGGACTTCCAAATGTTTCAGCTAGCACTTCACCATGATTCTAGAAATGCCTGGAATAGTAATAAGCTTTGCAAGAGAGAAAAAGAGTCACTTCCAATGCCCAAGATTGCATCTGATAACTAAGGTGAATGTATAATATGATTACAAGATGTTTCTACATGTTTCTTTCTGCTACTGATATTATACAAGGATTCTACATTTTTAAGGATATGTGTTGTAGACTTTTGCAGTAACTTTTTGAGGTAATGATACAGCCCTGGATTAACCATTAAGCAAAATAAGCTGGGCACAAAGGGAAGGGGGCACCACAGAGTTTTTACCCTTGCTATCATGCCCTTAACTCTTTCACTGCTACACTCAACTTTAGTCGATTTTTTTGTAACTGCTCTCATTTGCCGTGTTCTACTTAACTTTGCATTGTTTTTTTAACAATGGGAAGCGACATTTCTAGAATCATGGTGAAATACTAGCTGAAACATTTGGAAGTGCTGCAGCTATTCCTAGTGGGCTTCTTGTACTATATGGATCTTTCTTGTTTCCCCTGTCTTAGGTAACCCTGACCAGTACTTTATGATGTCTCTGCTGGTTATTAAATATCTAAGGGTCCCATAAAGTCCCACATGTTTGTGTTCTGGATATCCACACTGTTCATTAATATTGCTACCCATTCTTCCACCCCATGCTTTTACATTTAGCAGGACTTATTAGAGGTTGTGTTGATTTGTTGTTAGAGTTTTTCTTAGCCAATTTTCAACCTCTTGGCCCACAGATGGTTCAAGATTGAGGATATAACTCTCTACATGGCTGTCAAAAGTACTTGGTCAGGAAGAATGCCTCTCCTTGTCCTTTCTGCATTCTCAAACTAAACTATCAACTCGACAACAATTCCCTCCTTTCCACTGAAAACTCTCTATGGTTTTAGGAAACAACTTTTAATTGTCATAGTTTTTAAAATTAATGGTAAACTGTGATTCAAAATATTGAATAAAGAAGCATGTTCATAAAAGAAAAAAAACTGCAAATCAAATACTTGGTCAAGGATCTAAACCATTGTATCATAGTGACTTATTTTGTGACATTCTCAGGTAGAGAAGGAATTAACATATAAGCATTAAATCCACAGTATGTGAGGTTCATAAATAAGGTACTAAAAATTGAGTCATAAAAGAAATAATATGTATTTATTTCTTATGAATAACATGTATTTCACTAGATCATATGTTATTGAAACTTTTGTAGTTTCTGACTGCAGATGTTGGGGAAGAACATAACTTCACTTTCCGAAAAGAGAATAAGATTATGTAGATACCACACATTGTGTACTATCTCTTCATCATTAACTATTGATTTTAGTGATTCTCATCACACATATTCAAGGGGAGGTTAGCTTTCAGATGATATTAACTTGCACAAACCACTGTTTCATCATTAGGAGGTTGAACTTAATGACAAACAAGTATAGCCAAGTCAGTAAAATAGCTTTATGGCATATAACCTTAGCTTGTCACAAGAATTAAAGCAGATTACGGCTTCTTCCATCTTGTTTATTATTAAATGCCTGCATTTTTTTATTCCTGGATAAAGATTTTTTTAAAAACATGGGAGGGTTAAATCTGATATTTTAAGCCTTAATTTTTCAAGATTCAAAACTTTTCAAGAGGGCAAGGCTCTGTTTTTAAATTAAAATAATATAAAAGTATTCAATACCTTTCTCTGAATACTCCACTCAGTATGATTATTACACCTACAGCTTATTATAATATTATTTTTTTGTATATGTGTGTATATATTAAATAAACTCATTACTATACTTTGATTTTTGTAATGTTACTAGTCTGATCTTATTATTTAGTATGATTATGAAAGCATTTCTGATCAAACATGATTATCAGTAACATGTAATTAATTTGGGAAATTCCGAAGTTTATTAATAAATGTATTTTCAAAGTAAAAAAGATTTCATTTCCAATGTAAATACATTTTACAGGGAATTGCATTGATACAGATACCATATATTCTTTAAGCTTTAAGATGCTTTGTGAAAATCTTTCTAACTCCATGTCATATATTAGAATATGTCTATTCAAGGTATTTCTTATTTTATTGAAGGATTATCATTACCCGGGTGACAGCTGACATTTCCTTAGCAAAGCGATCTCTGCTGAATAATCCAAACAAAAGGGCTATAATGGAGAAAACTAGCAGTAGATCATCATGCTTAGGTAAGATAACATACTAGAACATGGAATATTGATCAATTGAGGCAATAGCATAACCATTAAATTTTCTTCTTACACTCTTTCAAGTGATAACAGTGTAAAACATGGTAAAAGATACGAACTCTAGAAGAAAGATGACTTAACTTAACTAATAAATTTAGTTACATTTTTTTTGTAATATTGGTAGTAATTTTTACCCCTGCAGAGCTTTCTATATGATTATACTGAGTGTAGAAGTAACAGTACATAAAGTAGTCCTTTCTTTATGATGTCAGATAATGTAAATGTAACATTAAATAGTGTATTCCTTTGCATATGACAGTAATGAGTGTACCAGTAGCATTAGATAATGTAGTCCTTTCTGTATGGTAGAGAGTTTAGTAGAGTTGGATAAGGTAGTCTTTTCCATGTTATAGCAGTATATGTACCAGTAGCATTAAGTAATCTGGTTTTTTGCATGTTATGATAGTGAGGGAAGTAGTAACATTTAACAATGCAGCCCTTTCTATATGATGATAGTGAAGGTATTAGAGGCATAAGGTAATGTAGACCTTATTATATAGTTCCTTGTATGTGATGGTTATAAGTATACTAGTAGCATTAGATAATCTATTCCTTAGCATATGATAGTAGTGAATGTAACAATAGTATTAGATGAAGCAGTTCCTTCTATTGGTTGGAAGTGAGTGTACAAGAAGCATTAAATAATGTAGTCCTTTGTATGTAGTGGTTGTAAATATACTTCTTGTATTAACATAACATAATATTTTGAAACAATGTTGGACCTATTGGTCAATCTTGGCTTTGAACTAAATTAAAACTATATTTCTAAAAATATATTAATGCCAGCCCTTATCATAGGTATACTTAACAAGCTTTCTCTTAAACTCACTCAAATTTACTGCTTCCATAACATCTGAAGCCAATTATTCCAAAGGCCATTCATCCTGTTAGAGAAAAAAAAAATGTCATAGATGAAGATTACTACAACTCTGCCAAAATTTATATTTGTGTCCCCTAATCCTTCTGTTCCCACTTTAAGGTATGAAAACAGATGATGCATCTATCCTATCAATTTCATTCACAACTCTTTTTTTCAAGAGAAAACAATCTGAGAGATTTTAGTCTCTCCTTGTATGACAACCCAATCCCCCCATCCCAAGTACCATTCTAGTAACCCTTCTCTTAACCATTTCCAACTAATTTAGTGTCTTTTCTACGTTAAGGAGAACAAAACTGAACACAATATTTCAAATGTGGTCTAACTAGTGACCTATATAATGAAATTATAAATTATTTAGACTTGTATTAAATATTTTTTATATAAAACCTAAAATCCTATTTACCCAACCACTGAGAACAGCACATTTGCTTGAATGGACTTTATTAGACTGATCATCTATTACACCAAGATCCCTTTCTTTCTTTCATGACACTGTTAAGGTTATTCCCATCCAAAGTATACTCTTACCCTTATATGTAAAAGCAGTAACATTTTAAAGAATGTCAAAACATTTGTAAGGCCAGGTTTTCCCTTAGTGAAACCATGTTGACTATCCAATAAAAATCTAACCTTTTTAATTGACTTTTCAAAGCATCTTTTATCAGAATTTCCAAAACTTTTCCCACAACTGATGTAAGATGAAAAAATCTGTAATTACTGGGACAATTTTTATCACCTTCCTTGAAAAGAGGAGTTACATAAGCTAAATTCCAATCCTCTTGTTCAAGGACTGATAAAAAAGTATTGTAGAGTAGCTCACATATTCAACCTTTAACATCCCTTAAAACCCTTGGGAATTATCTAGCCCAGGAGACTTATAATTTTTTAAATTTCACAATTTTTTCTTAACTGGCTTAGAATTAATGCAGTCATCTTTTTTGGTCTTGCTTCTGTCTGTCAATTGTTCAGGTTGCAGAATACTGTGTAAATCTTTGTTATTAAAAACTAAAGAACAAGCAAAATTCAATATCCCAGTCATCTCATAATTATCACATACTAGCTTTCCTTTATCATCTGTCAAGGATTCTACCCCCATCCTAACATTTTGTTTACCCTTAATGTATTTTAAAAAGTCATTTTTGTTAATTTTAACATTTTGAGTTAACAACATCCCTTTTGGTGCCCTAATTTCATGTTTCACCAACTCTCTTGATCTTATATAACTTTCTAAATCTTGTGTCAAACCAGTCAGTTTAAATTTCTTAAATTTATGATGCATTTCTTTAATTTCATTACTTATTTTCTTTGTAAGCCAACCTGATTTTTTTACTTACAGCTACTCTTTTCTTTTTATAGTGAATATGTTTACCTTGAATATTAAGAAATGTATTTTTAAAAATATTCCACTTCTGATTAGTATCTCCAAATAACTCGGCTACCCAGTTCATAACAGATAATTCTTGTTGTATCCCTTCAAAAATTGTTTTTTTGAAATTTGTAATCAAAATATTCTTATTCCTTATCCCCATATGCTGCCAAGCATTGAGCCTAATAGAGCTATGAACACTTGAATCAGATGTTACCCAGGTTTCATCCTCTCAATCATATCTATATTTGAAGTTAATAATAAATGTAAAATAATGTTGTTTCTAGTAGGTTCCATGATTAATTGGTGAAGCAAACCATGTTGAACAGTTTCCAAAAACCTTTCTCCTTCTCAATTTGACTCTAGCATTTCCCAATCTATATACCTGAAATTAAAATTACCCTAAATTATGATTTCATTAACAGCTGAAATCTTAATTTCATTGCAAAGTTTCTCATTGATTTTATCAGTATCATGTGGTGGTATGCAATAACTTCCTACTAAAAGCCTTTTCTTTTCATATCCACTAACAGAAGCTAAAATAGGTTCAATACCCTTGCTATTATCTTTAATATTAACTTCAGTAAGATGTAACTCACATTTTGCATATAAAGCCACTCCTCTCCCCACCTTTAGTATTCTCATTCCCATTAAATAGTCTTGTAAACTAGTATTTCAAATAAATTTTTATCACCAAAATCACCTACATTTAACCATGTTTCAGGAATTTCCATTACATCAAAATTCTTAAACAGTGTAAACTTTTCTATATGATGGTGGTGAGGGAACAAGTATCATTAAATAACATAGTCCTTTGTATATGATGATTTTAAGCAAATTATTGGCAATTCTGTTTTGATTTTATACCTTTCTAGCTAAGGTTCAAGAAGAGATAGAAAGAATATTTGAAATAGCTCGAACTTTACAACTTGTTGTGTTAGACTGTGATACAATAAACCATCCCTCCCAGCTTTCCAAGACGTCCTTAGCACCCATTATTGTCTATCTTAAAATATCTTCTCCAAAAGTAAGTATGGAATATTTTTATACTAATTTTGATATGCTCAAACATTTTTTTGCTCAGTAGTGTGGATCACCAATATTTTAGCATATCTGATAAATTCACAAAACTTATTTATTAACAGCATGATTGACGAGAAACATTACAATATTTTTATGTTCTTCCTTCTGTTGTTTATTCAGCTATATGTCCTATCTACATTATTAATATATTTTGTGAACTCAAAAGATTTTTTAGTTCAACAGAATGATTTTCTAATAGTGTACTACCACTTTTTTAATTCAGATGTGTTTTGTATCCTAGTTTTTGTGTCTTCATTGATTTCTATAGTTACAGCTACTGTATTAATGACTTTGTATGAAACTGTTTTATAGCAAGTGTATTATCTGTATAATAATTTATAGTACAATTATTTGTTTTGAATATTAGTAAAATAGAATTCTGTCTGTTTTGTTTTATAAATTTATTTTTCATTTACAAACTTTATTTTCTGAAATTTTGAAGTGGTTCACTTAGATGTTACAACTGTTGTATTTTCTTTACATATTTTGGTTATATAAATCTAATTATGTCCCTTAAATACTGACATTTGATACTGATTGTTGTATTTTTTAACAAAATGTGATTATGCATATTGTAGATCCTATAGTAGAAGTATGCTTCTTATCATAGGTCCTTCAGAGATTAATCAAATCTCGAGGAAAGTCTCAAAGTCGAAATTTAAATGTCCAGATGGTTGCAGCAGAAAAATTAGCTCAGTGTCCTCCTGTAAGTGTGCATCTTCTACAAGCTAATTCCTTTTGTAGCTTTATATCTTATTTTTAAAAAGAAAAACATAGATCTTCCTGTAACTATATATCTGGATTCTTTAAGGGAAAATAAACTCATGTTGTACCCATTTATCTTTTCTCTATATCTCTCTCTTATATTCACTTATAACTGTTCATATTCTTTTATTAAAAGTTATTTCATCTTTTAACTTTTCTTATTTCTTAAATAGTAAGCTAACTACTCTTTTAACTGTTCACCTTGTTTTTAATGAAAAAGCTAGTTTCTCTTGTAATTATTCATAATGTTTCTTAAATAAAAATTTAACTCCTCTTTTAAGTCTTAATATTTTTATTTCAGTAAAAACTTTCTTCTCATTCATGAAAAAGTACTGCTGTTTTAACTGTGTCTTCTGTCTTTAGAATAACTGAATAACCTTCTGTTGTTTTATTCACCATATCAAGCCATTATAATGAAGTGGGGAACTATTTTCTGTGTAATGATTACAAGTATAAATCTTCTACTCAGTAATTTGAAACTTGTTTGATTCTTGCAAAAGTTAGTTTATCCTCTGAACTTTAACAACTGTTGATTTATATTTATACTAAGCAAAGTATTTCTTTCACTTCAAATTCACAATAATTTGGGTAAAACCATTAAAAAAGAATGTTCATATTGTTTTAGATTTCACAAACTCTGGCATTTATAGAGTATTTATTTTATTAAATTAAAAAGAGCTTAATTAATCTTTGTAAAAAGTTTAATTCAGAAATGTTCTGTTTCATTCACTTTTTTAGAAATCTCTTTTTCAAGGTTACAATATCTATTTATATAGATGAAACTGATAAGAAAAATCACAAATTTGAAATTTAACTTAAATATTCTTAATCAATCATAATAATTTTCTTAATTCTTTGAAAAAAAGGAATTTTGAGGAGGGAAGTAAATTTCACTGTTAATTAAAAGAAAAAGAAAGAAATCTGATTAACTGAACATTTAATTTAACTTAAGTTCTTGACATTATTTCTGTGACTTATGTTTTTGATTGGTATCCAAGCCTATCCTCTGTTAATTTGTTTAGAATTATTCATTTTTAAGATATTATAAAATCCTCATACTTTTATTTTGTGTGATTGTAAATTTATTTTTAAAGTGTTTCATGTTATTTACTTTTATAGTTTTCATTTTGATAAACCACTGTAATGCTAAAATCAATGTTTATCAGTGCATCATTTTATCTTTTGACTTCAGAATGACTTTGTAATCCAACAGTTTTTAACATCATTATTTTGATCTCATGTGTTAAGTGTCAAGTATATTGGTTAAGATATATAACCATGTATAGTTTTTCTATCTTGCACAATATCTTTGCTCTCTAAGAAAGTGAAAAGTTTATTCTAAAAGGAAAATAGTCAGATGTTGGAATAGTTGTAACTGTTACATTTATTTCTGTAGGAAATGTTTGATGCAATACTCGATGAGAATCAGCTAGAAGAGGCATGTGAGCACCTGGGGGAAATACTGGAGGCCTACTGGAAAGCTTTACATCCAGTAGAGAAAGCACCTCCGCCAACTGTTTTTCGTCCTATTCCCTCTCCTCGACTGGATCCAACTGCAGGAAATACTGGTCTGATGAGACATAATTCTACTCCACCAATCAGATTCAAATCTCATGGTGACAAACCACATACAAGAATAACAGATGAGGTGTGATATTTCTTTTCATGAAAAGATCATAGTCAGAATGTATATAGAAATTTATTCAATAATTTACTATCACTTCTTTGTATTTGATTGGTTTACAAAAGTAAAGAACAATTTGCTGCACGTTAATTTTAACTAAAAATCTTACTGTCACAACCTTTTCAGTATGCAGCATGTATAAAAATGGTTTCCTGTTTTTGAAATGCAAAGGGTAATTAGTATTTAACATAACATAATGTTCAGGGGCAATAGGAGACATATGGTTCCATCTTGGCTGTTCCATCTTCTAATCCAAACTAATACCTTTGAAAAATAAAAGTCGGCCCTTAACATTTATATATCTATCAAGCTTTCTTTTAAACTTATTTAAATTTACTGCCTTCACAACATCCAAAGGCAACCCATTTCATAGGCCAACCACAGTATTTGAAATATAAAACTCTTTTAACTGAAGATGTATTTGGGTCTCCTAGTTCAAATAATTCTCACTATTAAGTATAAAAATGTTCATACATCAGTATTATAAATGCCTTTTACAATGTTAAAACACTGCAGTCAGATCCCCTCTAACTTTTCTTTTTTTAAGAGAAAACAACTTTAAGGATCTTATTCTCTCTTTATATGACAATTCCTTCACTCTGAACCCTTTCTAACAATTCAATATCTTTCTTAAGGTGAGGAGGCAAAGACTGAATATAATACTCCTATACAATGAAGTTGTAACCTCTTTAGACTTGTATTCAACTGTAAATGCAAGCTAAAATCTTATTTGCCCTACCATCAACAACAGTACACTGCTTGGATGGCTTAAGAGACTAATCAACCATTACCTTGAGATCCTTTACTGTTAAGGTTAGCCCCATCCAAATTATACCTATAATTCAAATTATGTGACCCATATGCAGTATTTTGCATTTGTCACAAATAAAACACATCTGCCATTTATTTGCCCAACTCACTAAATGATATAAATCCTTTTGTAAAGCAGTACCATCCTCTTCAAAGTCAGCAACGACAAAGACCTTGATATCACCAGCAAATTTAAGTAGTTTATTGATCATTTCTTCAATTTATGTCTCTGGTGTAAAGAGCAAAAATAGCAATGGTCCTAGGATAGAACTTTGTGACATTAGTCCAGCTTGACTAACTACATTTGTAACAACCCTCTGCTTTTTTCCAACCAGCCATTCTTCTATCCAATTAGCTACATTATACACCACACCTATAGAAATATTTTTTTCACATCCCTTTTATGTAGCACTTTGTCAGATGCTTTCTGAAAATCCAGATCCACAAAATCTATACACTTACTCTCATGTATGTAAGAGTAACATTTTTAAAGAATATCAAAAGATTTGTAAGGCAAGATTTACCCTTAGTAAAACCATGTTGACTATCAAATAAAATTCTAAATTTTATTAAATAACATTGCAAAGCATCTTTTATCAGACTTTCTAAAACTTTTCTTATGGCTGATGTAGGCCTATAATTACTGTGACAACTTCTATTACCTATCTTGAAGATAGGAAAGATATTAGCAAATTTTCAATTTGTTGGTACTTATCTACTATACAAGGATTTACAAAGAAATTTTAGCATAAGGTTCACATATCCACTTCATGACCTCCTTTAAAAACCATAAGGAAATATTATTACCTGGCCCAGGAACCTTACCATTCTATAAATTTCTTAATTTTATTTTAACAAGCTCAGACTTTATGCAGTTGTCTTGTTCAAATTTGTTTTCATCTATCAGTTCTTCAAAATAAGGAATACTGCTTTAGCCTTCATTAGTAAAAACTGAAGAAAAAACAGAATTTAATGACCTAGCCATTTCAGAATCATCAGATACAAATCTTTCTTTGTCATCCTACCCCATCCAAACATTTTGTATTTGTAGAAATCTCTTCTGTTAATGTTTATGTTTTCACACAACATTTATCATACATCCCTTTTGATGTCCTAGTTTTCTATGTTACCAACACTCTTAATCATCTATAATAATCTATAATAATACTAAATTTCTCAAATTTGTGATGATTTTCTTTAATTTTATCTCTTTTACTCTTTGTGAGGCAACCTGGTTTTATACTTGCAGTTACCCGTTACTTTCTGTAATGAATATATTTATTTTAAATATTGGAAAAAAAATTATTTAAAAATTGTCCACATTTGCTCAGTGTTTCCAAATAACTTAGCTCCCCAATTAGAAAACAAAATTATTGTTGCATCCTTTCAAAATTTGCTTTTTTTTTAAATTTGGAAAAAATATATGTAATTATTTTTTATTTCCAAATGCAGCAAAACATCAGACCTTATATTACTTGTACCGAGATGTTCTCCAATTTCAACCCTCTCTTTATATTAGAAGTTAAAAAATAAATCTAAAATAGCATTATTTCTAGTGGATTCCTTGACTGACTGATGAAGAAATCCATCTTGAACAGTTTCCAGGAACCTTTCTCCCTCATGGTTTCATTCTAGCATTTCCTAGTCAATATGTTGGAAATTAGAATAATATGACTTCATTAAGACCTGAAATTGTAATCTCACTATAAAGTTTCTCACCAGTTTTTCAGATTCATCTGGTAGTCTGTAACAAATTCCTGCTACCAGCTTTTTCTATTGGTATCCACTAACAGAAACCCAAATGGATTTAGTCTCCATGCTATTATATACTTATAATCTCAACTACAACAGGATGTAACTCACACTTTACATATAGAGCCACTCCTTCCCCACCTCTTTACCACTCTTTCCATATTAAATAACCTATAAACATGTACTTCAAAGAAAGTTCTGTCGTCAAAATCATCTACATTTAACTGAGGTTGCAGGTATTCCCATTATTATCTTTGGAAACATACATATGAATGTTTTACAAATATTATAACCACATGAAATCCAATAGCTTATTTTATAATAATTCATGTTAGATATTGTGCAAAATGCCAATTTTCAGTCACATACTCAACTTTTATAGCTTTTGTCTCCTGACATGGATCAACATATCATGTTACCGAGGTCTCATGAGATGCAAGAAAATCAGGATTTGGCATCTCCCTCTGGAAGTAGCCTCCACCGAAGTGAATATAACAGTTCTATGAACTGGCCAGATAACAATGACCCTTGTTTGGACTTTGGGTTTATGGACAAAATCCTTGTTATGGGGAAAGCACATAGCCCTCAGTTTCAGCAGGTCAAAAATGCAAAAGATTATGATTCCCAACACCAACCAGAGGAGTGTGACAAGCAAGATCATCATAGAGAACAGAGACTTTCTGGTTATCCAGTGAATGGTATGTAACACACCATTATGGAATGAGATGTCCAGCGATAGAAGTGAAACAGATGTCTCATTTATCCAGTAAACAAACAGCAAGTGCTATTATGGGTTGTATGAAACATTTAGCTTAGTAATATCTTATGTCCTGTTAAAATGTAGTACCAGCTCTGTGACTGCTAAAGGGTCAAAAATATCTAATTATGTAGGAAAAATTGTTTACCTTCTTAGACATACTAACAAACTCACTACTGATATATATAATATTCATTAGATGTTGTTACTTTCCTTATGCAAATTACTTAAACATACATATACTAAATATGTGATAAAATTCTCATTAAACTTATAAATAAACATATGATTACATGTATGTATGTATATATATATATATGTATATATATATAAAGCATGCTCAATGCCTATTAAACGCCATTAATAATCCTACACTTATTAAAAATCACAGGTATAACAACATGCTTACACCAGTTATTTAAAGAATACTATTACCAATTTTTCACACACTGACAAAACACAGTTATATACGATATGGTAAACATTGTTACCACTATTACACCCACTGAAAGTACAGATCTACTTAAACACATAACAAACAGGTCTTTTACTCACTAAGCACACATGATTATACCTAATATTTGTTGGATATTATCACTAGATTTACACAAACTAACATCATCTTCACTGGTATCTAGTAAAATGAGCTTTCATATATATATATATATATATATATATATATATATACACACACACACACACACACAGAATAGCACAATGTAAAGACAAAAGATGTCTTGTCTTGTAAAATTTGTCACTGGTTTCACAAACACTAAACGAACATATAGACTGTTATATATACATATTAATGATTTGCCAGTCTCACATACATAAAGGACAGATATATGAGATATTTATTAAATATTTTGAATAGCCTTACCAGATATTTAGTACATTTTGTCACTTGTAATAAACATATTAGCAAAATAACTGTAGTTTACTAATTCCATTTCTTTCTAATTTTATTCCAATAATTTGTTTATAATCTTAGTAACTTTAATGATAAGAAAAGTCAAATAAATTTAAGATGAAATATTTAGAGGATCACCAGCTACAAATATACAAATCTGTAATGTGACATAACCTAGGAGTGCAGAATTCTGACTTTGTTATTTACATATAGGTAATGGTCAAGTTGTGTTTACCAACTTACAATTGTAATAATTTGGTTTAATCATACAAGTTAAGAAATCAATTGAAAATTGGATTTGTTAAGTTTGTTTTGTTTTTGAAACAGAATGTTTGTAATATTAAAACTGATGAATTATCATAAAAAGACACACAAAGTGACTGGATTTGTTTGGTATGACTTGAAACTTATTTCAAAACAACAACCAAATATGATCCTTTAGGGCAATGAGACTGTGTATATTTTGTAAAATTATCTTTCTGTCACCTACATGGTATATATTTGTACATTCATGTCAGGATCCTGTATGAAATAGCAGTGAAAGAATTATATAATAGTTTATACAGGATTACTTATGTAGCGTGCATGATCACCTCATGCTAGAATCACCACCTTTTTAATACAAATTACTCAGAGTCATTCTTGCAAAGTCCACAAGTAAGGAGTATATAAAATTAAACCTTAAAATAATCCTATGATTAGATACGTTTCAACATGTTTAAAGTAACAGCTTCCAATGTCCAGCTGTGGAGTATGTGATTTCTCATGTATATTTGAGCTCAGTAACTCTTTACTTCAGTTTTTGTAAATATATATACACATTTTAGTGATTCAATTATTTTTCCACGTTGTGTGACAGTAACTCATTGAAAACATATTTTCCTAGTGAGTTCTTAAACTGAGATTAATATGAGTCATCACATAAACTATATGTTTAAGGCTAATCCTTAATAAGTAAAATGAAAACCATATTACCCAGGCTGTTCTTAACAACAAACAGAATGCTACCATATTTTAATTAAAGTTTCTTCCTTATTGATTGGTAGTGACAAAATAATAGAAAGTATTACTGATTTTGTCTGACAACTTTAATTTGTACTGAATGTTGCATGATTTATTAGCCTTTTTTATAGATCAGTTGTTTGTATGGATTGAATAAGATAACTTAAAGTAGAAATTTGCATACTATTTTTGTCTGTGGTTGTATTGTTTCTTATGATACCAATTTATGCTTTTAAAGTTAGTTTCATAAAATTCCAATATAGCTAGGTATAAATGTGAAATAGTTTCATCTTCCACAACTCTTCCTCCATTATTTACACTGTAAAAAAACAAAAAATGTTCACATTAAATAACTTCATTAGCATCCTTGTGTTCATCGTTTACATTGAATAGCCTCTTTAATATCTCATATTCATTGCTTACATTTGAAGAACATTTTGTGGTATTTTTACATCCAATGCTCACATTAGAGATATTTTCTTTTGCTTTGCATATAGTCATTCATAATATTTCTTCAATGTCTTTATGCTCATAAAATATGGTGGAGAAGCATTTTAGGTATTTTTAAATTCCTTTTTTCATATTGTCAAAACTACCATATCATAAAACATAATAATTATTCACACTTTAAAGTTTCTTCAGTGTCCTTACATTTATAGTTTATGTTGTGAAACTGCTGCAAAGCCTTTATGTTTGTTATTCACAATACAGAATTAACACAGTTTCCTTATGTTCATTATTTACATTGAAAACTTCTTTGAACTCTTGTATTTAATATTCATAAGTCAATTACTCTGGTGACTTTAAACTCATTTTTATATTAAAAAATATTTTGTAGTGTTACATTAATTATTTTAATTTGAAAACTTCTACACAGTTATCATATCTATTGTTAATATAGAAAAAAGATTTTGATATTCTTGTAAATCACTGTTCACATTGGAAAAATCCTTTGGAGTCCTTATTGTTCAAACTTAACACATTTTCTGGTATTTTCATATTTATAGTTCGTATTGAAGGACATCTTTATTACACCTATAAGCATTGTTTATATTGAAAAACAACATCACTATTCTTATTTTAGATGTTTACATTTGAGAAGTTCTTTAACCTGGTAATATTATTTTCTTCAAATTTGATGACTTATTAGTTGCTATATTAATTGTTTACAAAGAAAAGCTTTTTATTGTTTTAATTTTTAAAAAAATATTCACATTTAAAGGACAACTGATATTGTTATTCTAAATATCTTACACTGGAGAACTTCCTTATATCTTTACATTCATTTTCTTGAAATCTTGTGTTGTTCAGATTCACGTAAGTATTAACATTAACAGAATAATCATTTACTCATCCTGTATTTTTCTAAACATTTAAATATTTATTCATGGTTACAGTTTGTTTGTTTGTTTTGAATTTCACACAAAGCTACTCGAGGGCTATCTGTGCTAACTGTCCTAATTTAGCAGTGTAAGACTAGAGGGAAGGCAACTAGTCATCACCACCCACTGCCAACTCTTGGGCTACTTTTTACCAACGAATAGTGGGATTGACCGTAACATTATAACACCCCCACGGCTGAAAGGGCGAGCATGTTTGGTGCAACAGGGATGCGAACCCGCAACCTTCAGATTACGAGTCGCACGCCTTAACATGCTTGGCCATGCTGGGCCACTCATGGTTACAGTCATTAATTTTTTTTCCTTTTAATCTAACTATCAGTAGTTTTACTGACTGTTTATGTTGGAAGAACCTGTTTGGCATCTTCACATTCAAAGAACTATTTTTTCATTACTACCTTCATACTTAACATTAAAGATATACTTTTATATACTTATACCTGTTTGCAGTTTATTAAACCCTCTTAAAGTCTTGATTTAGTTTGAAAGAAGGTTATTTTGTTGCATTCAGTATTAGAATACAAAGAATTATTTCTTTATCTATACATAAATCTATATTATTTATTCATTGATCAGACTGTCAGAAAATTCTAAGATGGATATATATAGTCACTGATCTATGATAAGTACACAGCGTTTTTGTATCCTAAAATTCATTATTCACATTATAGTACCCTTATTGGCATCCTCATGCTAAGTTTCACTCTCATTAAGAACCTGTTTATCTTTATATTAATCATAACATAAATTATTGCTTTATCATTGTATGTTATGATTATATTTTAATAATAAACTCTGCATTTCTTTTATTTATTTGTCACATTAGAATAACTTGAATAACAATGTTTCCATGAGAAGAATTAGTGTTTTAATCTAACATTCACTTTTTACATTTAAATAATTGTTCACCTGTAATGTATAGTTGCTAATCATGTTAAGAAAACTGATTCCTTAATACATGAAATACATCATTTACCTAAATATTTTCTATATTTATGAACATTGCTGCTTACACTGTTAAACACACTATCTCAACTATGAGCATCCTGTTATCTCTCTAAAAACTGCAATTTCTCATGCTCATAATCATATATTGCTGTACTACAATATGACAAATATTTGTAAGAAAAATCTTTGTCTCCATACACTTGCCTTTTTAAAAGGCAAATACGCTTCAGTACAACCGATTTCTTTATCGTTAAAAATATACTTTTCACTTATTTCATATCATGTGAAATGCACCTCTCTTTGAAAAATAATTAGAATGTTTGATGATATTCACTGTTTGATTTATTAAAATAAGTTTCTTTTTTCATTATTTTAGACAATATTATTAAGGATGGATAAGTTTTGTTACTGATTTACACATTGTAGGAAAGGAAAAGAGAGTTTATTGGGCTTATAGAATAACTTATGAAAGTGATTACTGATTTAGGTTTGGAATGTAACCCAGACTATCAGTAGTTTTATGGTAATTGCATGTTTATATAGTATAATTGTTTACAATGACGAAAAAAAATGTCAGTTTACATTTTGGTACATAAACAAAGAAGTCGGTTTGTAGAGGATGTTTCAAACACTGGAACCTTACAGACTCCCAGAAGAGCACAAACAAGTAAAATAACAACCTTTAAATCCTGAATATGCCCATGTACCTCTTCTTACTTAATATTTGGATTTACACATTCTACAGGTGTGATAGCCCATAACTTCCTAACTACGGCATAAGTACACTATTAAAAAATTGAACCAAACTACAACAGTCAGGGCTAATCAAGCAGTTTCTTGTCCCGTAAAAGAACGTATCTTGTTAACAGTAAAATTTGACATTCTTAAGCTAATATTGTTTCAACAAAGCATGTTAACAATAATGAGAGAATCAAATTTATATATAAATATATATATATTATTTATTCATTATTGTTGATATGCATCGTTTAAACAATCTGTAATTCAAGATTATTATTGAAACAACTTTCTGTTCTTTTGTGTATCTCAGGACAGCGGGTAAGGGTATTAATATTTTTACTAATAAATCGGAGAACAACGTTTCGATCTTAGATCATCTTCTTAGTTAATCTTCTTTATTAGTAAAAGTGTTAATACCCACACCAGCAGTCCTGAAATATTTTTACTTCAGGTTAGTGCTCTTTTGCTAAAACAACTTTTTTCAAAATTAATAAAATGTATTACCCTAAAAACCGTTACAAATAAAGATTTTAATCACCTTATAAATATTCATTTTCAGTGTTTTTAAGACAAAATTTATTCATTTGAAAAAGTTACTTTAAAATAAATAATGTTTTATTACACTGCTGTTAAGAGGTATGTTTTTAGAACTGTTTTCAATTAGCCAATGACAATTCCAGTAAAAGGAAAACTTTTTTAGTTGCTTCATATTTCACCTTATGGCTTTTTCATAAGCTTATCATTATATTATATTCAAGTTTACTCCAAGTATTAGTAGGCCTGGAATGACTCGTAATTCATGGTTTCGAATCTCCGTCATACCAAACATGCTCGCCCTTTCAGCTGTTGGGGCATTATAATGGGAGGTCAATCTCACTATTCATTGGTATAAGTGTAGCCCAAGAGTTGGCAGTGGGTGGTGATGACTAGCTGCCTTTCCCTTTAGTCTTACACTGCTCAATTATGGACGGCTAGCGTAGTTTTGCGCGAAATTCAAATCAAATCAGACATTCTTAATGATCGTTTCGGAAGAAATCGTAGAACGAAATCTTGAGCAATAAACGACAAACTTTGAATTTATAACTCGTTCTTGTGTATTTTATTACTTTGTTCTAGTAATAAGTTCCAGTTGGCATTAAATATGTTAATACATACGTGATCATGTGAAAGGTGTGGAGTTTTACAGTTTGAAATATAAACACAAAAAGTAAAAGTTTTGTATTTTACAGAATAGCTTATAATCACTAGAAATAATTTTCAGTTTGCTATTAAAAAGAAAATTAGTGTTTCAGGTCGACAGAATTATGTATAGTTACTAACAATGTGTAGGGTTAATTTGGAAAGTCAAATGGACTTACACACTTGAAAGTAAGCAATGGGGTGTTGTAGGTTTACAGCATTGTTCATAGTCAATAAATGAATGGGTTCACGAGTTTGCAATTCAGAATGGTAAACAGGAGTTTATCTGTCTTATAGGTAGGATGTAAACATAGTTATTGAAGGTTTCAGAATTTTTTACCCAATTATAAGAAAGATGTGGATTTATAACTCAGGATGATAAGCACAGCAGCTTGTTAGACTTACATGGAAGGACTTAAACATTGAAGGGTGGTAGATATGTGTAATATGTTTGTAAAAACTGAAGCTTGTAAAATAAGGTTACCCAAGTTGTGTTTTTACTCAGTTTATTTTGTAAGTCAATGAATTAAGTGACAGCAACTCATCTTTGAGTTTTAATAGTCGTAAATGCTTCAAACAAAAACTTAAATGCAGTATTTTATACTTACGCGGTTATCAGTTAAATACTATACCATGTAACAGAAGTAACGTACGCAGTTATTTATTGTAAAGAAAAATCTCATCATCTGAGATTACCTTAAGCAATGCAAGGATAACTCGCAGTATTTCAAAATTCTCTATCTTTAATGAAGTTGTATAAATTTTCTCCCTGTCTTAATGCTTGGTTGATTTCGCTTCAGAAATTTATCCTCAATAACTTTCGATTTAATTGCACACATAGTTAACATTATAAAAATTATATATTCTTTCTAAAAGAGCAAATAAACACCAAAAACATTACTTAGTTTTTTTCAAGCGTAACGTCAGTAAGTAATATTGGATTTTATTTATGGTATATGATAATATTTTTGAAAAAAGTGAGAGCTCGAAACCATTGTACGACAACTTTTGATGAACTTTTTAGAATTAGCACTTATATGTTCTTATACTTTATTTTATTCAGTGTACATAGCTAGGAACCGCATATCTTCTGCTGTGAATGGAAGTGGTTATTAGTAAATCATTAACAAATATTTTGTCATTTTAGCTTTTCATTTAATCAACAAATTTTTAGTAGGCTTCAAAGAAACAGTTGTATAGCTGGTAACCAACTAACTGAAGTTTAGAACTCATGGTAAAATGATTCAGTTAGGAAGGTTTATAATAAAATTGGTCAATGTTATTGATATTTGAAGAATTTATACCAACAAAATATTTCATTAAATTAGGAGAGCTTTAAAATCAAATAGAAAGTAAAATGTTACATGGAATAACTGAAATTAATTCTTTCACAAGTAGATGACTTGCGTTCAGCTTTCTTTAGTTCTTGTAAAGATCCTGAGTGGCTGTACGTTTTCTAAATATTTCGAAATTATTTTACGTGTGAAGTGGTTCTGAAAGTTTAAAGCAGTAAATTTATGTTAATGAAAATTAACACGTTTATCAAATAGACGTTGTCATTTGATAACGATCTAACTCACGATTGCGAGAACATGTATTTATTGGCTTGAAATAATAAAACTTTTATTAACTGTGTGCAGTTACACACATTAAAACATTTACATAAGCTTGGCTTCCTTCCCATCACATATTAAAATATTTCATATGTTCATAAAATGTAAATAAATTAAAATTAGTCTTCTGTACATAATTATATTTGTACAGTTACAAAATATCTTGCTCTGCAGATTATTCAAATACTTGGCACATATTTGGTGTATATTTTTGAACGTTTTATTATTCTAGCTACATAGTTTCTGGAATTTTATCAGTGTGATGACTAGAAGTGACGATATTCATGTATAAATGTCTTAACAGTACATTAAAACTGTTAGCCAATCTTTTTAAATGTAAAACTAGGCATAATTCATACCGTAGAGAGTACATAGTAGCAAAAAGCTCTTTGTCTCTAAGTAGTTAGTATCACATTTGGTTTCTTTGTAGTCTATTTTGTAATATTCTTATCCATGTTTAGATCGGACTTCATATTCTTGTTTCGAAGTGGTTACTGGTATTATGTAAAAACGTGGACGATTGGTTAACGATCTTGTTAGAAAACGAATGTTTTCTGAAAATTTTATAAACATAGTATTTTCTTTATCACAAGAGCCAGCGAAAATAAACTGAAAAACGCACTTTAATATATATATATATATACACATACATACTTATACTACAAAAAAAAGTATAAATTAGTTTGTATGTGTAAAACTTTTTTGTTCCTAATCAGTTATACATGCATTACGAGAAAAGAACTTTTAAAGTTGTTGTTATGGCTAACCTGTCTTGTTTTTATTCCACCTTTTGATGAAATACTTAGAAATGCTGTCTTAGAACAATCTCACCAGACAGGTCAACTACTGACGAAACCTCTTTTTGGTGCCGACATTTATCGAATGTATTTTCTGAGCTAATCGTAATATCTGTACAAAAGCTTCAAGTGGTGTTTAAGCATGATTAGTTTTATGTCATTCAGAACGTTTACAAAATAATTTAACACAGTTGATTTTAGAACTAAGTCAGTGAAATTTATGTAAGTCTTTTGTATTAAACTAGGTTCAGTTTAAAAGAGAAGGTTAAGTGAGTTTTGTAAAGAAAAAGATGCACACTGTTTTATCTGTATTTAGTGGGTGTATTTAGTTACTGTCCTACATAAACTTACTTACGTACGTCATCTTTGTATGTGAGCTTCAGTCATTTTTATTTATTGTAATAACAGACGCCGATCTTATTGAGACTCAGATCGATTGAAAGTAAAGAAAACAACTGTTATTTTTAAAACGCACGAACTAGTCATGTATACAGTTTTAAAGATATAAAAATCAAAATTTGTGTTTTTATTGTTAAACTGTGATTATGCTTTACTAAATCTTTCTTTTTTTAAACTTTAGTACACATTTGATGAAAATTATGAGAACGTATTACAACAGTCTGTATTAGGTTAATAAATATAAGTGATGTTTGTTATGCAAAATAGACATCAGTTTATGTTATTTAGCGGAATTCATAGGTTAAGATAACTGTTTATGTAAATGTATAACAGAAATTTTGTTATATGTCAACTCTGGAATTTTGGGCTGATTAAAAATTCACCACAAACTTTGTGTGACGAGAAATTGTTTTTATTGTTCTACACTAAACAAAGTATGAAGTTTGTAGACAATGCATAACATAATACCTAAAACATGACAACTATGTTTTTATCGTTATTTCCAAGTTTCACTTTGGAAGAAATAATAATAAGAAGAGCTTATTGAGAAGATAGTCCTCCTAAATATTTATCAGTTTGTTAATACAACTCATTATTTTTAACTTTAAAGCTAAGTAAAGATTATAAGTTTATAAATGAGAAACTGATGGATCTAATGTCGTGAAACTGGGTGTGTAAACAAATTTGACCATGCGGCATACATCGTATGATATTTCATTGTGACACAACATCGTATTATGAATGTAAAAACTACTGGTGTAATAATCAGATCTAACTATTTAATGAGCAACGGAAGTGACTTTTCACAAACCAGTTATATGATCATCAAAGGAAGCATAGATAAATGTTTAGGTAAATGGTTTCTTATTGTGTTTCATTAACCCATTATTTGGGAATATGATGATGGAAGCAAAATATGCTACTCGTTGTTTAATTGTTCTGTGTGCATATTTATTGGGAAACCTCTACAACTGAAATTAAACTTTAGAACTTGATGAAATTCATAGAATATTTTATGTTCATGTTTATTCTCATTTTTTTAAATGGATTATTGAAATATGCATAGTTTTTACACATTAAAAACTATGGAATAATTCCAAATACAGGTAAGGGATAGTTTCTTATGTAAAAGCACGAAATGATATAAATACAGAAATAAAGAATGACCTTTTCTTCTAGGAGGCCCGGCATGGCCAGGTGGTTAAAGCGCTCTGAGGTTTGGGAGTTCGAATTCCCATCGCACCAAACATGTTCGCCCTTTCAGCCGTGGAGGCTAATGTGGCGGTCAATCCCACTATTCGATGATAAAAGAGTTGGCGGTGGGTGGTGATGACTAGCTACGTTCCCTCTAGTTTTACACTACCAAATTAGGGACGGCTATCGCAGATAGCCCTCGTGTAGCTTTGCGCGAAATTCAAAAACAATCCTTCTAGGAAATTCAGGATTCTGAAATAGAAGTAATGAATCACTGTCTTTTAGATGTTGCTAGATTGGAAGTAAGGTGATTTTTAAGCATAAGCAAGCTACGTGTTGAACTTTCAAAGCCTGCCTTCAAACTTATCATGAGAAATACCAATTTCTCACAAATTATGGCCATTTTCCATCTGAACTAGATGATTAAGATATTTTGTTATTTGATTTTAATAAGTTTATCAAGCCTAAATGATCTAAACCTGATTTTAACTTAGAAATTAGTATAAAAATCGTCCACAAAACACAAAAATTTCTTATCTATCGTAAGAATAATGCATTGTAAGGGAAAATCTTTAGATTAAAATCGGTTCTTTTTACTCAGTTTTTTTATGTGTCATAGAAAAACATAGACATACATCTCATATACTGTTGCCAATGAACAGTGTCCATTTCTTTGGGGTGAAAAAGAATGTTCTTTATATATCTGCACCTGCAAACATTCAAGGTTCTTAATTGAAGTGGATGGAAATAACTTCAAAAAAATTTGTGATATAAACATAATAATTTATTCAGATTTATTCGATAATTTGTGAAAAAAATGGTACAAATGCTTAAAAATATGTGTGTATCTAATATAATTGTTTGTTTGTTCGAATTTCACGCAAAGCTACTCGACGGCTCTCTGCGCTAGCCGTCCCTCATTTAACAGTGTAAGACAGCTAGTCATCACCACCCACTGCCAACTCTTGAGCTACTCTTTTTATCAACGAATAGTGGGATTGACCGTAACATTATAACGCCCCCACGGCTGAAAGGGTGAGCATGTTTGGTGCGGCTGGGATTCGAATCCGTGACCCTCGGATGACGAGTCGAACGCCTTAACCCACCTGGCCATGCCGACCCATCTAATATAAACTAAGCTTTAAAGTCATAATGGAAATTGTCTGTGGTTTTATTAGATATCCCATCTGTCAGACAAAATCTGATACCATTTTATCAGTCTGGTGTTATCTAATCTGTATACCATATGTCCAATGTTTGCTGTAAGTACTTGTGCGTCTTACTCTATCATACACATACCTAACTTTTTATGACCAGTACATTTTCCCATCATAATAGTCCTTTTTAAACGTGCATAAATTTACAAATGTACAATTATTTTAGCCTATCAGGATTTACAATAGCAAATCTAAAAACTAAAATATAAATCCGATTTTCCCTCAATGCCCTTTTCTTCTTCAGAAAATGACAATGTGGGTAATGTATGCTACACAAATCTTACAAACGTGATTAAATAGAGAAATATCAAAGATATAGGCCTACAGTGTATTAGTTTCAAGACCACCGCAAGAATATATTTAGCTACAACGTGATCAACAATTTTCACCATTAAATGTATAATTCATAATTATATGCTAGCCAAATTCTGCTATTTCATGTGAACATGTAAATACAATCAGAATTGTGCAAAAGATTTGTACATCAAATACACTTAAATGATATTTCGCACATACGTTACAATTAAATGTAACCAAACAGGTAGGCATGTACATACATAAATATTGTAATAAAACTAGGCTCACCCTGTTATAAGCACTCTCATATGTATATATATCGAGGCACAGTAATTAATTAATTATATTAGACTTATGTTGAATAGTGAATTTTCCCGGATAAGCCATAACATCACTGAACAGGTTAGACTTGTCTTATTAGGGCGTTATAGGTCATACAGATTAATCCCGATTTCCTCTATCATCTATTAAGAGAAGTGGTGTATGTAATCAACGTTTATCTTGACATCCAGTGATATCAACAAAAGTGAATGTACGTAGAACTTTTATTTGTATACAGTGTAGGTTTGGGCGGGTTCTCTGCAAGCGACTTTAAAATATCATAGACGATTATTTCAATTTATATCAGTACTTAATATTATCAATATTTCAAATCAAAAGCTACCAAACTTTCATGCCGACTTGTGTAGGTGAAATGTTTTCCAAAAAAAGATTTGCTTATATACTTTGAAATTACTTACTTTTGAAATGTAACATCCTCTGTCTTCGACCTTTGGTTACGGTATATGTAACAGTTAATAGCATAACACTATGTTCCCTTCGTTCTTTCTAGTCGTGATTTAAACAAACGACTCACTGCCGACCATTTTTCCCGGGTTATAATCCATGTTCTACCAAACATGCTCGATCTTTCAGCCGTTGGAGCGTTATAATTTCACGGTCAATCTCACTATTCGTTGATAAAAGAGTAGTCCAAGATACCATCTGGTCTTTCATTGCTAAATTATGGATAGCTAGCATAGATAGTTCTCGTGTAGATTTTTCACGTAATTTAAACCAAACCTCAGCCAGTTTACATTGTTTACCTGCTCGAAATTCAACGCAAAGCAATGGCGGCCGCATGTACAAATGCTTTTAGTAATAAAGAGTAGTGTCTGGCCAATCTAATGTTAATTTTATATTATTTGAAAATTGTGCACGTGGTACGTCGAAACAACGTACTAACTCAATTTATGCTTTAAAAATCTGATAACCTTTATAATATAAATAAGGAAAGCTTTATCTTCTTAAGTGTTTACATGTGCAAGTAAAAACTGATTTTTGTTGCATAAGTATGGAGGGATTAGCGCATATAGGTAAAAAATAATTTCATTCTACAGATAGGGATTGGTTTACATATACAAGTAAAGAATTGTATTCCTCTTAGAGTACAAAATGATTAATGATCCATATGTTCAAGTAATCAAGTAAGGAGACATTTTTCTTCTAAAAGTATGGAATATTCACATGTATATAAATGGAGTGAAGTTGTTTCTAGAATTTTTTCTTTTTGTTCTTTGTTTTGGATTTCGCAAAAAACTACAAGTGATTTGGACGCAACTCTACGCATTTATAGGAGTGAACAATTACGTCACAACAAATACAATGTTATTATTTAATGGCCGATTTCTCAGTCTTTTTTAAGATAACATCTCAGAAACTGCACAGGGCAAGATTTAAAAAAAAAAGAAATATCGTGAGAGAAGTATCTACTGATTTTCATTTCTACCTAAACATTCTATCTATTGCAATTTTAGAAATAATAGTTTCGACATGCATGTCTTCACATGTGATCACTACAAGAGCGATGAGATACAATACACCCAAAACATGATTTTACTATAAGTTCGATGTGATTCGATCTATAAAAGAAGGAAAGCGTGATTTTCTCACCTGTACGATAACTACAACGCGATTTCACTACAAGTACGATACAATCCTACCAATACAATAGGT
Organism: Tachypleus tridentatus; assembly: GCF_004210375.1. Classification (NCBI taxonomy): domain Eukaryota; kingdom Metazoa; phylum Arthropoda; class Merostomata; order Xiphosura; family Limulidae; genus Tachypleus; species Tachypleus tridentatus. The sequence continues at coordinate 41,515,360 of NC_134832.1, read as the reverse complement.
ATACATACAACGTGATTCTATCAGTAAAAGAGCTACAATGTTATTTTCTCTGCACGTACGATGGAATGCTACCTATAAAACAACTAAAAATATATTTCATTATAATTATGATGCGAGTCCATACTTACAGAAGAGCTACAACGTACGTTGATAAGTTACTAATATCCCAAAACAAGAGGTTCTATTGGACCGAACCTCGTTGGGTGTTACTGGGTTTACCTTAAAACACGTCATTAACATCTACGTTACCCAAGTGATGAAACAATACATTAGTGGAGTAGTTTTCAGTTTTAATATATGTAACTAGTTGTGTCTGTGTGTTTTCTTATAGCAAGACCACATTGGGCTATCTGTTGAGCCCACCGAAATGTTTATCACGGTTTATTACAGTCTCTGTAATATTTAGTTGTCCATTACGTCGTTAATGCATCTAATACCTTTAGTATGTCGTCATTGTTTACAGTATATAGTTGTGTATTTAGTCAAGAGCTCAGACTAATGATAAACCAAATTTTAAGATATACATTAAGGTAGACGTATTTGTTTGGGTGATGTATAGTTGAGAGAAGTGTGTAAGTTTACAAGCAGAAGAACCAAACTATTTGTTGCTTCATTAACTTATTCTTCTTTATAACTTTGCAATAAATAAAAATTCAAATAAGGTAATTGATGATATATATAAACACAGAAAGGGAATACTGGATGAATATTAGAATAGAGAGAGACAGAAAAGTAAGGTGAACTTAAGTACATTTTTAATCCACTTTTGCTAATCATTTGATGCTACAGTACACACATTGGCTCCAAAAATGGGAATACAGTGCTACTTTTTGTCTGAACGTTTCTAGAAGCTACCTGAGGGCAGAACGGTGCACCTTAACGACCAATGGCATATACAGTGAAAACGTGAAAATAACTAGACAAGCGAAGTCAAGTAATTTCGGTTGAAAGTATTAATCTTATGAAAACACATGTTTACTTACATCTTTCGCATCACTGCTATAAATGAAAAAAAAAAAAAGAATGTGAAATCCAAATACAGTGTATCTCTGTCACTAATTCTTTACCCTAATATTTCTCCGTCGCCAGAAGGAAATAATATCTACTTGTATAAGAGAACTATTGTTAAGTACAGATATCTAGTTTCAATTGCCTCCTAAGTGTATTTTAGATTAGCAGGTAAAATGGGATCTACTTGATGGGGTGTAATCAAGAGTTCTGTGGTTCTGATGGCTGTATTATGATAGCTTGTAGTGGTAGATGTCAGAGATCTTTTAAGAAATCATTGGACATGTTTTGGTTGTGTTGTGCTTGTGTTATTTCTCTTCCCATTATATAATTATTTTTAAATAAACTTAAACCTGGTCCAGGTAACTTTATTTCTTAATGAACTTGTTCGTATTAATTTTTGGTGGCTTAGTAGATACAATGTTGAACAAAAGTAGTTCCGGATTAGACTCATCTAATAAGTTTGGCTAGACAAAATGTTCTCAGTTTTTGTCATTTTATTCTTTAATACTGTGGCGAAGTTCCGAGTCTTAGTGACACTAGAAATTTCGGGCCATTCTATATTGACTTCATACCGAATTAGACCATATGTTCTTAAGACATAACGGAAACTGGTCAGTATTAAAGTAATTGATTTCATAACTGAAAAAAGAAAAACAGTTTTTTCTTTATTTGGCTAACTTGGTTTATTATCGTGATTTTCTAAAATGTAAAGAAGGCAATTTTACTAACCTAACTGGCGTTAAGGCAGATTCTGTCTCATAGCTCTTAATAAAGGTGCATCAACGGATGGCCACCAGCCAGATTTTAAGATTTATCTATTAACGTATAAATTATTTTATAATCTTAAGTTAATTGTGTCTGCCATTATTCAAGTTTGCGTTAAACATCAGATTTTCGATAATCGTGGTTGGCATAGCACAGATTTTGTAGCTTTGCACTTAGCTACAAACAAACTGAATAGCTAATGAACAATCCAGGGCCTTTTTTTATTCCACTGCTGGCGACTATAGAGCTTCGCTGGCTATTTTAAAAATCTCCTTTATACATTTTTTTTATAACTGTCACATTTAGCAATCATATCAACATATTTTCTTTAAGTACTTTTTACCAATGTGACCAAGATAATTTGGAAGTTAAGTATTATAGGAATAAGGGGAGATATTTATTTATTCACGATGTTTCTCATTTATATAGATACATCTTCCAACATAAGTGTACAGTGTGATATTATCACTAACTGTCACTTTAAATTACTTCCATAAAACGTTTATTCTATCTTATCCTTCACTGAAGGGTAAATCTTCAATAAATAGTCTGTCTCTTTTTCATTATCAGAGGTACGCAGTCCATGGTATTTGTTCAGATCAAATTCGAAAGGATCAGTTTATCAATTTAATTTAACAGGTTTGCATTAAATTTTATATCTTAACGTAGTTAAAAAATAAATTATCTGTTTACTGTGATTTAACTTCGGTTTGAAAAACAATCAGTTATAATCTTAGTTTTACTTTTTATCGTAGTTCAATGATAGATTATCGTTCAAGTTAGTTCAGTTAGGTGTGCGCATTTGCCCCCCGCTAGTACAGCAGTATGTCTCCGGATTTACAACGCTAAAATCAGGGGTTCGATTCCCCTCGGTGGGCTGAACAGATAGCCCTATGTGGCTTTGCTATAAGAAACACAAACAAACAAACGTGTGCGCATTATTTCTGAACAGAAAGTTTTGTTGTTGGTAATAGTTAAACTTCTATTGTTTAAAGACAAAAAGAAGCACTATGTTTTTTGAGATAATATATAAGTAATCTATTTATTGATAGTCGATAAAGCAGCAAGAAAACGTAAACGTTTCTACAGCGACATAAATGTAGCGTATGTTATTTAAGATCTCTAACCAAATAACAATCTGGTATTCTACCATATTTACAGCAAATCCAGATTAATTATATTTCTTTTAAAGGATTCGTCTTGGTTGATAGACAGATGCAACTTAATCCCCAGAAAACGAGCTTTACTTGGTTGGCCATCTCTCTATTGTTTCAAGGGCATTATATAAAGTTAGTTCTCTGTTTGTTTGTTTTTGAATTTCGCACAAAGCTACTCGAGAGCTATCTGTGCTAGCCGTCCCTAATTTAGCAGTATAAGACTAGAGGGAAGGCAGCTAGTTATCACCACCCACCGCCAACTCTTGGGCTACTCTTTTACCAACGAATAGTGGGATTGACCGTAACATTATAACGCCCCCACGGCTGAAAGGGCGAGCATGTTTGGCGCGACTTGGATGCGAACCCGCGATCCTCAGATTACGAATCGCACGCCTTAACACGCTTGGCCATGCCAGGCCCGTTAGTTCTCTGTTACGTTCACAATATGTGAACTATAACACTGACGCTTCTTTTACGTCATCTCTGACGACATTTATAGAATATTGAAACTTACAACAACTAAAAAATATTTGCCTGCTTTGTTGCTTTAATAACCTAACTCTCTTGGGAAACCTTTCTATTGAATCTGTATTTGTTAAGTCAATCCCTGTAGCATTAAAACACAAAGGGATAAACTGGAATTTACTTTTTAGTTTCTTCGCAGAACTTTTCAGATAAATCGATTGATATTCATACAGAAACAAAAAAGGTAATACTTTATTCAAAATTCCAACTTGTTGAACAGGTATTGTTTTCATTAAAAAACTAATCCTGAGCTATACAATTTAGCTAATCTGGCCTTCATTATTACACGTGTATTATGACCTTTTGTTGTTGTTTATGTGGGAGCCATTGATAAATAAATAAATGACAAAGATAAATAAAAGTTATATCATCGCATTTAATGAAGATGATTACATTTTCTGTAGTTAATATTTTTTTCAATATTTGACATTTGACATTTTTTAGATGAGCCTATAACTATATAATTGTAAAACATACAAGCAGAAATGTCACTCTCAAAATCTAACGTGTTTCAAGTTGGAGCTACATGAAGTTAGGAATTATAATTTTCAGAATCTCTATCAGATGTGAAGTTCATTTTCACTTAATGGCTCCCTAGTGGAACAGCGGCATCTCTGTGGACTTACAATGCTCAAAACCAGGTTTTGATACCCGTGTGGGGCAGAGCAGAGATAGTCCGTTGTGTAGCTTTGTGCTATATTACAAAGAAAACAAACATTTCCATTTGGTGTTACTGTACTTATCAAGGAATAACATCATGTTCCTTAGGATCTACATCAGGTTTGGAAGTATAAGTTAACTTGGTATTTATCAAGTTGGGATGATAACGTTCATTTGTATAGTAACATCCTTCATAAACTCAAAATAAAACTTCGTAGGACTTATGGATTTTAAAGGTCTATTTCGTTGTTGCAAGAAGCTAGAAAGTCAGTGTCATAGGGGATAATGATAGTCTTCTTCTTCTTACATTATTGTTCTTTAAAATACATTCGTAAATATTAATTTTTCGCTTCAGTAATGTCGTTTTTTTTTAAATCTGGAAACCAAGCAATCATTAGGAAAGAAAATGAAAAAAAGAAAGAAAATCTGAACATTAGTAACAATAAGAGACTGCAAACTGCGATAGTTCTAGCAGTGAAAGATTGAGATAGTTCTTTGAACGTTGCATCTAAGAGAGAAGTCGTTCAACTTGCAAAACTAACATATAACGTTATTTCTGATCTAAAACTTGCTGCAGAGTACACTAATAACACCAGCAAATAAAGTTTCAATATCAAGTAATTCTCCTTCAAGATTAAACTAAAAAATGAACCACAGTGTTTAATGTAATTATACATAACTAATATCGAAAATTACGTTATATGTCGTTTACGATAAATACTGTTCTTCTAGTGTAACGAAAATTTTCTTATCTTTCATTGCCTCTCCTATAACTACATCTGGTCAGTTGACCGTGGCTGGCAGATCATCACTCGCGTAGTCAAAACAGAATAATGAAAATATTGAAAATGGGAACTAAGAAACTCGTCTTAAGAGCATGAAATTTTTATGCACTCGTGAACAGAGACAATGTGGTGAGAAGAACAAACCTTACTTACAGGGAGTTAGCATGTTATAATGGTGACCGGGTTGTGCTTTGCAAAACCACGTTCTCAGGGAAAGAGCCATTTAATGAATCAGGGAACAGGTACATCTTCTTCTGGAGAGGAAAGGCAGAATCCAAGAAGTTGGATTAGTCATCAAATCAAGCCTACTGAAACAGCTTTTAGATGTGCCAACCAGCGGCAATGAAAGACTCATGAAGCTGCACCTCTCATTAAACCATAAGTGCTTTGTAGCAATTATTAACAGTTATGTTTCAGCTGTATATAGCATGAAGAAAATAAATAAAACAATTCCACGCAGACTTAGACTCTGCTCTCAGAATCATTCCTATCAACACTAAGCTCATATTGCTGGTTGACATTAATGCTAGAGTCGGCAAAGATTATACCCAGTTAAAAGGAGTTATATGAAAGCGCGAGATAAGTAACAACTTGCTTCTCGTGAGCAAAAGTGCCCAGCACAGTTTCATGTTAGTCAACACTAAGCTCGGGTAAACTAATAAATATCAGACAATGTGATGCATCCAAGATCAAAATAATAACATATGACATACTATGTCATTGCTCGCGAATATTCTCATTGACAAAGCTATGCACGACGCAGAGTGTTGGATGGACCACAAATTTGTCAGGACCACATTTAATCTGCATATCATCCCTCACTATCATAAGTGTCCTAAACAGCTCATACTAACTTTCGATATTATCAAACTTCAACAACCAGAGTGCAAACGCGAGTTTCATATCAGCCTAAATGAGAAGCTAGCTTCCTATGGACTGACTGGAAGTGTGAGAAGTGGAGCCAGTTTAAAAGAAATGATTATGGAGACAGACAAGTCAGTCTTTGATCCAAAGAGAAGAGTTTACCAAAACTGGTTCGATTAGAATGAAGACAATATCGGTAGACTGCTGAAGGAAAAAGCCTTCACTAACTGGTAGAGACAGACATCCAAGCCCTACTTTGATGACTGTCAGGTCATGGCTTAGCAGGAACTTCGCAGACTTCAGGGTCGTTGATAGGAAAATAAAGTAAACGAAATTCAGCTTTATGCAAATACAAACAATTCCAATATGTTTTTGGAACTCTAAAATCAGGAACTGAACCACTACTTCCAATAGATGACACCATAACATCAAGGACAAAGATAGGATAAATGCAAGCTTAAAAGAGCTCTTCTGCCAATTCCTCAACCGACCACCTAGCATTAATCAAACTGCAATGCGTTATAGAGATTGGTCTGTGAAGATCTCGACTTGTAAGAAAGAACTTGAGCATGAGCATCTGCTGGCAATATAGCATCACCAGCCAAAAAGTCCTCGGCAGGACGAGTACAACTAGCATTGAGTCACTGATACTGAAGCCCAATTTTGATCGACTGACTTTGTCCTATGGATGGAGGAATTAGAATCTCGAGATCAAACCTAGCCAAATATGCCCAAAATTCGTTATAAAGACATCTGAAGTGCAACCTCATGTTATATGGAATACACACTCGCCAAGTGAAAGACATAGTCAAAAATAGATCCAACAAAAACATCGCAGAACTGAAGGATGACCGCCAACATCTCGCCGCTACAACAGAAAAATGTCTCAGTGCAACATGTTTTTACTATATCCATTTCGAACTTCCCATGTCTGTCAGTAACTGCCTGTGTACATTCAGGTTTGAACTGCAGCGCCACATGAAATAATTGCAAAGTCACTGAGACGTGCATAACTATGGTCATCGTCAGATTCGACGTACAGCCAAAGAAAGGATAGTTCTTAAGATCTGACAACATAAATCTGTGCCACAGTTATAATCACCTTTTAAACAGATCTTGGATAATTCCTAAGAGCTAATAATATAAATTTATTAACTCAGACGTGATCAACTTTTAAACAGAGTTTGTATATTTCCTAAGATATAACAACATGAATAAATTTGGTCAGATAAGAGTAGCCTAAAAGTTGGAAGAAAGTGCTGTTTGCTGTTTCCTTTTATTTTAGTTTATAAGTTCAGAATTAGGGACTTGTATGTGCAGCTAGACCTTGTGTGTATATCTTTCGTGATACCCTTGATATTGTTATCATGTAAATGAGCTAACCTTTCTATTAGTTTGTAGATCGTTTTGTTAGAAAACTACCTTCTAAATCAAAACAAAAATGATTTTTCCTACGTAATGACATATTGTGAAAGAGAGAAGACAATTGATTAAATATAACTATATCCTCTGATGAATGAAGATAATTCGTGATATCTAACTACACACTGAAATAGATATGAAATAACTTTTATATGTAGCCATGATAGTTGGAAAGTAACATGAATGTCAAACATGTGTAAGCAACAGCAAAACAACATCTCAAAGCACAAATAAATTGCTAAGATTGTTAAAAGAAGAGAAATGTATTAAATGGTCAATGTTTTAGCCAAATAACCTCCTGACTTTCTTTGCACAACTGTAGTTTCAGGAAAGCTGGGATAGTACATGATGTAAATCTTATAATGAGGTATTATTTTTTCCACAAATCTTATTTTGAAGAAGAGATATGATATTTTGTGAAATAATCCATATATTGAAGAAGATTTAAAATACTGATTTACACATAAAGTCATACTTCAAGGAAGAAATGAGGTAGTCTGTAAGTTTCTTTGGAAATGTGTTTTAATTAGTCAAATTTTTGATCTGTCAAATTCCTCCTCCCAGTGACACAGCGGTATGTGTGCGGACTCACACTACTAAAATTCGGATTTCGATACCTGTGGTAAGCAAAGCACAGAAAGCCCATTGTGTAGCTTTATGCTTAATTCTATAAAAGCTATCAAATCCCAGTCACAAGGTAAAACATCAAAACTTTATTATTCTTCATATGTAGAACGAATAAACTCAGTAGAAATGCTAAAATGAAAAAGCAGTTAATATTTTGTGTGTCTTTCTTTTGCTTTAACAATTGCAAACAGTCTTTCAAGCAATGTTGCATTGAGGTAAATATCTTTTACCTTTCTTCAGCCGGACATATAATCTACTCTTTAAACATATAGTTATTACAATCACACACACACACACATATATAGTTTATCTATCTAATTTGTTCATATAAAGTTTCTCGCAGAGGTAAATAATGATTTATAAACAAAAGTTTTACAAACTTACAAACCATACTGAATCTTCTGGATTTCACAGTCGCTTTAATTATTTCCCTCAATATAACTTTTAATATCGTTCATTCATTCACTGTTTGACACTTGGGTTTCACTTATATCATATAGTATTTTCATATTTTGAAATTACCTGTATCGATCGAACGAGTTTCCGATTGATAAGCGTTTATCACTGTTATTTCCGAGGTATATAGTATACTAACTGTAGCAAACCAACAATATTTACTTTATTGCGATCATTGATAATCATTAGGCGATATTCTCAAATGTTCAGTTGACAATAATACTGGCAGTAACTAGTACACTGTTCATTCTTATATTTGATAATTTTCTATAAATTTAGAGAATAGGCGGGACTTTTTCAACTTATATTTAACGCTGTAAGTTACATTTATTTCTAAATATATACTTAACTAAAACAAACATCGATATTAAAATAAATACATAATAGTAAATCCGTTACATAATTTAAACCATACCTTAAAATATGCAAATAACTATACAGAAAAGCATATTTAATTATGTGCTTCACATAAACAATTATGAAAAGACAACATTTAAACTTGTTATTCTGTCCAAATACAAAAATGTTTTGTCTATACGTTGTGGATATTGGAAATCAAGTATCTTTACACAATAACAGGTTCGTTGAACAGAAACAGAAAAGTAATGTTGAAATATTATATAGCTTTAAAACGAACATAAATAGGCATTACGTAGTGTTAAACTTAAGAAATTGCTTGTATGCACACAAAAAGTAATTTTTTCCTGGGACAGAGATATAAACAATATGCATCGTGAGTGTTGTACTTTGAACGAAACTGTCATGTGTGACATGCGCCATTTCAGGTGACTTCACAGATGCCGCTGTGAAAGTTAGTGTTTCAGTTAAAGATGTCTTCAGAACAATCATTCTGAATGAAGTTGTATTGTAGACTATATCAGTACAAGTGCTGGTAATCGCAGTACTCATTTCTATATTACTTCATCTACTCTGCAAGACGTATTCACAACACTTTTCCTGTATTAACTCGTCTTCTCCGTAAGATGTATTCATAGAAGAATAAGTTTATATTTTTGCAAGAAGTATTCACGAAAATATTTCACGCATGATTTATATCTTTTACTTGATGTTACTGTTATTTTTTAATCTCGCGCAAAGCTACTCAAAGGCTATCTGCGTTAGCCGTCCCTAATTTAGTAGTGTAAGACTAAAGGAAAGGCAGCTAGTCATCACCAATCACGGCCAACTTTTAAACTACTCTTCTACAAACAGAATACTGGGACTGACCATCACATTATAAGGCCCCTACAGCTGAAAGGGCGAGCATGTTTGGTGCGACCAGGATTCGAACCCGCGACTCTCGGATTACGAGTCGAACGCCTTAAACCATGCCGGGCCTTACTTGATGTTTTAATAAAATGCGTTTATGTTCAACCTATCATATTCAATACCCATTTTCGCAAGTGCTAGACTAGGAATTCTTGCACAAAAAGTTTACGTCCTTTCCAGTAAATATTTAAAAAAAAAAAAATACTGTCTATATTCATGTTTATAGAAAGTATATTTGTAACTAGGTTTGTTTGTTTTTGCTAATAAATAGTTTGTAACGTAAGCTGCTACAAAACGTGCTCATAAGAATTAAGTTTCCAGTTCAATATTTCATCTACGATACTAGGAATAATATTGGATTATGTATATTTTTCCAGTGCCTTCTTTTATATGGCACATTGCTGTGACATATGCTCTTACATTCACTACAAGTCCATTCAGTACCTTTCTGTAACACATGCTTTTCTTTCCATGTTTTTATGCAGCATATTTCGGGAGTATATACTGTTCTGTTCGGGATTTTATGTAGAATATTCCTGTGACATATTCTCTTCATTACAGGTTTTTACGGCGTACATTTCTGTGTCATTTCCTCTTCATTAAAGGTTTTCACGTAATACCGTTTATAATGCACGCTATTTACTAAAGGCTTTCAAAGAGTATACAACACGTAGCCCTCAGTAAAAGCTTTCAGATGTTCATTTAATGTAAGGTGTTTAGTACATGAAACGTATTTATGGAATCATTTTATATAACACTTTTCTCTATGTTTTCACAATAATTTTCTAATTCATCTTAACCAGTAGAGATTTTCACACAGTAAATCTAACTACGTACCTGTTATTATCCAATTAGTATTCATAACTAGATATTTTTACGGGATAAAATTATGTTCATTATCATAACTCGTCTTCTCCAACTAATGTTTTAATGAAAAAAGCACGACGTATTTGTACGTATTTCCTAATGTTTTTACTTTTAATTAAGTCTAAATGAGTTAGAATTAAGAACAAAAATGGTTCTTGGACAAAAAAGTTTAGCGAAATTAGAACGTACATGTTATTGTTTGGAGCAATATAGAAATTGTGGTAAAAAAATGTAAAACTTCCAGAATCATACCAGAAATGTCAAGAGTGCATTATTTTTTCACCTAGAATGTGTAAAATTAGACATCATCTACTCATAAAAATTTTAAATATATATATAAGTTTCTATTACTTTATGATCATATACGAGACATTTCTCTCTTTCAGTATTTTATTGATAAATTCTTTCAAATCCAGTAAAATAATTTCAAATTGATGTTTGTTTATTGTTATTATTTAAATGAGCGATTAAAATGAATTTTATGTGAATGCTAAAATGTAAACGTTTTTCGTATTTATTATCAGTTGTACAATATATTTGTGTTGCTATACATCGGTATTCTGATAATTTTCTTGCATTTTATTTATTTTATTTCATCAAAATATTCAGGAATTCCTAGAAAATAAATCAAAGAAAAGTTATATTATAAAAATAAACAAGTTTCTATACATAAAATATTAATAATCTCTAAGAATCTCTCTGTTTCAGGATACCCGCCATTATTTCACAACGAGATATTACATTATTTAAAAACCTTATAACTAGTGAAAGAGTTTTAATTTTGTTTTGTTTTTTCCTACTAAAAGTGCCTTCAAAAACAGAGCCTAGAGAATCTGAAGAAGTCTTCTTATCAAACAGCCTCTGCATTTAATTCTCTTCACACAGAAGTTGGATAATGCCGCAGAGAAAAGATCTACTTGCTCCACAAAATACTTTTTTTTTAGATATAATAGCAAATCGGTTTGATTCGTAATGACGAGTAACCCACTTGAAGTAAAAATGTTTCTCAAAACGGCTGGTATGGATATTAACAATTTTATTAAAATAAAGTAGAGAAGAAGGTCGAAACGTCGAAATATATAAGGATTTTTGGTTTTCAAACTTGGGATTTATTATTGTTTGTTTGTTGTTCATTGTATGAAACGTTTTCTCTGCTTTAATTTATTGAAAGTGTTAATACCCATACCAGCTGTCCTGAAATACATTTTTACTTCAAGTGAGTTTCAAATCAGCTTTTCCACTACGACCCAAATGTTAACCTATCAATCAATTAACTAAACCACGGTAAATATATAGAGAGGACATTTTCTAAATATGTAAAATCAGCCGGCTCCTTTTTCAAAGACTCTTTTAACTTTAAATCTATTTTTAATCAACTAAATCCTAAAATCATAATGGCCAGTTTTGATTTAATTTCCATCTTCACCATAGTCCCAACCACTGAAGCCTGCAAGATAGCTTTGGAGCTTTATATCCAAGACCCCAAATCCATTGATACACACCCCAAGCAACCATTATAGAATTCACTACCACCAAAATTAACTTTATGCTCAACAACCAAAACTACCTACAAATAAATGGCCTAAGTATAAGCAATTCCGTGCCATTAGTTTCAGCCAACAATTTTATGGCACAGATTGAATCTCAGGCGATCAATTCAGCCTTATACCCACCATTATACTGGTACTGATATGTTGACGTTACAATTATTAGAATTCACATTTACAGAACACACACTTTTTCAACCACGTTAACTCCATACACCCTAACATTAAGTTCACACGTGAACAGGAAAAAAGTAACCAAATAACATTTCTCAACCTCAAGATTACAAGAACAAATATACAATTCAAAACAGAAATCCACAGAAAAATCACCCATACATCAGCACATTAAACAAAACAAAAACTCAACGTATTAAGAAACCATATCAACACAGCCACAAAACCATGCTCACCCGATAAAATAAATGATGGAATAAACAAAATAAAACAACATTTTATCAACATCAACAAATGTCCTCAAAAAAAAAACGTTAAAAAACTTACACGCACATGCCTAGATTAACAACACAATCAACAACAAACAAACGATAATAAATCCCAAGATACAACAAACTACAAAACTTTACACTGCTGCATACCATATATTCCTGACATCAGCGAAAAAATAACAAACATTTGGAAAAACTTGTAACAAACACAACATTCCAGTAAACACCAAATTTATTCAAAAGCCATGTACGAAACTAAAGCCCATATTATGCAAAAACTACTCTGATAAACACAACACCACCATTATTTATAAAATACAATGCAAAAACTGCCACGACTTCTATATTAGAGAAACAAGCAGAAAAATGGAAACTATATTCAAAGAACACACAAACACACCTTCACACGTTTTTGAACACTGCAAATTAAATAAGCACAATATAACCATAGCAAACACTCAGATACTAAGTAGGGAAACAAATATAAACAAAGGCAAAATTAAAGAAACCCTATTATACAACGACTGAAACCATAATTAAACCAATATAAAGAAATGTCTTTATACCTATACTAATTAATAACCTAACATCTAACCGCAACGTTATCTACTATCCCGTACACGTTTACACTCTGCAAACTCTCTCTTTGTTAACCTGAAGATGACCTAAGAAGGTCAAAACGTTCTTCTCTATCTTATTTTAATAATAGTTTTAATACCCATACCAACCGTCTTGAGATACAAATCAGTTTCATGAAACATGTAAGTTATTCAGGAGATTTTTTTCAACTTCATTTTACTTTCTTCTTCTAAAAATTGATATATTTTTTATTTACATGAAATGTGTTGTATACATGGCATGAACTATTTATTTAATTTTCAAAAGCTAGTCATTACGGGACTGTTCATATTTGACTTTCGTATCAAATACAGAGTTAGAGGAGAAATACTTTCTTGCGATTCCTCATGTAGTTTAATACATAAGTACAGTAACACATTCATCACTTATACACATGATAATTGCACGAAAAGTTCAGAAATGGGTGCATTGATTAGTTTCATATTTCATGTGGCCTGGATTATATATTTATTTTTAATTACACATGAAAAAGGTTAATGTTTACAAGCTCAGATTTCCTATTGATTGTTAAAGGTGAAGATCATTAAAGAATAATAGAGAACAGTGTTTTTTAATTAAGTTGTCAAAGCAGGATCAGAACTGATCGTTTTATTAAACTTAACCATTTGAAAGGATAGCTAGTGAATTTATATATTAATAGAAGCCCATAGAAGGCTTGATAGATCATATTGATATAAAAATTATCAGAATATTAAAGTTTGTTTTAATAGAAATGATATTAAGAGAGAAATATAAATTATAAATACATTAACTCGGTGCTAATAAAGAGGTTTAACAAGTTACCCTTGTATTAAGAATATAGACTACAAAAGAGAATTCAAGTAAATTAAACTTGATGAATATTTTATAAAATGAGAACATAATACAGTATTTTATTGGTCCGACAGGATCAGGGGCATCTGTATTACTAAAAATAAAAATCACAGATAATACTTATAAATGTTTCTCTTAAAAAAAAAGTTTAAAAGATGTTAATTTTTTTTTTAGTTTGAAGCAAAACATACGTTTATGAATGTGACGGTTATTTTTTACATAAACACTCAGTTTTATGTCTATAAATGATTTAAAGATACTTATGACCTTCTTAGTTAACTCTCACGTTTAGAATAGAGCATTTTTTATTATCTTATGAGTCTTTTTCAGGTTATTTATTTTTTACCTTAATACATTATTCTTATGTTTAATTTTCTTTAGATTAACTTTCCGTTTTAGATCTATGTTCTTTCAAATTATTCATTAGTGATGAGTGAAAATTTACTCATTAATTTTAAATTCAAATAATGAATACATGTTCAAATTATTCATTAGTGATGAGTAAAAATTTACTCATTAATTTAAATAGATCTTTGTTATGTGCTTCTCATATAATTTATTTGACTTTCTTTCAGTTTATGAAAGTTAATCTTGAGATTTAGGCATTCGTACTTCAAATTACTTGCACCTTTCTTATTCCAGCAAATATTAGTTTTTTCACTATTATAATTTTGACAAACCCCTTTAGAAAAGAAAAGGGAAGTTCTTTGTATTATTTCCTTAACTAATAGTTTCCTATTTGTTAGTATTTTGTATTGTACTCGCTTTAGAAATAAATGCTCTTTTAAAACAACCGTTCATATAAAATATTTATTTTAGCCCTGGTTTTTATCTCTCATCCGCCTTACCTTGAATACCTATTAGTTTCACATTTGAATAAATAGTTTAATACTTTTTCCTTGAATTAATTTTAAATTCAAATACTGAATAAATTTTCACGGCTTTTACAGTTTTATTATATTACTTTCACTTTAAAGCTTGGACATTATTTTCACCTGTCTTGAAATAAACTTCCATTTTCATGTTTAAAGATATTTTTATTTAGAAATTCTTTAAATACGTTTTTATTTTGACTGTAATTATAATCTTACAGCTTCTATACTTCTTGCTTAAATATCCTTTACAATTCCTTGACACAAGATAACTAGTTAAAGTTAAGGTGACACAAGGAAAATATTATTATTACATGCAATACAGTCCAATATGGATTATCTAATAAATGGAAGACTATTAACTGTCCATAATCACCTACTCCTGAGTTCAAACAAATTTTGAAATGTGTTGTGAATTGAATTTGTACATCTGACACAAAATTCATCACCTATAAGAGTCGAGGACTTGAATCAATCAGCATATCTATTGCGTGTAAGAAACTTCATATTGCTGAATTTCACGGACAAGAAAGCTTTAAACCAGCTACAAAAGTCGTGTTCAGTAATGGTTTGACAAAAATAACGCCCTAAATCTTTCAGAACACCTAACCTGAATTCATTTAAAATCTTTTAAAACATACCTTGAAAAACACTGCACTAGAATATCTTATTTGCGATTTATTCTTCGAGATCTGTATCAGTGGTTAGAAACAAGTGTTAGTATGAGTACAGGCTGTTATTAACACCAAATATAGAATGGCTTTCTATTAATTTGAGATCCTAAAAATGAAATGTGAAACTCTTCTCTCTTTCAAAGGAATTGTCTTCTTATCTTTGGTAGTATAATGTATCTGGGGAAAATATTTTTTATAGACAGCTCCTGCTTTATGTCAAGTTGAATCCTTCTTGTGGCTATTAGGCAGATGATGTCAATGAGAAACCTTCTCTAAATATTTACAACACTGAGTAAAGTTTCCTTTAAATAATATAATCTGCTTATAAATTGTTTAATGTCCTTTTTGATTGCTTATGAGTTTCACAAATAAATATTTTTTAGGACTCTTACATTTGAATTTACAGTTTTATTCTTGGATATGTTTTACAAATTAATATTCAGATGAAGCCAGACATATTTTTAAAACTTTTGTTTGTTTTTTAATTTAAATCTTAATTTTACACCTAAATTTACTTCATGTTTTTTATTAAATTGTAACGTTTATTTATTTATTGCTATGTAATTTGTATGGCACAACTTTTCTATTGTTTTTTGTTTGTGAGACTAAATTCCTAAAGTCTTAAGGATAATGTATGCTTCAACTTTCTTACAGTTTGGTGTTTGTATTGCTGAATTTGTTTATTTTTATATAGTTTGTATGACTCAATATCTTAATTGTTATGTGACTGTTGTAGCTCAACGTATTTATTGCTGTTTGATCTGTATGACTTTGTTTCTTGTTATTTGACTTGTTTATTGTTATGAGATTTGCAGAGCTGAACATGTTTGTTGTTGTTCACCATCTTTTGTGTTATGCGATTTATATTACTATTTCCATGTGGCTTATATGACTCAAGTTATTCAATGATATCTGGTTTAAATGACTCAACTTGTTTATTGCAATGGTTTCTATTGTTAAGTGGTTTGTATGGCTTAAGTTGTTTACTGTGTGGCTTGTACTCTTAAATTTGTTTATTATTATGTAGCATGTATAATTGTTTGGTTTGCATGGCTCAGCATGGTTGTTATGTACTTTGAACGGTTCAACTTTATTATTGTTACAGGTTTTGTAACTCGACTTGTTTATTGCTATGTTATTTGTATGGCTCAAAATGTTTTTATTTTAAATAATTTATATGACTCAAAATGCCTATTGTTATAAAATTTACATTGATCACATTGTTTGTCATTTTGTGGTTTATATAAGTCAACCTGTTATTGTCATATTTTCTTTTACTCAATTTATTTGTTGTTATACCTTTCTTATAGTTCAACTTGTTATTGTTTTGTTTTGATTAATATGTTTAATGTTCTGCGGTTTATATGACTCAGTTTTCATTGTTATGTAATTTATATAGTTCAAAATTGTGTATTGTTATATAATTTGTATGACTCAACGTGTTTATTCATATACGTTTTTACTATCTCTGCATCGGCAGAGAGACATACTGTTTTTTATTGTTTCTTTCTCGTTTTTCTTTCTTCTTCAAAACACTTTTTTTACTGTTATTTGTATAGTTCAAGCTGTTCATTGTTATGTGGTTTGTATGACTTCTATTTTTTATTATTATTGTATGACTTGTATTGCTTAATATGTTTATTGTTGTGTACTTTGTGAGAAGCAGTTTGTTTATATTTATGTGGTTTGAATGGCTCAAAATATTTATTATGTAATTTATATGGCACAGATTGTTTACCGTTATGTGAGGCTCAACATTTGTTTTTATGGTTTCTATGGCTGAGTTAGTTTACTCTTATGCAGTTTGTATAGTTTACTTATTTATTATGTGGTTTGCATGGCTCAATATATTTTATCTTATGGTTTTTATTGCTCTACATGTTTACTGTTATGCGGTTTGTATAGTTCGACATTCTTGGGTTGTTGTTTGTTTGTCCCCCGCTAGTACAGCGGTATGTCTCCGGATTAACAATGCTAAAATCAGGGGTTCGATTCCTCTAGGTGGGCTGAGCAGATAGCCCTTTGTGACTTTGCTATACGAAAAACACACAAACACTGTTGTTTGTATGACTGAACCTGTTTAGTGTTATTGGTAGGTATGGCTCAAATTTTTTATTGTTATGTACTTTGTATGATTCAATTTGCCTTTTATATGATATTTGTATGGCTCAACTTGTTTATTGTTGTGTGGCTTGTATGGCTGATGTTATTTATTATTATGTAGTTTGTATAAAACAACTTGTGTATTATTATGGTTTGTGTTACTTTATTTATTTGTTTTTATGTAATTTGTATTGTCGAACATGTTTGTTGTTATGTGATCTGTAGGGGTAAACTTGATAATTTTAGTATAGTTTGTAGAAAGTGTCAGTATTTCAAATAAGTAATTAAATTTAAAAGGTTCACCCTCAAAATTAAAATAAATCCTATGATTTAAAAATATTTTCAAAGGATTATGTTTGCATAATGCAATGTTTTAATAACATATTAGAAAAATATCGACAAAACACTTGCTATTTTTTTAAAGAATAGTTTTCTTAATTTAATCTCTTGCACAATATGTTACTTTATCAAACGTAAGGATTTCATTAGAGTTTTAGTTAATAATCAACAGTTTGTTACCACCATCTCTTTATTAAAAGTACAATAAAAACTAGAACTACCTTATTTCAGAAGTTCATTTGACTTTCTCATATTGATAGTTATTCTTTGTTAGTTTATTTGTTTTGTTATTTTGTGTTTAAGATAAAAATATTTCAATCTTTCCTTAAATAACAAGTTATTTAAAACTAGTTTATTTACATAATATTTTACACTCCACGTCTCTACTAGAGTAAAAAACAACAGCTATCAAGAAGTCCAAATTAAATCTCTCTCTCACTGTGGAGCTTTTAAAACTTGCTGGGATTGGCTGATACCCATTGCTACTTTTTATGTAGTCATCATGGTGCCATATAGTGTTGTTTTCCGAGATACGAAGATCAGCCAGTCTGTATACAAAACTATAATTACTGGCGTCAATGTTGAAGTCCTTTTTATTATAAGTAGTAAAACAAATAGAGCTCAGTGAATTGAGATTTGAAAAAAACTGAGGCAAACAGACATATGAATTAAAATGTATGTTTATATGTAATACAATTTATATAATGAAAACAATTCACATTTATCACAAGAACTTTGAACATTTCAGTCGTTTTTGTTATTTTGTACAGTGTCATACTTTAACTCGTGGAACAATAGTCCAGGATTAATATTCAAAAACAAAACAAAAAATATTCTAGTAATGAAATTTCAAAATAGGGCCTTTTTACAGAAATGGCCACTAATTTCTACACCACCTTCATCAGCAAGAAAGATGAGATAGTGGGCAAGCCAAAATTTATCGCTGTTTATTATTTGCAAAGCTGCTTCCTTGTCAACTTGCTAGCCGACATATCCTTCGATCTTTTGTATGTTGTAGAAATTACAACATTAGGTGTAATCACAAATTAAGCACTTCCAAAAGCAGTATTATAGCTTGAACACTATCCTACTTTTTTATTGCAGTTCGCATTCTGATTAATAATCTATGCAAACTTCTGATGTGTCAGTATCAAGCCATATATATATATTTATATATCATCACTAGTGACAAGCACTTTTACTTGTAATCAAAACTAGTTTGGCTATTTAGTAATGAGCATGTTTTTTATTTTATTATTACCTAGTCAATCGATTGTTTGAATAGAGAAAATGTTTATTATAATCTATCAAAACATTACCTTGTGTATTGATGTTTTTGTTTTAGTAACACCTGTGAAATTAGCAGGTGCACTGCTTTCGCCTAAGAGTAATCTGAAAATGTATCGCATAGCAGATCTAGATTCTGCTACTTTAACTGAGTTCGAAGTAATAAAAAAGAAGGAAAAAAGGATACTATATAAAACACAGAAACACTATATTTGGTCAGTCAATGTTAAACATTTTAAATCAAGATGAGTGTGTTTTATGGCGACTTTATTGGAGAAAGCTCTTAGAAGAAATAGTGTACCAGGTTGAGGAAACATAGCATTATATATATGTATATATATGAAACAATGATAATATTCTTCTCAGGATGCGTGCACTGCCTACGCGACTGTTGATCGTTCCCAGTGAAAGATAAGAGAGGTTGTTATTCTTAATGTACACTGACCTGCCAGTGATAAAGTTTACAGTCCACCTCTACATAGCATGCATTACTTTGCAGAAATCTTTTCCATAATTAAACATATGTGACACCGTACTTGAATGACCCAGAAGAAAGTAACTTAGTTGATTCTGTGACAAGCGTTTTATGTTAAAACCACAATACAAAATACTATAATCTTTTTATATTAAATAACTGGGTAAAAATATATAATCTAACTAAACACTAGCAGATGGAGAGAAGGTTTATTCTATTATAATTTAATCAAACATTAGCTTGGGGATTCGTATTAATAATAATTTTATTTTATTGACATTTAATCACTAAACGTTTTTGTATTGAATGTTTCTGTTTTGTCCTTATCATGTTAAAAACTCTCATTTAAAAAAACGATTATTTTATATGCATTTCAAAAAAATGAGAATGAGACCGTTTTCAATTTCAAAATTACAATAAAATATAAGTAACTTACTGTACGGGATAAAGAATGGTAAAAAACCCGATAGGAATGGAAAACATGCTCAGACGTATTCACTGCGTTACCGTTGCAAAAAAAAACAAACCAAAAAAACCTTGTTTATACAGTTACCAGATAACCAATTTATATATACTCTTGAAAACAAGAAACGCAAAAGGGATATTTTTGTTATTTTAAAGAGAAATATATGTAATAACGTTACAAGCTCAAAGTATGTGATGTTACACGTGTTAAGGCACTGATTGTGAGACCAAAATGACAATAAAATTGTGCACTTTGAAAACGGAGGAAAACATCGGATTTTTCACCAAAACGCATGCGTGTTCAATAAATTTGTTTGAGAGATCAGCATGTTCTGCAAGTGCAACATGTGCAAAATCCCTATAAAAGTGACGGGTTCTCGGTTTCCATAGCTCAGTGTTAAGCCACCGACACGCAATAGAGTTATGCCAAGACTGACTGAAGCACAACGCAACAATACCATTGGTCGCTTGGAAGCAGGCGAATCTCGATCAGATGTTGCCAGAGCTGTGAATGTCCACCCAAGCACCATCACAAGGCTATGGAATCGTCACCAACAACATGGATCAACTCGTGACTGTCCACGATCTGGCAGACCTCGTGTGACCACGCCCGCACAAGATCGCAACATCCGGTTACTTCACCTTCGGGATAGGACCACCACTGCGACGTCTACTACCTCAACCATACAAGGGCTGCGTAGGATTTCCGATCAGACCGTACGCAACGGTCTACGAGATTCTTAGGCCCCATGTGCAACCCATCATGGTGAACGTCAACGACGTTTTTCAACATGACAACGCCCGTCCTCACACAGCCCGACTCACCACTGTCTTCTTGAAACACCACAACATCAACGTTCTTTCCTGGCCCTCCAGATCACCAGATTTAAACCCCATCGAACATCTTTGGGACGAGTTGGACTGACGTCTGCGACGGCGACAACCTCAACCGCAGACTCTACCTCAGCTTGCAGCAGCTTTGCAGGCTGAGTGGACAGCCATTCCACAGGATGTGATTCGTCATCTTATCGCTTCCATGGGCAGGAGATGCCAAGCAGTTATTAATGCTCACGGGGGGCATACTCGTTATTGACGTTGAGTGACGTTAAACTTCACCTAATGAGAGTGGACTTCGCCTTTGCAGACTTTGGATGTTCAGCAGTGAATGTGCAAAATTTCACACATGTCATACAGAACTACTCGATATAAACTTGTTAACAATTTGTCTCATATTTTGCCTTTTGCGTTTCTTTTTTTGAAGAGTATATTAACGAATTTTGCACCATCTACTGACAACATTTCCATCATTTCTATCATCTTTATTCGATAACTTGAATTGACTTTTTTAAGTGTATGCTGTGAGTTTATTCCTGTTTCTATTGGCAAGTGTATGTTAACACGTATAACACTGTTAGCTTTTCCAAACTCGACTGAAGCAATGATAGACACACAATAAAAAAGTGAAATAATCATCTTTATATTACAATACAATAAACGTAATAATAAATCCTATGAGGCCAGTGAACTTATTTTAGATAATTATGCCTTTGCTGATAATAATTCTTTTGAAAATCTGTGCTTACTAAACCATCCGCATTAAACTTGCTAGGCTGTTATTTCTTGATTCAGTAACCGAATGTTTCAACGTTTCAATTACTTTTTCTCATTTATCTTTAGGAGAAGAACATTTCGTGTTTCTTGGTTTATGATACAAAGTTGGATCAAAATGGTATTAAGATATACGTAGCGAGTTCAATGCCTTTTTATAGGTTTCTAGACAACTGTGTAACATAAGCTTGTTGATCAAAATAATATAATTTTATGTCACCATGCTGTACCATGAACATATTACACATTTAGATCAATACACTCTATTTTGCTATTTTTTATTTGTCTCTGTAGGACATATCCATGTACTTATTGAAACTGACTCGCCTTCTTCGACTAGCTCGACTTCTTCAAAAGATGGACATATATTCACAGTACAGCGCCATTATCCTTATACTTTTAATGCTGATGTTTTCTCTGGTTTCTCTTTGGCTGGCTCGTATATGATATGTCATTGCATTAGAAAAAATTGAAGTCAATTCAAATGGGGTGCTAAGTATATGGTTTCGTGATTTTTTTAATTCGTGGGGTATATTTACTTTTGTTAGTTGATTTTGCTTTTTGTCTAAGTGTGTGCATATAATGTTTTCTGCGGTTTGTGGAGGAAACTTATTGATGCTGATCTTACCATATACAGCTGCATACCATATATTCCCGACATCAGCAGAAAAATAGCCAACATTTGGCAAAAACTAGTAACAAAATATGACATTCCAGTTAATACCAAATTTATTCAAAAACCAGGCACAAAACTAAGGTCTATACTATGTAAAAACTATACTGACAAACACAACACCAACATTATTTATAAAATACAATGTGATAACTGCCACGACTTCTATGTTGGAGAAACAAGTAGAAAAATAAAAACCAGATTGAAAGAACACAAAAAGTCACCTTCACACTTTTTGAACACTACAAATCAAATAAACACAACATAACCAAAAAACAGAACACCCAAATACTAAATAAAGAAACAAACATAAACAAACACAAAATTAAAGAAGCCTTTCTTATACAACAACTCAAGCCCAAAATAAACCAATACAAAGGAACACCTTTATACCTATATTAATAAATATCATCAAACATCTAAGCACGCCCTCTACGTTTCTACACTCAATTACACAACCCCCATCAAACATGTGGTCAGCTATCGGTGAGTTACCTCTTTCTTTCTTTGTGAACCTGACGGTGACTGAAGAAGGTCGAAACATTGTTCGCTTCTCTACATAAAAAAATTTTCTCAACTCATACCTGCCATTTTTACATATATAAGTTTCTGTACCATCTTTAAACTTGAGTTGACTTCCGACTCACATTTCAGGGATGTTACAACACAAACACAATGTTAAAGTATAAACCTTACTAAACTATTGTTTAGTAAGGAAACTATCTAAAACAGAGTTAGAACAATTTTGTAACCTTTTGCAATATGTTTATAAGAAAATCAATTAAATACACGTTGAAAACCTCCCCTTTGGGGTTTGAAAATTCACGTGGATATTTTAAAATAAAGATATATCCACATTTAATTACAATAGGGTGAAACAGAGCAGTTTTCTTGCTGTTACATAATGTTTATTTTCTCAAGGAGATATTTATATTTGGCCAAATACTTCAGTGCACATAATGCTTGTTTGCGAGTGTCTTAGTTGAGAACCTAGAAAAATATTATGTAATATAGATTATCATTACATTTATATTCCCACTGGCAAAGTTCAAATTTGTTTCACTTTACATTTTATTTAGAAAAGTTAATTAAAATAATCTAAAATTTAAAATAAATATTTTGTTTAGAATCTAACAGAAAGCCACATAATGGGCTGTTTGTGCTCTTCATCCCAGGGGTATTGAAAAGCGGTTTCCAGCTGTGAGAGTCCGCAGACATGCCGCTGTGCTACTGGGAGGCGTACCTGCAATAAGATTTGAATTTTAAGTAAATATTTAAGACTTTGTGTCGTTTTGCTATTTACACAGTAATTTTGCCTTGATTCTAAGTAGATGGTTTTTAAATTTTGTAATCTGGAAGAGTGTGTGTGTGTGTGTTTTATAGCAAAGCCACATCGGGCTATCTGCTGAGCCAATCGAGGGGAATCGAACCTCTGATTTTAGCGTTGTAAATCCGTAAACATACCGCTGTACTGGGGGTGGGCGATTTGAAAGAGAACTGACTGGTAAGTTGGTTTATAAAGGTTTTAATTAATACATGTTTGTCATTATTCTGTTTAATTATTACTTCAAGACAATATCGCCAGTACACTTTTTGGTTTGTTTTTGCACAGAGCTGCACAAAGGCTTGCTGCTCTGTATCTGTAGCAGGAATATAAATCAAAATTTGAGAAATATAAACCCTCAAGCTTACTTCTGTTCGAATTTCGCTCAAAGCTACACGAGTGCTATCTATGCTAGCCGTCCCTAATTTCGCAGTGTAAGACTAGAGGGAAGGCAGCTAGTCATCACCACCCACCGTCAACTCTTGGGGTACTCTTTTACCAACGAATAGTGAGAGTGATTGTGACATTATAATGCCCCCACAGCTAAAAGGACGAGCATGTTTGGTGTGACGGGGATTCGAACCCGCGACCCTCGGAGGAGGAGTCGAATGATTTAACCACCTGGCCATAATACTTCTATTACCTAGGGTCGAGCTATATACACGACATTTGCGAAATATTACATTATTTGTCATCACAGGTTGAAATTATTTGACTATAAAGCATGGCTTTAAAAAATGAACTCTGTTATGGGTGAAATAGTTAAATTTTGTGTAAGATATGCTAGGTTTCACGTAAAATTTAATTTACTGTTATAGAGGTTTTGCGTGTGACGTCACTCTTGACCTAGTTACTGCTGATCGCCATGATGGGTGGCACGCTCGGCGTGTTTATATTCCAACACATTGGTGTTTCATAGTCAAAAGTGCGCGATGGTACACTCGTGTTGTGCATTTAACTGTTCAAATCGACATGGACAGGTAGAAAATGTGTCATACTACAGATTTCCTAAAGATCCCGACCGAAGAAGACGATGGATTGCAGCTGTCGATAGGAAAAACTGGACACCCACAGAGCACACCAGACTTTGTAGTAAACATTTTGTGTCAGGTATGTATAATTCATCTATAGCCAGGCTGAATAAATTGAAACTTACATGCATGATATATGTATAGCAGAACACACTGCAGCACCAGTCAAAGAAATTTTTTTGCACACTTTTCTTTTACTGTTAAATAACTGAATAGTAAATTTACTGAAGGAACAATATCATTCATGATGAATAGGTTATAGAGCCATTTGTACGTTAAGACAAAATGTTAATATCTCTTAAAGGACCAATTTAAGTGATTCATCAGAAAACCACAACTTGCACAAGATTAAAAAGTGTGCAAATAATTACCTTGTTAGCTGTACATTCAGTTGTTAAACAATGTTCAGCATATTCAGTTATATATATATATATTCAGTTAAAAGTGTACAGTGTATCTGTTATATATATAAATATTATCTGATGATGCCTGTAGATCTATATCTTAACTAAATTATTGTACTCAGTTTCAGGGACGAAGAGTGATGATCCCCTATCACCTGACTATGTACCTTCCATATTTCATTTTACACGTTCCCCCTGAAGAGAAGGAAAGCTGCTGAATTGTGTAAATATGAAAACAGGAAAGAAGTGACCTGACTATGTACCTTCCATATTTCATTTTACACGTTCTCCCCTGAAGAGAAGGAAAGCTGCTGAATTATGTAAATATGAAAACAGGAAAGAAGTGACCTGATTATGTACCTTCCATATTTAATTTTACACGTTCTCCCCTGAAGAGAAGGAAAGCTGCTGAATTGTGTAAATATGAAAACAGGAAAGAAGTGGCCAAAAGGAGAAAAGAACAACAAAAGAGACATGAAGCTGCTGCTGGGCTGCTTGACCTTGCTTTCGTAGAATCTGCTGGCACTGCTGCCACTGATAGCAAGGTAGCATGCCTTTACTTCTTCCTCAGTCATTGGGGGGCATGCTGGTGCTGTTGCTTGGCATGCTGTTGTAGACTGCTCGGTCAGTTTTTTTTTTGGTTGTGACACTTGTGAAGTCCATGTCTGTGACCTGCTTTAAGTGTCTCTTTCCTCTGGATGGCACAATCCACTCACAAGGCATTGACGTGCAAGCTGTGCTGTGATGTCTCTTTACGACAGCTTCCATGTAGAACAAAGTTGCTGCTACGTGGGAGCAGACTTCACCTAGTCCAGCCTTGCAGGTGCAGTGGGAAGATATTATCTCTCCATTCCTGCAGCTAGCAACCCATGGCTTTAGTGGTGGTTCATTTAGCCGCTGAGAGTGGCACACCTGTAAAATAACAAAGAAAATATTAAGTTGTGTATATGTAAGCTTTTAAAGACAACTGGGTATCAGGTTGGGATACATGTGTCACTCAAATAATAATATAAAAAAATAATAGAACAGTTAAATATTAAATTATTTTTATAGAAACCTAACATGGCTATTGACCAGCTTTAACGGTCTATGTCTACTTGTACTATTTATTATCTATATATTGATACCGTACTAAAAATTAATCATAAATCAAAAATTAAGTTTTGAAACAGCCTAGACCCTAAGACACCTAGACCAATTAGGTGTCTTAATATCATTATACAAACATGTATAGAAGTGCTCCTAGGCTAGAGCTTTGACAACAGTCAGTACACATGTAGCAGTGGTGGGATTCAAAAATTTTAAGAAGGGGTTCTCTCAAGGAGATGTTTCCACGACATCAACAATTCGACGGTATAATTGAAGCCATCAACGGGTTCGCTAAGCTCAAAAATTTTTAAGAACGGGTTCGCGCGAACCCCTGCGAACCCCCTGAATCCCACCACTGACATGTAGTACAATAATATTGAACCATTTATTAAAATGGGGGCCCTACTTTACTTCAGTATCTAGTCTTCGTCTAAAATGTAGTTAAATCTATCATACAGAGTACATGATACATGTATGTAATATAACATGATGTACAAACCTTTGCTGTAATGATGACTTTATCCGACGTTGCCCTGGTTATCTGGACATTCTTTACAAATCCTGCCACAAAGTACTTGTACGCATCAAGGCTTTTGTAACCTTTTAGACTTTCATTTGTATAGGTGGAAGTCCTGTTTATCAAATATATATAAATGTCACCATATGTAATATTTGGCAGATCTACTCCGGCAACAGCTTGACGCTGAGCAACGTTGTCTTGGCTGGATATTACTGGCGTAAATACACGTGGCGGGAGCATATACGGGTCTCATACACCCAGTTCCTTCACTTTTTCCTCATACCTGGCCTTTTCAGCACCTGTCAGGTGTGCTACAAGTGATGAAAAGCCAGGGGCAGCCATTTACATGTGAATAGTACTGAATACAGCAGTTGTTAACTCGTTCAGTCATGCGGGACACTTGCCACCCAATATGGCGGTATGTTTACAAACCTCGTTGTGGTCACGTGACACTAATATGTTCACGCAAAACCTCTATATATACACGTAGCATCTCGGCTGTTTAACGATCAGTGAATTATGTTTATATTCTACAATATTTGAGAAACTTGACTTATCATTTAGCAAAAGTATGTACATTTCAGAATAAACTTGGAAACATTATGTGAAAATTAATGCATTTACGGAAATACATTTGTTGTAAAGCAGAAAGTTATAAAATATGTTATTTGATCTTCGCCTGACGTTGGTACGCGAGTATTGAAACTTAATATTAGCATTATAAGCCCTCAAATTTATCGCTGAGGCACCTGGTTGGGGGCTAACGGGTTAAAAAGGAAATCTAAAATTGAGTTAACTAAAAAGAAATTTGTTCAAGCAAAGTAAAGTATCGGTGAACTAAAAACGTTCTGATTCAGAAGATTCAAAGTAAAACAAAATTAATATTAAGAACTAAACTATATGAACATACACACTTGATAACAACGTGTACTTAATTTTACATTAGATCAAAATAATAAGTTAAGGAAATGGTTCTAATGTATGCAAAAGCATAATAGTTAAATTTTGTGTTAATGCAAATTATAGAAACAAGCAGAATACACAAATGTATTCATATTATAACTAACTACTCGTGACAAATAATTATAATCCTTTTACTTCAGCAGACTAAACTGCAGGATATTTTTGGCAAATGACTGACTGTTTCGGTGCCTCTATCAAGTTATTCAGTAATTAGTAAACCAGCTTTGAAAGTAATAGAACTCTATTGGCTCTAGAGCAGAGTTAAATATTTCATTTTTGTGTAATATTTACCGTAAAAATTCCAATATCTTACTACATTTTAAGAATATCGTTAATAAGAATGTGATAATTATTTATGTACGCCTGTGTTTTCTTACAGCAAAGACACATCGGGCTGTGTTCAGGAAATGAACCCCTGATTTTTGCGTTGTAAATCCGTAGACCTACCGCTGTACCAGCGGGAGACTATAATTATTTATAAAGATTTATAATCTCTGAAAATCGGTATTTCGTTACTAATGCTTTCCGTTGTGTGTTGCTTATCATTAAATACAATACACACGTATATCAGTCATAATAGTATCGGTATTTAAAATAAGCTTTCCCTCTTATCTAGTATAGATAAGTATATAATAATGTAATCGTTGATACAGACGTTAGATCTACAGAAAATTAATGAATGCCAAGTAAAGAATTTATGCACTAAATTCTATGTGGTAGCTTGGTATGTCTTCATTCCTTATTATGACAACTCGCTAGTAGAAATTATTGAAAATATTAATTACTTATTTAGTAGTCTATAAGAGTGTTCCTGCTTCAAAAGATTTAAAATGCCCAGGATGGGCTTCTTAGAGTTTGGAAATGGGCTGAGTATAGTACTGAGCAGTTTCAGACTCTAAAGCATCTCTTTGCTCATTATTGCATCTTGACACACTATGAAAATTTGATAAACTCGTTTTTTTCATATACTAGTCTTCATCTCAACAACTAAAGAATGTATATGTGATAGCAGCTGTTATATGATTATTTACATACATAATATCTAGGTAGCTAGTTTGCATTGTGATGCAAGTATTCTGTACCTTCTTGAGATGTCTTACCACAATTTTATTGACTTCTAGGTAACATTGCAACTGTTATCTGAATTCAGTATCAAAACATTATGGCTGTGGTCCTCAGTATTATTATTCCTCAGATGTTATTGGCAGGAATGAAAATATCAATATACTGGTTATATATGGTAGCATCTTTACCTTAACTGCTTTTGCTGTTATGATTTGGAATGACAGGTTAATATAAGTCCTCCTAAAATTATCCTTTTCTATGGGTGTCCTAGTCACAAAACTTCCAGAAGGATGACCAAACATTGAAACTTATTTACTAGAACAATTTTTCTGTTAGAAGAGTTCACATCTGGGTGGGCTTCACTATAAAACCAAACCTAAACTTCAAAATAAATTCCATCATAAAGTATGCCTAGTTAGAAAGGGTGGTGAAACAGCTTTTTGTTCAGTTTACCTTGTTTTATTATTCCTGTACTATCATTATTCAATTATTGTGTTTTCATAGGTGCAGATGTGTCAATAAATCCAAGAAAATCCTTCAAAGTTAATGAAAAGAAAATGAGTTAAATTTGTTTTTTGTATTCAACATTATTTCATTATCAACAGTCAGTAAAACTCCAATAAACTGCTTTGAACTCATACATTGATAAAGTTGTAGGTCATTGGCTTTAAAAAATGTAGATGAAAGCCCACTAACTAAAATGTGTTCAGTTCTTCAGTAAATATTAATAAAAAATGATATGCACAAAATAGGCTCAAATCCTTTATTACTGAACACCTCTTGCTTTATAATCATCTACAACTTAGGTACAGTACATCAGCTGCAGCTGAACTGAAAGTAGAAAACAAAATTAATCACATCTGAAGCAATATCAGTGCAACATGTACACAGGCACACTTTCTGAATCACTGTCATCCTGGGTAATTAATGATCAGCATCAAACTTGTCACTTACTATATACAACAAACAGAAAACTGCATAAAACTGGTATTTTAAGAATAAACTACACATACATTTTAGAAAAAGAGCAGTAAAAGAAAGATTTGAATGAATGTGAGATAATAAGTCTTCGATGAAACACTAAGAAAGGTTTTCAGAGAAAAAAGAATCAAATGAAAGAGCTGAATAAAATGACAATGATCTTAAAGATGATCGAGAAAAGAAAATTCTGATAAAAAACACAGACTCCATGAACTTATTATCACATAATCAAAACAAATTAAAATGAACAATACAGTTTTAAACAAAAAAACCAAATATTAGAAAGAAAAAAACTGATAATTTCAAGGCTGTTGAATTGTTGAATAGGACAGCACATTTTACCTTAATTAAGATAATCAAATTTTAAAACCTGTTTAACTAAAAAATAAAATTGACAGTCTTGTAGCATTTTCACAAATTGGATAAATGTTATAAATAATAACCTAAAATTTACTGTTAATACTGTACTTGAGAAATGGAGGAAAACAGGATTAATACACTTTTTTGTTTAACTATAAAACTTTATGGTAAATGTCTCATTGTAAATGTCTGAATTTGATATTGCATGTATAATATTAAATACGAATACAGTGGTACCTAGGATTTTGAACATATTGTTTGAGAAAGAAATGTCTTGGTTGTGGAACATAAACTCGGTTCCCAACCCAAGCTGTCATGGCCCAAACCCCA
The DNA here is from genome assembly GCF_004210375.1 of Tachypleus tridentatus. NCBI lineage: Eukaryota > Metazoa > Arthropoda > Merostomata > Xiphosura > Limulidae > Tachypleus > Tachypleus tridentatus. The sequence continues at coordinate 41,484,944 of NC_134832.1, read as the reverse complement.
AAATAACTAGACTGATGAGCTGAATGACGCTTTGACCATTTTTTGGCCCACACCAAGCTTGTCCAAAACATTTTACCCACACCTGTTGCTCAGTCCACATCCCCTCTAAAATCTGCTGTGAATGTTCTTGTTTTTCTTTCTTTTTTGTTATTTTTCTAAATATTCTGATTAAATAAGCCACCATGGGATCAAAGAAGGATAATGAAAGCAGCAAACCAAAAAGAAAAGTTGTTAGAGCCACAGTAGAGGTGAAAAAAGATTTCATAGCGAAGTATGAGAGTGGTGTTCGCGTGTCTGACCTTGCTACACAGTTTGGTATGGCAAAGTCTACAGTCTGCACCATACTGAAAAATAAAGAGGTCATCAAAGGAGCTGATGTTGCAAAAGGAGTGACAGTGCTTACAAAACAAAGATCACAAACAATGGAAGAGGTAGAAAAACTGTTGTTGATTTGGGTAAACAAAAAACAGTTAGCTGGTGATAGCATTTCTGAGACCATCATTTGTGAGAAAGCAAAGCAGTTGCATGCTGACCTGAAAAACACCCCTGGAATGAGTGCTGATTCACGTGATGCCTTTAAGGCTAGAAGGGGTGGTTTGAAAAATTTAGGAAGAGAAGTAGCATACATAGTGTGGTGAGACATGGGGAGAGTGCCAGGTAGGGCTGTGACGATTACACAATTAACCGGTTACGTTTCAGTTACTGCTCTTAACCGGTTACGGATTTCCTAACCGGTTAATCTAAGATTTTTTTCCGAGAAAAAATAAACGAGGGAAAACAATACCATTATCGACATTTGCATGTAAATATTCCATTATTTGACCTTGACATTGGTATGTTTGCCTATCGCAATTTTATGAACTGCTTGCCTTTTTTGTTTGGTTGAATTTTCGTTGTTGTTGTTGTTGTTGAAAGCCTTTAGAGTTTTTTTTAACGTTTGCTGCGGCCGTCACGTGCAAATTCCTAGGGCTGTGACGATTACACAATTAACCGGTTACGGTTCGGTTACGAGGCAAAGATTAACCGGTTACAAAAGTCCGTAATCGTCGCAGCCCTAGTGCCAGGCAGAAACAAACCTCATTAGACAAGTTTTTAGTGAGAAATAGGTCCAGTGAGTCTCAAGCAGGTTGAAGCGGTGCAAAGAGACAGAAAAGATAAAGAACCCCAGAAGGAGAATTACCTGACATTTTTATAGAAGGTGACTCCCCTTCCAAACAATAATAACCCTCCTACTCTTTGCATTCATCACCACCTTTCACTTATGCCATCAGCTCTCCTCAGCACAGGTAAAGTGCAGTTAAATTTTCATTTATTGTTTTTTTTATTGTGTTTATAGTTTTTGTGGTTGACTTTATGCACGTAAGTATTATTGTACAGGTATAAATAAGCAATATTTTTACTTAAAATGCTTCATAATGTGTAATTTTTGGAGATCTGTAATGAATTAATTTAATTTACAGTATTTCTTATGGGAAAAACTTTCGATTTTCGAACAGCCTTCTGGAACGGATTAAGTTTAAGAACCGAGGTACCACTGTAATTAATTTTATCATTCTCTCTATGTCACCAAAATATTGGGAATCTGGTTAATTGAATTCAAGGCTACACTCAATGTGCTGCATATATCTTGAAACAAAAATATCTGAAATTAAAAAGAACAGCAACTATTTAAGTACAGTATCAACATTATATGCATATATTACCTAAAAATAGTTATATAGTCATTTAATTTGAATTATCCCACAGTGAAACCCTTTTTCCTTCCAATTCATACATGTATTCTTCATAAAACAAACTTTGTCTCTCCTCCACACTGAAACTTGCACTCCTTGCATTACAAATATTTTTATCTCTATTTAAAACTTATTTATTATGATATTTCTACTTCTGCCTTGAAATTTGTAATATTCATATACTATACAGTATAGTACAATAAAACAAAATCTGTTTATATTAACAAAAAAGAATAGTTTCTGTGCATTTTTCTTGTTTAAATGTAAATTTCATTTACTGCTGAAATTGGCAATACTCCTGACTGTACAGAACTGTAAAATAATTTAAATACTAAGATCAACAATGTAAGTAATTTAGACTTAACAATATTACGAAGTTATATTGTTATAACTTATAAGATAATTAGGAATATGTAAACTGTAATTACAGTACTTTATAAAAGATTGTAAGACAAAATGTAACATATATGGAGACTTAGAAAATAGTGTTAAAACATAATTTCTCTTCATAAAAATAAATAATAAACAGTATTGCAATTTAAGATGTAGTTAGAAGGTTTGAGTTAGGAGGAACTTACTTTTCATTTTAGTTTTCATAGAGTAAACATAACTGAATTCACATTTTGCACAAATAAATAATATGAACAATGTTGGAATATGTGTAATATAAATTAATCAATTATTACCAACATAATTAACAGCTATGTAATTATACTACTCCAAACAAGTGACTGACACATGGAACACTTGTAAACATGATCTTTCCCATGAGGAGTCAAAAAGATTCATAAAAGTTAATTCGTTCTCAATAATACCAAACTTTAACGCTAGATATCAGCACTATACATGTATTTGACCTACTTACAAATTGTTTCACTTTCGATCCAAAATGGCGTCACGAAAAAGTTACAAAATGAAGAAGCATTAGAGTTGTATTGTAGCAGCTGAAATAATTGGTAGTCAACAGGTTAAACACCCTTTACGAGATCAAACATTCCTAAATAAACTTGATTTTCAGTGTATTTCTGTTGAAATGTTGTTGCTATAAGACAAGTAACTTTCAGACAATCATTTTAAGTATGAAGAATGTCTTATAATCATCATCATCTACATATAACTTAATCACTACAGTATCTAGTTTTCTTTATTTCTGAAAAGAATTTGTTTGATTTTTATGAATTAAAATCACAGCCTGTCATTCTGTGAATCACTGTATGAACCTGTTAGAGGAAAGGAGTAAAAAAATAAAGCATATTAGAAAATGAGTGACACCATATGACAAACATATCAAAATGATCCGATGTTCCCATGATGCATTTAAGTAGATCCATAAAAACAGTTTTACATCTGTTGTGAAAAAAAAAAAACAGGTTTAAGTTGGATAAATACTTTTAAGTTAAAAATACAAATCTTTACATGGAAACAATTCACATGTAATTCAAGTGATTTTATATGTTTACAAATGTGTTATCATTGAAAAGATGATAAAGATACTAATTAAAGTAAAGGAAACATTAACATTAGGATATGTTATCTGCAGGCTCGACATACTCTTCGAGTGCGTTTCATCATAATCACCTTAAATTCATTACTAATGTTATCATGTATTTCAATTTGGCACAGTTTTATGGTTAGTCAGTTCAAAGTGGGAGGACAAATTTTATTACAGAGAATTCCATATTCACTTGAAAGAAGAGTTAAGAAAATTTGAAACAATTTCTTCTCTTGCAGAAATAGCTTTAAAAAGTTTGAGTACTGAGAATGAAATCAACTAGCTTCCTTTGTTAATTTTCTTGTTGACTTTCTGAAGACCAATTTCTTCTGTTGCATGCATATCAAAACAACGATCAAGGAAACCTTCCATGGTTCTGTATAGATGCAGCTTCATGTGGGAAAGGGAATGATTCTCATCTGGATATAACTGAAGAACAAATTGCTCATAAGCAACATTATAAGCGAGTTTTTTGGTAATTAAGGAGACATAATAACAGTTTTCTAGTAGTTTCATAACAGTATATATCAATGCTAAAAGAGTATATATCAAAATAAAAGACACAATGTAAAAAGCAAACAAACTTTGTTAGGTTAGTAGAAAAAAATAATTTATATTTTTTTGCTATATTATAGGTAACTAACACCTCTTTTCAACTAATGTGGCCATAGAAGTAGGATTATTGTTATTTAAAACAAAGAGGTGTCATTTGTGATGTAATGATAACCCAAATGGAGTCCAAAGAAGATATTTTAATAGGAAGTTACTAATACCAAACAAATTTTCAGTTATTATTATGTAAGTACTAATTTGTTGACAGGTATCAGTCACAAATTTACAAATCTGTTAGAAAAAAACTTTGATAAATAACATAAAAGGAAAGAAGAATATAGAAAAAATAAAAAATGTTGGACTATTTTAGCTTTTATGTAATTAACCTTAAATCAATCTATGGCTAGACTGAGTTCAATGGAGGTGTAAAATTAGATTCATACTTGGATTTGGAAGAGCACATCTTTTTCGGATAAAGCTTTCATCAACATCATGGACTGCTGAATGTGTACATTATCTGGAAAGGAAATAAATTTTCTAAAGTGTTTTTACTTTACCTAAAAGATGAAAGAGTCTATAAGGTATAATTTGTATTTTCTCTTCAGATATAGTTTTACTTACAATTTACATCATTTTACATAATTTCACCTTAACGTAAGGTGTAATTATGTAAAACAAATGTTAATTTGTTAGTAATGTGATATTTAATCTCATAGCGTGGCATGGAAATAAAAGTAACATCTGCCCTGAAAGTAAGTAGGGAATTAGAGAGTAGACAGACTGAATGATATTTAAGATATATTTGTTGATTATTTGAAGTAAGTTAATTACAGATATTTACTTCTTTATTATTTGGAATTTGACATTATTCTTGAAACAAATTAATATTTTATTCTGTCATGTAATCTTAAAAACTAGGTTTTTCTTCTTCAGTAACTTTGTTCCTAATTTGTTATTATACTGTGAGACTGGATGTTTACAAGTCTTGTTTTGTTTCATGAATATATTTGAAATTTGTATAATGTATTGTGATTAATAAATTTGCCATTTTTATAATAATGAGCTTATTTAATTCCAACACATCATACACTTCTGAGGCAAACAGTTCACATACGAGACAGAACATGAGAAGAACAAAAATTTTAATTTCAAATTCTGATTTTATATATAGGCTACTACACTGCATTAATGTTTGCACTTAGTACATGGTCATCAAAAAGGGCATATCTGCTGGAAAGTGTATACTATTCAACAAAAGTTCAAAAATCCATAGAGTCTTGTTTAAAAACAAACTTGAAATTATTTTGAAGACTAAAAATAAACAAAAAAATCTTTGGCTATAATAGAATATTCTTTGTTTATACTTACAACTATTACAACTTCATTGTGAAAGGAAAGATTCAGAAAATGTCCAGCCTCTATTTTTCTTTCATCTCGTCATGTTTTATGGTATTTATCAAAACATAAACTTAAAGAAAGTTATGAGAAAAACAGTGTTATTACTACCTGAGAACAGCAGCTGCAAGCAATGGTCAGTGATATAGGGAATATCACCTAATTTATCTTATGAAAAATTATCTTCATTAATTGTCTTTTTCTTTTATACATTATTGACTGCTTTGTGGAATTACAAGAGAAAGATCACCTTGCTGGATTAGAGACCAGTAGCGTTTTAGCAATGGAAAAGCCATATTTTTCAAATGTTTGCATATTTAGTTTTAGCATTACATTTTACAGATGTAGTTGGAGTATCATAAATGGATGAAGAAGATGGAGGGTGGTTCCAGGTGCACCCCCATATAATTCTGCCTATACTATAAAAAAACATTTTCCAAATATCTACCTTTATGGTTGCATTTGTAGACACACTTTTTTTCATCCTGCAGTATTGTATATTTGAATATACATTAATTTATATTAATTAACCAAATTCATCATATAACCAGATAAGCACTGCACTTCCCTGGATGGAAAAATAAATTTATCTAAATTTTGTCACAACAAATATATATGTATGTGTAAAGCTACATTTAAACCTATACTATTTTTACAAAAAAGATATATAAAGCTTCACTGTGTGACATTTTTCATGAAAATATTAAGTAAAGTGAATTTCTTATATTATTATTTGAAACTCGTATGACTTAAAAAAGAGTATTTGCTTGAAACTTCACCAAGAGAATAAATTACTGCCATAGTTTTTACAGATGATTTATCTCAAAAAGTCTAAATTCTTTATTCTATCACCTTCACGTTTTCTACTTATACATACTTCTACATAATATGAGAGAAAATGTTCAATGCTTGTTCTTGAACTTTCAAATAATATTTTACAAACAGCAGTTCAGTCTAAGACAGATGTTAATATAAAGCTGTAACAATAGCAGATTTCACACTGCACAAAGCTTAGAAAATTGGATTGGAATGTTTCGCTAAGTATAAAAAGCTGGAATAAACAGAGTACTAGGCAAACCAATATAGGTTACATAACATGCAATATGTACAGAAAACTGGAATATGGCAAGCATGAAGCGTAGAAGATTGAGCTTCACATTGCATAATACCAAACAGGCTGTGCTAAATAAAGTACAAAGCAGAACAGAGATAGAAAACTGGAATAAGTACTCCACTTAATATAAAATACTGGACTGCATATTAAAGAAAGCATGGAAAATAGATTTCATACTGCACTAAGCATAATATACTAAACAACATACTGCAATAAGTTTAGGAGACTGGGCTACCAACTAAACTAAGCTTAGAAAATTGAGTTATTTAGTTATTAGCAATCCAACCACAGAATCTTCAGTTTCAATACTTATTTATGCATGGAATATTGGATTAGTTACTGACAAACCAAGAAGCTGTTTGGTGAATATTATGTACATTGTATATCAAAGAATTCATCCATCCAAATTTTATAAAACATCTAGGAGTATGTTTTTGATATAGTAGCACTATTAGCATATATCAAAAATACTTAATTATTTATTTATTCATCACTATGGCAATGAGGAGTGCTAAATTTGTTATAAAGAAACAAAGGCAAAACATTAAAGAATTCTTGAAAAAAACATATTACATATATTTTCAAATAAAAATTGGGGACCAAGACAAATTGTGAGCTCTGCACAAAGTTTGCATCATTTGTGTTAAAGAGCTGAGACAAAGGAAAGAAAAAGTCTTTGCCCTTTGGAATTCCAATGGTCTGGCATGAGCCTAGAAACTAGAGAGATGACTGTCATTTTTGCTTACATACAGGCAAGGTTATAACACTTGAAATAAAAAGGAAATTTCTTACCCAAACCTTCAGTCTGCTGTAAGACCCATTGCCCATAGGCCTGATGCATCTGTACCTACCCCACTGGAGACTCTTGATACAGTTTTATATGATTCTTTATCTGATGCAAACAGAAATGATGGCAGGGATTGCTTTCAATCTGAAACATCTGGTGAACCATAACTTTTCACAAAAAGGTGAAATTAATTATTTTGTGAAAGACTTGGGTCTTTCAAAAGATTCTTGAGAGATTTTGGGTCCAAACTTCAAACTTTGGCTTAAGAACTTACTTTCTGTTGGACCTCAGTTTAGGAATAAACTTTAAAATGAACAATTCAAAAGGGCAATGAAAAAAGTTGAAAAAGAAGAATAGACTGCCTTTAAAGATGTTACTGGTAAATGTTTAAGGAATCAAATGTACCCAAATTTCAAAAATATTGTAAATAATATGCTCAATAAACTCAAAAAATTTGGGTTGTAATACAAGCTTCAAAGTTTATTTCTTACACTCATATATTGACTATTTCCCTGAAAACCTCAGTGCTGTCAGCAAAGAACAAGGGGAAGGGTTTTATCAAGACATCAGGGAAAAGGAGACAAGGTATCACAATAGGTGGAACATTAGCAAGATGGCTAGTTACTGCTAGTCATTGAAATAAGATGCTCAAGACACAATACATAAAAGAAAGATCACAACACATAGTTCTAAGACTAAAACATAAATTTCACAAAAAAATTCAGAACAAATGAGGATGCATATTTGTTTGATATCAATATTCTTCTTTTGTCTTCAGTTTGTTTGTATTTTTATTCAAATCATAATAATAAAAAATGTTCATTGTGGTAAATGAAGTGATAATTTGATCCAAGTAAGAGGATTTTTTCTTCCCAATTTGTAAAAAAGTGCTTGAGTAATAGAAAGAAAAAAGGAATATTATTTTCAAAATTTGCATTGCTGAATTATGGAAGAGCTGTTATTAAAACCAACAACTTCTATGAAATTTAAATTCTCAGGCCAGTGCAATCAAAACATTTCATTCCGAATTAGTAATTTCTATCATGGGATCTATGCCCCTTCTTGGTGATTTAGACAGTTCATGTGAAGTTCATGAAGCCTCAATAAAATTAAGGTAGTTTTGTTTATAAAAGTTACTAAGTTGAATCATGCAAATAGCACTCTCAACTTTTGTAAGCTCAATCTTACAAAGATGTTAAATTTACATTTACCACCTCTATCACTGCCACATTGTTGTTGTTTTTTAAAGCTCCATATACATATAAATCACCAATAGATGGTTGAAGCAAATTCCATAAAATTTATTAGAAGACCAAGTCTTTCATTTTACAGCAAATGAAAAACAAAAAGAGAATATCAGAAAATATAAAGGAGTGTGATTTCAGACTTTATAATGGTCAAATAACCACTTTTGTTTCTAAGTTTCTTTATTGAATGCTAATAATAATAATAAAAAAATTTCATCCTTAGGAGTTTTTAAAGAGTTCATAAATTTAATAATAAACTATAACTGTGGCCATCCCTGAATGATCTCTTATCTTGCCCTGATGGAGATTCAATTGAGTGTAATTTGGCGAGTACATACTATGTATGGGTTTGCACAAAAAAGTTGGAGAAAACTATTCTAACTAGATGAATAACGAAAATGTTTAAATAACAAACTTACCATCACTTGTTCCATGAATTAAAAGGTACTTTTTTCCCTTGATATTTCCTGCTTTTTTTAAAAGATTAGCTTTCTCATATCCAACATAATTTTCTTCTGGAAGTTTCATATATCGCTCAGTATAGACAGAATCTGAAGATGTTATTATCTGTGTTAATAACATTTAAAGTTACAGAGGATATCTGAAACACTGCATCACTGGTTATTTAACAAGCCTATATAACTTGTCTAAAACTCACCAAATAAACATTCAATGCTCTTTTCTTCTAAAATATTTAACCTTAACACTTTTGTTTTATAAAAAAAAAAACATACATTAAGTATTATCATAGCTCTAATATTAACATTTTCCTAATCGGAAAATGTTTTCCCAATAATGTATCTCAGAATGGTTGTTATGGGTATTAACACTTTTACTCATAAAGCAGAGAACAATTGTTAATACCCATACCAGCCATTGTAAGATACATTTTTACTTCAAGTAGGTTTCTCATCATCAAGAATATGTTCCCAATAGATACTTATCTTCACACAGAATATCTATATCCCTCCCAGATCTTTCTATGAGCTAACTCCCACCTAAAATTCACATATGAATGTGAAACTGCAGTATGGATGACATCATTATGCAACAATAGTCCTCTACCAGTAGGAAGCAATGCAACCTTTACATGCAGTAACTCTGATTAAGCATTGCACTCAAAATAACTTAAAAATTTGAGCATACACACACATATACATTCATGCATATACTTATTTTAACATTTTCTTTCTCCTTATCAAGCATATTTGTAACAGTTTGTATACTCTGCACTCATACTTAATTTGTTAACAAACAAATGTGACAGAAAAATAATTAGCTCAGTTATAAAAAGAAATAAGCATTTTTAAATTTAAAAACAAAGAATGCTATTCAGCTTCTATGGAATTATTACAAATACAAGTACTTTGAATCTGCTTTACATGTATTGTTGTTACTCTGTAAAATACCTAATAAATTGTAACTGTTTACCTTAAGTTAGTAATACACAAAATATCATAATTAAACATGTCACTTTCTCTCATCTAGAGCAAATTATACATCACATTAATATGAAGAATGTAACGTTTCTCACCATAGTAGTACCAGTTAGTAACAGGAGCTACAGATAAACCACACTGAAACACATCTGTATCAGTAGCCAGAGCCATGCCTGTGGCATAACCTCCATAAGACCATCCCCAAAGTGCAATTTTTCCTACGTCAATGAATGGAAATTCACTCCTAAGAAACCTAAATTAAAAGATCTGTTCATTAACATTTTAGTAGAATAAGTTTAACAAAATTCATGGTGAGTTTTATTGAAAATAAAATATATTCCTATGTAACAGTGTAATATACAAATACTACACACCTCACCCTCCTATCAATATATACTTCCTATACATTAAATGTTTTAATTTTTCAATGTTCTAAACTGCAGTATTAAATTTTTATTGCTTGATTGGTCAAAGTACTTATCTACTGTTACACTTGGTTCTGCTTGACCTGGTGTATCCAGGATATTTTGAGATTCTCACATAAAGCAGGAATATTTCTACATTCTGGTGCTCTTTTTTTCTGATCTGTCAGCTCTAGAGAGAATATGTATTGTACATACAGTATTGATGTTTTCACATCAAGCAGTTCATTCCAACTTTTGAGGGAAACATTTTGTTCATGTGTGAGAGAGCACTAAGACTCAGTGATAAATATCTATAATACTTCTCTTTCAAACCTGGTGATTGTATACTAATTCATTCCATTCACTTCATTTAAAAACAAGTTAACTACTCTCATTTATGTACACTTCCTCCACTTATCTGCAATAATCCTTCAGCTCTAATAATTACTTGTACTTACTTTTCTTTCTCCTTTAATTCAAATAAAGAATTTTAATTCATTTTATTTTGACCTCTACTCTCATTTAACCAGCAAACTGATACACCCGTCTTTCTGCACATTACATCCATGAATAGTGTGATCAGATTTCCAATCCAAAAACTGGAACAGACCAGTCATTTCCCCGAGTTTCAAAATGGTTATTACAAATTCAAAATATTTTAAATTTTATTAAATTTACTTTACATTTATTTAACTGTTACATAATACTTTTAAAAATATTAACACTGGCATTGTTTCTGTAATAATTTCAACTACTTTTTGATGAAAGACAAAATTAGTCAATGTTTCATTGAAAAATATTTAATTATTCACTACCTGCTTCATCTTAAAATAAGCTACTTCAAACTTGAATTTATTTAAGAACACATACTATTTTTACACATACTACTTTTAATTTTTGCTTTATTTTAAAACTTTAAGACATTTTTTTATGAAAAAATTAATGAAACATGAAGCACTGCCTTAAATGTCCCCACATTCAGACCTGAGTTTCTCACCACACACAGATTAATCTTTCTAAAGGGTTTTGTGGAAGAAAAGTGAGTGTTACAACAAGGAACAACTCAAGTAAGCCCATTACCACTGTGGTTCAATGTGATTAACTTAACAGTTTGATGTCTTTATCATGAAACTGAGACATTTTTTTGGATTCAGAGAACTTTTCTTGGGATACTTGGACAAATTAACAAAAACAGAACTGTTCCAGCAAAATTGGGATGTCTGGTCACCCTATCCACAAAGCTCTTGATTTTGTGGAGATCATGTTCCTGTATCTAGGTTTATCACTGCATTAACAAAAATTAACAAATATATATATATAATACAATTATGAAAAAAAATTCTCAACTAGTCTCTTACTTGATTAAAAACTATTCTAATTACTCATACTATACAATAAAATGAACTTGTATATATATATTTACTTACTATTAATGAATTATGATTACAAGCTGATAGCTGTCTCATTATTAATATATCACATTAATATTTTTTTATTAATAATACTCATCATATAAAAGTGGTGAAGCATGTTTTTGCTGTTGATATAAATAAACTGATAAAGGTATTTTCAACTGCTATGCTGTGTACACAACATCATGAGTAAGGGTTTATTTTGTTTGCTTTTTCTTTTTATCAGGGATACGGTCAGAAAAATAAGTTTACTCTTGATGTGTCAAGATTATAGTTTGGTAAAGTACTGTGCAACTCTTATGCAAAACATTCACTTTAACAAAGTAGTTATTTTTCCATTGCTCTGCCTTGTATATGATCTAATCATTGTCATACCATCAAAAGTGCTTCTTTCTTGCCAAGCATAATAAAATATCACAAGTTAGTGTAAACGTTTAGCCATTTTCTTCAAATAACACAGAGACAAGGAATTAAAATAGTTAACAAAAAATTAAATTAATTACTTTCTCTCACCTGACAACATTTATTTGATCTTGTATTTCTACACTCCCCAAATTTTTATATATTTCATGCAACACCTTATCACCACGATTACCACTTCCTCTGCTGTCAATCATAGCATAGATAAAACCTTTACTGCTTGCAAGATAGGTTCCCCAACTAACATCAAATTTTTCAGTGACCATTTGACTGCCAGGACCACAGTACCTAATGACAAATATTCTTTTTACATACACAGGCAATACTATAAAAATGGTTGTAATGCATATAAAACAGTAACAATATCTTTAACACATAGCACAAAAATTACACTATGTAACACAAATTTTGTTCCTGGATAGCATGTATTATTTTTTAATTGCTTATGTTGTAAGTACAGAAAATGGCCATTATTCCCTTCAAACTTTGCTTTCAAGACCTAGATAATAAAATTTAGAAATTAACCTATTTTCTATGTAAAAAGAGAAAATTTGCACATTTTTGTTTAAATAAGGTCTGAATAAAACAACATATGAATCAAGATTTACCTGTATTTATACTACAGTTATACAAAAATGTTTAGAAGTGAGTAGTTTTGAGATTTGAGACCTTAATGTAAATCACTTTCACGTATTAGCCCCCAAATATACTCTCCCATCATGTTTTCCTCATACACTCCTTGGTAGAGGCATTCAAAATCCAGTATATCTTGGTGGAAGCACTTGCCTTGCTCCTCTGAGTATGGTCCCTATGTTCTCCTTGAATTTATCAAGATGAGCCTTAAGGATATGGACTTTCAGGAACATTCTGCAGCCCATTTTGTCATACTTTTTTACCAGAGCCTCAACCAGTTCCACATAATTTTCGGCCTTGTGATTGCCCAAGAAGCTCCGAACCATTGCGACAAAGCTGCTCCAAGTGTTTTTTTCTCTTCCTACTGAGCTTCTTGGGGAATTCTGTGCACTCCAGGACCTCATTTATTTGTGGTCCAACGAAGACACCAACTTTACCTTTGCCTCAGACAGCTTAGGGAAGAAGTCTCAAAGGTACTTGAAGGTTTCAGACTCCTTATCAAGTGCTGTGACAAATTGTTTCATAAGACCCAATTTTATGTGAAATGGTGGAAACAACACCTTCTGGAGGTCCACTAGTGGCTCACACTTGACATTGTGCCTCCCCACAGAGAACTCAGTCTGCTGTGGCCAGTGCTTCCTGTTGTACAGTGCTGTGATGTCCCTGCTGTCCCAAAGGCAAAGATAACAGGGAAACGTGCTAAAGGCTCCTTGGAGACCCATCAGAAATGCCACCATTTTGAAGTCTCTGATAACCTCCCAGCCATACTCATCATACTTCAATGTTTCTAGCAAGGTCTTGATGCTGTTGTATTCCTCTTTGAAGTGCACTGAAAGATATTAAAATTTTAGTAGGTTTAAAATTTGTATAATATAAAATCTTAGTATTCAAGCAAGCAAAAATTGTCTGTCTTACCTTCTAGAGTTTTTTTTTGCAGTGCTTGCAGGTAAAATGGGGTGCCCAGGGTTTGTCTTGATCCTCAACAGGCATGCCTAAATATGTCTTGTAGGGGGTTCACAAATTTTAGCAGATGCTGTCACAGAGTACTTTTTCACTTGTCTTGACAAATTTGTCACATACATAGCAATATGCATCTGGAGAATGCTTTCAGCTTCTTGATGCCATCTCTGATAAAATCAGGTAGGTCTATGTGTTCATTTAGGCAGCTAGAACTAAACTGAAGTGGTGAGTGATGAGCCCCTGTATATATATATAACTATGGAAAGTTCTAGAAAATTCTCATAAGTTCTACAACAATCTAGAAAGTTCTTGAAAATTCTTGTAAGTTCAAGAAAATTCTCTATCAGCTACTCAGCACTGAATCAACCTGGAATGTTCTGGAAAATGGGTAACTTTGAAAATTTCATTATCCAGGTCACAAAAGCAAAGCTTCAAGAGAAAAATAGGTCTTTTTCTATTTACTTTAGGCATAAGCAATTGGGAAATAACACTTTCTGCCCAGGAACAAGAAAAAGTAAAAATTTTGTTACATAGTGTTATCACAACCACTCCATGCATATCTTCTAAATGCTAAAACTATCTTCCACATGTTGAAACATACAAACATGTAATAACCATTACCTATACTTCTGAATATTCCACTAACTCAATTAACACAGGCTTGATTCCTGAGACCATCCTCATAACCATTTTGTGCTTACTATAGTTTTCATGCTACAACTATTAAATCAGTAAGTGTAATGTTGCGAAATTTGACAGATTATCAGTAAACATTACAATGCTTTCATGTGCAAATATCAGTTGTTTTTCCAAAAATTAACTCTTAAGGTTCATTAAGCAATGTTTTTCTCTTGCCTTTTTTTCTTTTTGCATGTTGCCTCTGTCCAACATGTAATTTTCATTTTAAGCTTAAAAATACTTTTATGCACCAGAAACCTTTTAAATTTCACAAGCAAAATCTTTATATATCCAAATAGTTATCAAACCTTCCTTAAGAAAAAATTATATTTTATGTTATTTTCACTAATAAATCTCTGTATAGGTTCAGTCAATTTGACCAATCTCATAATCACCATAAAAATTAGGAAATAAATATAAATTATGCCTTTTTCATTGTATAATGGCTGAATTATAACACAAAAATGTAAATGTTTAGAATAAGTAGCTTAAATCTCATAGCATTATAAGCTTATATATATTTTTTTATTATACTGACCTTTCAGCCTTGCCTAGCTAAAAATACAGAAGTCACATGCACTCACGTTATCGTATCAAATAACATAAAACTGACCTTCAGTCTTTACAAAGTGACCTGCCTTGGCTATGTTTTAGTAGACTAGTATTTTTGGAAAATACAGTCACATTTCAATTATTATATATTATGTATGTATGTAGATTATTACTATTTAAAACTAAGTTATTTAATTTATTTTTCTTAAAACAGAAAAGTAAATAAAGAAGTAAAGCAAATAATTCTAGTTATAACCTTTGCAATTTGGTTGCTGCTTGTCATAGGTTGCCAAGACTTAAAATTTCACGTGGAGGATATACAATGGATTAATTTTTGTAGGTTTAATATATATATTTATATATATAAAAAATACAAAAATCATAAATTACTATATCAATACCATAAATACCACTATAATTCATCAAGCTTAGTAACTAAACATTTTGTGCACACTAAAGACTCAACCTAGTTCCGTTAAATCTTGTTTCAAAAGAAAGAGATGGCATCATAACACTTGAAAATGGCCACTAGGGGATATTCTGAGGTTTCAATTAACTATTCCCATGTTATATACAGAAATAAGTGTATACAAGAGAGTTTCCAAAAATGAAGTGGGGTGAGCAGGGCCCATGTGTTTGATTTAGTACACGAGTGATATCTCATCAAATAAGAGATAGGAGATTCCTATTTTATGTTCTAGCTTCTCAATATCAGTAATTTCAGTTTCTAATTCATACAACACTATAAACTTTCTATTTTGACATCACAAACATCTAATTTAAACCAGTACTGCATCCAAAACACCATGAAACATACAAAAACTAATGTTTGTTTTTAATCACTACTTTTAAATTAAGTAACTGAATAATTTACAATACTAAAATTTGAATTATAATCTACAATTTGATACCAAACTTACTGAAATCAATTTATAAAATTAGTCTAATAAAATTTTCAATGTGAGCCAAAAATCACAAGGACAAGGCCTTTGACCCCTGACCCATCTGGAAAGGGTTAATTATGTTAAGTAATCACTACCAACATGCCAATAACTACTATCTACATTTCTTTATATATGCAGAAATACATATCACTACTCAATCTCATTATATGCCAGTGAACCAGGCTTAGCCTACTAGCTATACCAGGCTGTAGAATGGAGGGATCTCATTATATGCCAAAGGAACAGGTTTCACCAAGTGGTTAGCATACCATGCAATGAATTACAGCAATGGTCAGCAGGTGCTGCTTGTTATGCTAGCTTGCATCTAATCAGAAGTTGTATGCACAGTAGGAACAATTATGCTCAAAATTTGGGGTCTCTGATATA
The DNA here is from genome assembly GCF_004210375.1 of Tachypleus tridentatus. Classification (NCBI taxonomy): domain Eukaryota; kingdom Metazoa; phylum Arthropoda; class Merostomata; order Xiphosura; family Limulidae; genus Tachypleus; species Tachypleus tridentatus. The sequence goes on along the minus strand of NC_134832.1, from coordinate 41,468,795 downwards.
AACATTTATCAAATAATATTTGTGTGTTATAAACATATTTCTAATAAACACTACCATCATCACTCCATATGACAATAAACATATCTAATAACCACTACCAACATTTTCCCATATGATAAATAACCACTGATAACCATTCATAGTCTTTTTATATTTTAAGCAAATATCTAGTAACTAATACCAACATCTGTCTTCATGGCAGTAAACTTGTCTGCTAATTGACACCATCATTCTAGCATCTATCAATATACTAATAAATATAAATAAAACAACCACTGCAAACATCAAATTGTTTTGTGAAACAGGACTGAATAACCTGAAATGTTATTTTTAAACAACAACTACTGAATTAATGTCATGAAGATATTTACTGTATTATGCTCAAAATTTTTCCATATTGCAAAATTTAAAGAATACTAGTTGTGACCCCCAAAAAAACAAATTTGCAGTAGTTTTCATGACTTCATTAAGTTGTTCTTATTGTACCATTTTCACGCACAACATTTAAGCAGTATTTTCTTGCAGGCATTTGTGTTAAATCAATCAGTCCTGGTCTATTTGGAAATATTTTACATTGTCAGACAAACAAACTCATGCATACATAACTCTATTTAATACAACTACACAGAGTAAACAAAAAAGTAATGATGTGCATAATAGTGTGCAAAGAATGAAACAGGTGTGAGTATTTAGTGTATGACATGATTTTATGAGTGAAACAAAGAAGCACAAAAAATGAAAAATAAAACCTGACATAAATAAAAAAGTCACTAAAATATGTTTAGAGCAGTTATCAAATGAATTGAGGCTAAGTTACTCCAAAGTAAAGTAAATTTAAAGTTGCAACAATGGAAAACTTAGCAGAATATGTCTGAATGTGTGTTCAAAGTGCTAAGCATATGGCTTTTAATGAACTGTGCATGTGTATTTTAGACCTTAATAAAGCTCATAATAATTACACTTAGTGTAATATTCACTTTTTTTTAGGAATTTACACTGAAATACTTTGTAAAAAAACTAAAGTAGAAAACAAAGCCAGTTGTCACCTGATGGCAACAACATTGTGTTTCAAACTAATTGCACTGGAAAGTTAGACTAAACAGGTAAGATGATTCTAAATTGAAAACCAGTATGCAATGCTGACTCACTGAACAAAAGCTTTTCTATGAATATGTTTGATCAAGAACTTTGCAAGAAAAGTTCCAGACAGGCAACAAAAGCATATTGTTATTAATTAGATTTTGTGTCTATGAAAATATTTTCTCAAAATATGGAATTTTAGTATAGAAATGAAATTAATGATTTTTCAGACATCTTACAGACATGAGGAAGAAAACAAACATTCTTCAGTACAAAAATTTCTATATGCTAGCTTAATTATTATTATTATGATATTCTTCATTATTCGTACTTTTGTCCTATTAACACAGATATGTTACTCAATACCTACAAATAGACTACCAAAGGATATTTAGTGATTTCATCATCTCGAAGCTGTGGAGGAAGAAACAGTCGGACAATGGCATCTACAAACAAAAACAAAGAAAAAAGCAAAATAAATATTAACAAAAAAAAAAGAAGGAAGAAACCTTTTCCTAAAAAGCATGTTCAGAGATTAATGTACAGGGTTCCTACACATAAAAGTGGATTAGATTCCATGACTTTCTTTTACCATATTCAATGATTTTTCATGAATTATCTATCCATTTATTAATGACTTTTGAGGATTCTTATATACCTCAAACATACATATATAGTAAAAATACCAAAAATAAACTCTGTGGCATGTCTATTTATACATAATGTTCTATTGTGTATCAAACTAATTGCACTGAAAAGTTAGATTAAACCAAGTATAACCACTACAACCACATGGTTCTTGTTGTGAAATTCATCAAACATGAGTACAGTTTTATTCACTTGTTTCAATCATGTAACCAAATGATTATCAAAATAAGGACCAAGTCCAAAGCCTACAAGGTAAGCACACTTGACTTCACAACATAGGAATCTTTGAACTATGCTGATGTCAGGAAGCATTTGTTTAAACGTTTCATAAGTGTTATTACAACTATTGTAAGTGAATGTGGGATGTCACAAATTTTACAAGTTTCTTGATTTGACTTGAGAATGAACTAATGTGTAGATTGCTATGCAAGTTCTTCATTTTCTTTTTATACTTTTCTCCATCCATGTGTGATTTAATGGCAAGTTCACTCATGTTCCCAAGACTGAAAGTCTTTTTACATATGCTTCATTGTGCATATGTATATTTGTAAGCACAAGTTCAAGCTACGCTTTAGAGAGTTCATTCTCTTTCCGATTCTCCTGATATTTACACTTCTTTGGCATGATGTGAAAATAACTCAAAAATAAGATCAAAATGATTACCATACAATATCAATAGTTCCAGAACTACAAGTGGTTCTCTCCACGTATTTTGAGCACTGTGCACCAAAACGAATCTAACTAAATGGTGAACACAACCGTAAAATCAAACTGTCCTGTATAAGCTCATTGCTGATTGGTCAGCTTGAGGAAATCCCACACTTCTGGGATAATTTCCTCACTTTCATTCATAAACTAATTACATAACATTATGATGAATTCTAATTGGCAAAACACAATAGGGAAATACCAGGTCGTCACATAGGTTTCAGTATTGCCTGGAGAGATTTGCGCTAAACGTTGTCAATGTTTTTAATATTTACTTACCTTTTAGCTAAAATGTAAAATTTAATGACTATTCATGACTTAAAAATACCCTTTTCAAATTTTATGATTTTTCAGCTTTTCCAAAGCTCATGGAAACTCTGAATTTTGTAATAAAGTTATAGACATGCACAATGACATTTTATAAAAGAATAACATAGTGAAACAATGTGTATGCAAGCTATTATACTAAAATACAGAAAAACAGCAGAAGATCTCATTATGAATAAAAAATTTTAAAACAGTTAACTACGAAAAAAAAGTGCAGTAAAACAAGAATGTGTCGAATTAACTGCATTGTTCTCATTTAAACAAAATGATAATGAAGTACAAAATAAAACAGTAATTAAGTAATCAACAATGCAATAAAATACAACAGCACCTAATTTATTAATAATATGCAAAGTACAAGGGAAAAACTAAAAATTACATATAAATCAGAATCTGATATAGACAAGAGAACAGTAAAGTAAAAGCAAAGCATTTGTTTAACTGAAAAAACAGTAAACTGTATAAAATAAAAGAATAGTAACTGAAACACATTGTTATATATTATATATTTAAAAACGGGTGGTATGGGTTCCTGTTTTAAATTGTGTATTGGTTCTCGTAATTTTGAGATTAAGGGCCCACACACAATTTAAAACAGAAATCCACCGAAAAATCACCCATACTGGACTATACACTCCTTGGAACTCAGCACATGTAACAAAACAAAAAATCAACATACTAAGAAACCAAATACACACAGCCATAAAACTATGCTCACCAGATAAAATTAACGATGAATTAGACAAAATAAAACAATACTTCATCAACATTAATAAGTTTCCTCCACAAACCGTAGAAAACATTATACGCACACACCTAGACAAAAATCGAAATTAATTAAAAGTAAATATACCCCATGATTTAAAAAATTCCCGAACCCATATACGGCTGCATACCATATATTCCCAATATCAGCAGAAAAATAACCAACATTTGGCAAAAACTAGTTACAAAATATGACATCCCAATTAATACCAAATTTATTCAAAAACCATGCACAAAACTAAGGTCTATACTGTGTATAAATTACACTGACAAACACCACACCAACATTATTTATAAAAGACAATGTGATAACTGCCACGACTTCTATATTGGAGAAACAAGTAGAAAAATGGAAACCAGATTCAAAGAACACAAAAAGTCACCTTTACATGTTTTCGAACACTGCAAATCAAATAAACACAACATAACCATAGAAAACACCTAATAACTAAATAAAGAAACAAACAAAAAGAAACGCATAATTAAAGAAGCCTTACTAATACAACAACTTAAGCCAAAAATAAACCAATACAAAGGAACACCTTTATACTTATATTAATAAATATATCCAACATCTAAGCCCGCCCTCTACATTGCTACACTCAATTACACAATCGCCTTCAAACATGTGGTTAGCTACCAGTCAGTAACCCTTTCTCTATTTGTAAACCTGATGATGAGCAAAGAAAGGCGAAACATTGTTCGCTCCTCTATTAGTGCTTCTCTACTCATACCAGCCGTTTTTAAATATATAATTTTCTCTGCAAGTGGGTTTTCTCGTCATCACGTATTATTGAAACACATTGTACCCTACTAGTGAAAAGAAACTACAGAAGACCTTTACCTTAGTTTAAACAAAACAATAGTAAAGTATATAAATTCCATTAAGTAAAAATAACTAACTACAACAAAGGAGTACAGTAAAACTTTGACTGAAAAAATAAAAAACAGGAAATTAAAAACACAACTGCACTCAACTAAACAATAGAACAGATGTAATATGCTGTTCGTTAAGTTACATGCTACTGTGTTGTAAAGTAAAGCAAAAGATGATAAAGTGCTGAAATACAACAGCATTTTATTAAGCTGCTGGAGAGCATATTAAATCATAAAAAAAACTAACTCAACAAACAAAAGGAAAGTCATGTGTTAAAACACAAAAGCATGTAAAAGTAAATAACAGAAAAGCACAATAAACCACCATATATATTTCTAAAAAAATAAAAAATATCTGTGAATAAACACTGCAGAAAATAAACAACTGAGAAATAGCATAAATGACAATATCAAATAAACTATGGACAGGAAGGTATATTGTACAAACATAACAGCACTAATCAAACAATTCAGAAGCATCATAAGTTACATTATCAAGTAAAAACTGACCATAAGGTGTTTAAACACAGCAGCAAATGTATATTTGATACGTACTTACCTCCTCTCATACAAAAGGCTATATTGATCATTGACTGCTCTCTAAGCATTGCTAAAAGAAATTTAGTAATCATGCACCAGTCTTTATACCTTTTGGGCCATTTACAAACATGTACATATCATGTGACTACTCTCAACCAACAGTATTGCATAACTAACTCCCACTGCTATTCCCATTCAATCCTCACTTTCAAGAATTGGCAGGTACTAGAATAAAAACAACATTTCAACTGGTGAGAAAGAGTGAGAAGTATAAGAGCAAAAGAGGTAAGTATCTATTGGAAAAACATTTTCATTGTAAGAAAATGTTAAATTCTGGATTGGACTTATTTCCAAAAATTGAGGGCCAGTGAAAGCACACAAAAACAAACCAAGCAGAAAGTGATCACCCAGAATGAAAATAGGTGTGTTCATAGATGGAAATAAAACTCACCAGTGGGGTACCACACTATTTCTGGAATAGGTGTGCTTTTCACCCAGGAATTAGGAAAGTAACATAAAATGGATGGAAAAGGTAATGCTTTCACAGTTATATAACATTAAGAAGGTGGAGGTTAGATCAACACATAATGAGATAAGAAAAATGTAATAATGTAATAACTGATATTATGAAGAGGAGATGAACAAATAGTTGTAACCAAACTCCTCAAAACACTGTGAGAGCAAGAAATACAACAAACTGAAATGGCCCAGCACGGTCAGTTGGTTAGGGCACTTACAATTTGTGGGTTGTCAGTTCAAATCCATGTTCTTTCAAATATGATCACACTTGCAACCATACTGCATTATAATGTTATAATCAATCACACTAGGTTTTGGTAAAATATTAGCATAGTAGGTAGTTATGATTAGATGCCTTCCCTCTAGTCTTCACCATTAAACTGGGGACGGCTAGCACATGTAGCCCTCGTGTAGGTTTGTGCAAAATTCAAAACCATCTGAACCTAGTATTATGGTTGGTTGGTTTGACACCTTATGGTGCAAAGCAACTAGGCTATCTGTGCCAAACATCGAGTAAAAAGTTAAAAGTAAAGTAAAATTATTAAAATATGTGAAAAAAATCAACGTAAAACAAAAAGTTTAATTTTTGAATTTAAACCTTAAACAGTGTTAAATCCAATTTTTATAACTAGTTTACAGCAGTAAGAGAGAAAGTACAGTAATGCAAATTTTAAAGAAGTTTCTGTAACATAATTTTAATTATCATAACTCGCCAGGATGACTAACGGGTAAGTTCAAACATCAGCGTTAGTTAACTGAAGTTTGCCTTTCCAGTCCTGGTTATTGAATTATTTGACATTATGACCATTTACTAATTTCATATCAAACTAGTTGTACTTTAATTTGTAAAAATGAATCATGTTAAAAAAGGTCCGATTTATGAATTAAAAACTTAAATAGTATTAAAAAGATTAATGGCCTTAAAAGAACTAAAAACACTTGTAAGGTGGACAGTGTCACCATCACCAATTATGGATGAACCTTAGGACAAAACATCTCAATGGTGCTGTCATTGAGAGTCATAATGACAGCAAGGCAGTAAAATGTGGCTTATTCTGAACTGAGTGTCACACATACAACACATTGGTGCATCAGTCCCAGATAAAAGAATACTACGAGTTAAAAAAACTGTGACCAATGGGAAGTCTAATTAGGACAATTTCCTGTTTCCGATCTTTACGGAAATAAGATGGCTAAAGTCCAATTGAGGGTTTTATTTGGAAAAGCTTGTTTTCACATTTCTCACTTTATGTCGACTGCCAACTGGCACAGAGTCAAGCCGTGAATACAGGACCATGGTTCATGTATGGAACAGGCACAGTAGTGATAGCATCAGAGCAGACAGACTTAGCTGTGGCGTCAGAGTTTGTTCCCGTGAATACCAACATGGTCTGGTGTCCACAAGAACTGGGTAGAAATAAATGTTAAAGAGAAATGGGGCAGTCAGTTTTCAATATCTGCGAGAACAGGGTTAGAACTAACGTGAAGTAATTGCAGGACCAGTAGAGAAATAAGCGAGTCAGTATAAATAATGCAATTCAAATACTGCTTAGGTTCTATGTGATCCAGGGCAAGAGAAATGGCATACACTTCAGCAGTAAACACAGAAACTGTAGAGGGGATTCTGTGCACAACCACTTAACCACAACAATCCATGACAGAGCCCACAAAGTATTCTGATTTTGAGCTATCCAAATTTGAGGGATGGTTCAAAAGATGTTCAGCAGGTAAAAGACAGTAATTCCAATTGGGGGTGTCTGCTTTTCTCAGATGACTTAAAGAAAGTTCACATTTAGAGATTGTAATAAGCCATGGTGGGATGGAATGACCAGTGGATACAGCAATGTTATCCAAGGACAGATCCAATTCATCCAACTGTGTCTGGATTCGAAGGCCAAAAGGAACAATGGCAGATCGTCTGTTCTGAAAAAACATGGCCCACTGAGGAAGGTGAACACAATCCCAGGTAGTATGCTGTGGTGCGGATCAAAGTTTCAAAGCATACAGTAAAGGTAGTTGCAAACAGCAGAGGTGTAGAGGAGGTTCATGAGACTTTGTGTACAAGCTCTGGACTTAGGAAGTGCAGAAAGCCCTGGTGCAGAGCCGAAGTTTCTGATGATGAATGGGTCCAGCATCTTCAAGGCCGAGGCCCTGGAAGAGCCACAGACCAGTGACCCATAGTCTACTTTTGCTCAAATAAGAGCATAATATATCTTTAGCATACAACATCAAACCACTCCCAAAGTGATCGTAGATGCTTGATGTGTTATATAAAGGTCAGCTTATAGTCAAACATAAGCCCCAAGAACTTTGTCTCAGGGACCATGGGAAGTAGAACTTTACCAATACAGAGTTCAGGATTGGGTGAATACCCCCTTGGCAGTAAATTCGCATGAAAACAGTTTTAGAGAAAGAGCAGTTAAAACCATCTGCTATGGTCAATTTCAATAAATGATTGAGGACAGTCTGTAGCTGCCACTCAATAAACCTGATGTTTGGCAACTGACATGAGACATGAAAGTCGTCGACATAGAGCCCATTTGCAACAGTAAGCGGGAGTTATTCAGTAATGGCATTAATTTTTATACTGAAAAGTGTGACAATCAAAACATAGCCTTGAGGAACTCCAAATTCCCATAAAAAAGAACGGGAAAGCGTCAAACCACACAAACTTTGAATTGCCTGTCCATTAAAATTTTTTAATAAAATGGGCAAATGACCACATAACCCACATAAGTGAAGGGCTCGCAAAATGCCATACTTCCATGCAGCATCATAAGCCTTCTCAAGATAAGACATTTATAGAAAATGTTGTTTCAAAAAGGTTTCTCTGATTGATGTTTCAAGTCGAATCAAGTGGTCCATGGTGGAACATTGTCATTAGAATACAGTTGGTGGGCAAGAGGAACCACACAAGATGAGCATTAACCATCCTCTCTAAGGCCTTACTGAGACAGCTCATCAAAGCAACTGGATAATAGTTTGGAGGAATCTTGGGATCCTTTCCAGGCTAGGAGAAAGGTAGGACAATAGCCTGCTGCGAAGCATCAGGAAAATATTCTCCTGTCAGATCCAGTTAAAACAAATAAGAAGAATAGCAAGAGAAGCAAAAGATAGATGGCCCAGCACCTCGTAATGCATATCATTAGGTCCAACTGAGGAAAAGCCAGCTTGAATTCCACCAGTGTAAAGGGGAAATTATAGTCACAGAGTCGATCGGCTCAAAAGGAAATAGGTGGTCACTCTGCCTGGGTCTTGATGGCTAAGAAGGTGAAGGATGAAGCAGAAGTGCTAGATACCATGCAAAAGCTTTCACCAATAATATCGGCGATGCTCTGGACATCATCAACTTTCTGTCCATCAAAGAGTGGGATTGAAAGGGAGACAGAATTATATAGCCCACTAACCTTTCGTATCTTGCCCCATATGATTTTGGAACTGGTGGTAGAAGAGATGCTGGTTGCAAATTTAATCCAAAATTCCTCCTTGTTTTGATGTCTTACCTGCCAAACATGTACATGGGCTCACTACAAAGTGATGTGGTTTGAGAGTGTGAGATACCTATGAAAGGCATCCCAGGCCCATTTTTGAGCCTTCCATGCAATGTGGCAGGTATGATTCCCCCATGGAGAAGAATACCGTAGAAAACGTGTCGAGGTTTTAGGAATACACTGAACAGTTGTCTGGATAATACAGTCAGTCACTGCTTCCACACAACTGTCTATCAATGGCTTACAGACCACGGCAGGATAGAGTTCCGAGAGAGAAGTGAAAGAGGGCCAGTTGGCTTGGTCCAGCTTCTACCGGGATTATGTGGGGTGGGTGGCATTGACCACAGCCAGTTTCTCTCAAAATAATAGGAAAATGATCACTGCCCCATGGGTTAGTGTCAACCCTCCATGAAAATTGGGAGAATAGTGAAGGGGAGCAGACTAAGAGATCAACAGTAGTAAAAGACTGACTAGGTGCATGAAAATAACTATAAACAAAGGGTATTATATCCTTTAAAGTCCCCAGGATTAAAAAGGAGACAGCAACTGTTCAACGAGAGCATCAAGATCTGATCGATCAGTGGTCTTTCCACGAGACAGGTAGAGAGAACCAACAGTGATGATACAACTCAAGGAAATGCGGATGGCTATGGTCTCCAAGGATGTGTAGAGTGGCAAAGATAAGGTGAGCACATGCAATCATCCATCACACAAACTGTCTTTTCTGTACAATAGGTGACTGTATTGGAAGGTTTCAGAAATGTTTCCTGTAAGGAAAAACACACAGGATGGTAAGAATCAATCAGTGCTTTGATGTCATCCAGATTAGAACCTAAACCTCAACAGTTCCACTGTATCAAAGTGGCCATTTTTACTTATGTACAGATAAATTGGGTGGAGAGCCCTTATGTTTTTGACCATGTCTTTTTTCTTTATTTTCTATCGACATCCATGGATCTTGTCCTTGGTTGACTGGACAGGTCTCTATCATTGGAACAAGATTCCAGCAACTGAGGGCATGAACGAATGATCATTTTGCATATTGGGGCGAGAAAATAAGATAGATCTAAGGAAACGCCCAAACCTGGAACCAAAGAAAGTGGATCTGGGGATCTGCTGTTAGGAATGGTAGGGAGAGAGATGGGTATTGACATTGATTCATCACCTTTCTTAACCATGGAGGGCAAAAGACTTTTCACCTGAGTTACGAATGATTCTTTTGGAGGAATGGAGAAATCCATCTGCACTCCCACTGTAGCATGGAACAAAGTGCAGTAGCACATGTCTGAGATGGAGTGGTGGACAGTAATGGGGCAAAAAATGTTATAATCCTTTTTCAAATGCTGTATCTCTTTTTCTTCCACTCATCTAAGACATGAATGAAAGTAAGATGGGTCAGAGCCGTTACAATTAACACAATGAGGGTCTATTTCACACTCACAGGCATTGCAGCCCTTGCCACCACAGCATGATGTGTTTGAGTTACTGAACCTCTGACATTGGAAACATCTGAAAGAGTTTGGAATATATTGCCACTCCTTGCAATTTAGATAACCTGCCTTGAGGGGGCAAGTGGATATGGTGATGTACATTTCAAAATGAGGACACTTGTTGGCATCATAATTGGATGAAGAAACTAGTAAGGATATCTGACTCGGGGGTGTTCTTCAACTTCTTCGTGATGAATTCAAAGTAGCATGGTGAGTAACCTTAATGGGATGTATATCACCAATGGCCTTCGAATGCAAGACGAATTCACTGTGTTTAGGAGTGGATGTTTCCACCAATATGTCACCAGAACAAAGCTGTTTGACTAATTTAGGAGAGCCAGCACGCCCATCTAGGCCCTTCTGAGCAAAAAAGGGAGACATTTGACCTAAAAATTTGTCTAAAAGAAAATGTAGTATCAGAAAATGAGGTACAGGTGTTGACAAGGTTAACGATTGTTGCTCAGAATCTTCAAAATGTGGTCGCTTACCTATGGTCTGTTTTTCCCTATTTTATGTTGATTTTTATTTGAAGGATTTATAATAAAGAAAGAATATTTAAGTGTTCATCGTCCCCACCCACCATAAAGCCCTACTAGGGGATGCACTACAATGCCAAACAAGGACACTGCAGCAATGCCAGGGTTTTGTGAGCACTATACTCAACACAAGCATCAGATACAATGTCCACAACACCCGTTGAGAACATCCCTAGCCCAACTGTACCAGTGACTGACCCTAGAGGGGCAACCCCAAGGCTGCCTGTCTAAAGGAATTTAAGACAAAAGTGGTGTGCTAGGGGGACTCCTCAGCCACCAGGATTCCTCTCCTTCCCTTCATGGATTTCCACAGATGGCGAACACGTGAGTGGATGTTTAGATCCCAGAGGAGATAAACTGAAAGAACAGGACCTTCTCTGGGAGGTCCCTTCACCACATACAGGAATCCATAACAAGAAGAACAATACCTGACATTAGGTGGGATCTGTAAAGAAGTTTTGGGAAGGTGAAAAGAAAATATAAAAGAAAGGAAACGTGTTGACTTACTCCAGTTAAAGGTGCAAGGACATGTACAGAATTGTCACAGGAGGAAAATGATACACACTAGGGAAAGAAACAGCTAAATCATACATTTCAAGAGCAATGAAGGTATTAGTCCATATAACAGTTACGACGACTTCTTCCAAGGCAAAGCCAACCATTTAAAAGATATGGTGGTATAACGAATTTCATGCAAAAATACATTATGGAGATGGTGACCTTCTATGGACAGAGCTGAATAAATCATCCTGATGATATGACAAACCCAACAAGTTAGAGTTACTTGAAACAGGTCATGGGAAACAAATGTTCCAAGAAAAATAGTTGGGAACACAAACCCTCAAATGAAGCAGCATGAGCCACATAATATCGCAAGTATCAAACAAGACAAAGAAAGAAGTCTAACTGAATTGGAAAGTGAGTACAAATGGGAAGTTCAAAGTAAAAAAACGGGTGAGAAAGACATATAATCTTTCATAAGTATTAGACAGGAAGGATTAGTCAGGGTAGAGGATCACACAAGATAAATAATAAAATTATGAGAAAAATTAATGGGAAAAACATCAAAATTACAGCATCCACAGACACGGAGGAAAAAGGATTAGGTAGTAATGAAAAGATGGTTCAAAGAACACATAGCAAATGCTGCAAAGGGAAAACAAAGAGCATAAAAGACCACGTTAGGATCCCAATTCGGTAAAACATAGGGATGTGGAGGACAACCAATATGGAAGGAATAGAAAAAGAGGGAAATGACAGTGAAGGAGAAAACGTTATAGAACCAGGAAAAATGTAAAGTGTACAATATGGCTACCCAATAGCAATAAACATTTAAAATAGGCAGGCCCTGGTCGAACGACCAAGCGAAGAATTGGGAAAGCTGAGGAACAGAAGGAGAGGAAAGACAGAAGCCATTGTGGATAGACCAATATCAAAAGATAGACCACTGCCATTGATAAATGATTAAGGAAGAAGTTCTGATGGCTTGAAAAAGAAAAGATACTAAAAGATACATAAGGAGTCAGTTCCTGGGCTGAGGTAAGGGACTGGACAAAGTCAAGCATGAAGACAGACTTTGTTGGCATAATAATGAACTTGCCCAATTATGTTTGTAGAAGGAGAGACAAAAACAAAGGTATGGGCAAGAAATGTTGCACAAGCCAATGCCAAAACAGATGGAACCAAGGCTGTGCAGGCCAATACAGAGCAGCCAGCGGAATGAAACAAGGAGTGGCCTGGATGAAAGAAAGAGGTTTGGATAAGAAGGATTTAGACTGGAGGATAACCATAGAAATTCACAGATCCAGCAACAACATAACTATTTTTTTGGGGACCACAAAAAGACAGGAATAAAAACCTTGAATAACTGGTAACTACTCACTTGATAGCTCCTTTGTATAGGTATCTTACATCCTCAGCAAGATGACTAAGAAAGAAAGGATCCTGAAAAAGAGGAAAGGATGGGCTTTCACCTAATGAGGTAGTGAAAGGATAAGAGCTTTGGAGAAACACCTAAAATGTTATACCTGTCTTAACAAGTTGTAAGAAGGAAATAGAAAATAAAATGACCTGATTGGTGAAGACTGTAACAGACCAAAAACAGAAGGTGCCAGAAAATAGAGTCTTCAGAAAAAAATGAGAGAAAAAATCACCACCCCAGCTTAAAATTCTTAGTCCTACAAATCAAGGCTTGAATTTCTCAGTAGATGCAGTAGCTCCCATGTTCTGGGAAGTTGTGGCATGTATGTTGTCACCTATGGTAGAAATATTATTGTCCATTACAGTAAATATTGAATTCATATTAAAAACGTAGAAATTAGAAACAAAAGTTGAGGTTATAGCAAAACTATAGAAGTAATTGAAAAGAAGCATAATATTTAAAAAACTGGAGGTTAAACTTCGAATGAAAAGTAACAATACAAAATCTAAAACTGCAGTCACATTAATTAAACACACATCAACTGCATAATGCCAATCAAGAAAGTGGGAATTGAATGGGAATAGTGGAGGAAGCAAGAAGCTAGTTTCACCATGATAGCTGGCACAATACTATTGGTGGAGAGTTGTCACATGATATGTACATTTCATAAATATCACAAAATTGGTGTATAAAGACTAGTGCACTGATTACTAAAATTATTTTAGCAATGCTTAAAGAGCAGTCATAGTTGAGAGAGCTTGTTGTGTGAAAGAAGGTAAGTCCTTTTTGGGAAAAAAAATCAGAACAAAATACACAACAGCACATAATTAAAAATAAAATTACATGCATAATCTACATAAGAGTGATACAAAGAAAACCTCACATAATGATAACCTCAAAAAGTATAAGCATAATAATAATGTCAAACAAAAATGGTAAGTGTACATCATAAACACCTAAAATGCAAAAAAAAAAAAAAAATATCAGTGTATTCTAAACGGAAAAATTCTGATCCCTACATGGACAAAGTACAACATGAAAACAAATTTCTAATGATTACCCAAAACAAAAAATTTTAAAAGCATGAATATCTGCTTAAGTTTATAAAGCAAGATGCTAGGTCAATATACGCTATATTACAGTGTAATATAAATAAATATTGAAATATAAAATATAAGGCCTAATTAGAACACAATAAGGTATTACAAATAAAATATAATACAGTAAAACCTAAGGCAGAATCACAAGGGACCGAGGAAAATTTCCAGCTTAGACATAGTGAACACGCATTTCCTTAATCATATATAATTTTTGAGCAGAATGTTGTACTTGCTCGTCTTGAGGGAAGCCAGACGTTTGTGAATAAAGTTATTATACTGTTTATGCATTATTTATTAGAATAAGAACAAAAATAGACATTCAAAATATACATAAGTACACAAAATCTTAATCAAATTGCTTTTAAAGAAAGTGTCCAATATCAACTATTTTTTTCATGGGCTTTCTCATGCAGTTAAAAGAGAATGCTAATTCTATGGCCTTCACATGAAGTTCATTTTATCCCTTCGTTTTGCTATATAATTTGGTAGCATTATATAACATAATACTTGCGATAAAGTACGAATTTCTATTTCCTCACTATCTTTTCCATTTTGTTCATCTTCTGAATCTCATAATTTTTTTTTACATCTTGCGATTCTATTATAGGTTTTAAACCAATTTCATCAATTTCTGTTAAAACTTTCTGCATTCACAGAATCATCATCTTCTCAGAGTTTGGATTTCACTAGAATCATAATAACAAACAACTTCTCCACAAACTCCGCCATTATCAAGAATAAATCCACAGTTTCGAAAGTACTTTATTACATATTCATCTTTTATGCATTTCATTGAATGAATTAAAAATGCAATTGCACCTAACACCTCAATTTTCATGGTAATTTAAAATGCTCTCTTGTAGTCGTCCATGTTTGTAATAACAAACTGAAGCATCAATTTTCTAGTGGCTGTAGAACTGATGTTGTACATGAAGGTGGAAAGACTAAACAGACATTTGAAAGATGAACTTTTGGGCGAAAAGTTGCATTATCTAGGAATAGTAAAATATTCCTATTTTCTTGTTTCATTCTTTTGTTTAATTTGTTCAAAACTTCCTCTAATATAGCACTTGTCATCCATGCTTTATTATTTGCTTTCCATTTCACGGGAAGTTTATTCTTCCCTAAATTTTTGAAACAGCGTGGATTTCACTTTTACCTATTACCCATGGTTTTTACAGTTTTCCATCAGAAAATGATAACAAAAGTACAGTCAATCGTTCTTTTGAATAGTGACCTCTGGAATACTTTTCTCCTTTAATCTGTAACGTTTTATTGGGAAGAGCTCTGAAAAACAAAGCTGTTTTATTTGCATTTGCAATACCCTTTGGGTTGTAATAATGAATAATTTGACTCTAGTCTTAATCCTAAATTCATTAAAAGATTATATGCATATTTAATAGCGTTTTTTTTTTAAAAAAAGAGGGTATTTAGTAGTAGTGTTTTTTTTTAAATGAGGGGATATTAAGTAAATTGTCCCTAAATTTTAAAATAAGGGAAGATAGGAATTTATTTCGTTGGTGAGAATTATTTAAAGAGTAGAATTTTGCACTTAAATGACATATTGCTACAAATCATGAATCTAATTTAACTGCAAAAATAATGACGACAGTATTTCTACAAATCATTAATTTAATTCAACTGCAAAAGTAATGACGACAGAAAAAAGAACAGAATATACTTAGTCAATACTTACTGTAACAAAATGTCCGAGAATTCATTAATATTTAAAGAAATTATTAATTAAATAAGAAATTAATATTTAATCAAAACTTTTCCCACCTTACGCAGGTTCTAATCCTACTTATTGATAGATGAGGTAGGTGAAAGATAGTTTTCCATCCGCGTTACACAGGTTCCACCATATAGAGGGCCTTTTATAAGAAAACTTTTAAGATAATGCCGTAAAATTTTGATATTTCCGGCTTGCACAGGTTACCGATCTATACAGTTTCCGGCTTAGGCAGGTTTTACTATATTAGATCTAAATGTTTAGATGACATATCAAACTGTTATCCTATACTAGACTAAGCTTTTTAAAACACAGTTTGCTTGTAGTG
The DNA here is from genome assembly GCF_004210375.1 of Tachypleus tridentatus. NCBI lineage: Eukaryota > Metazoa > Arthropoda > Merostomata > Xiphosura > Limulidae > Tachypleus > Tachypleus tridentatus. The sequence continues at coordinate 41,452,734 of NC_134832.1, read as the reverse complement.
TGTTTTATACGTCATATAGTTGCCAAATACTTTATTCATGAAAAACTTACAATAAAATGATAGTATTAAATCAGTGGTTCTCAACCAGGGGTGCGAGATAACATTTGTTTTGTCCACCTTCACCTTTATTCTTAAATAAATAATTACTGTGAGGGGTGCGAGAACATATTAAAATTTTTAGGGGTGCGGGGCATAAAAAAGGTTGGGAACCACTGTATTAAATAAATCACCTCGCTCAAACTACTTTTCATATCATAGACATAATTACTTACTAAATTCATTAGTCACAGGGACTTGAAAAGTTTGAACTTTCGGCAGTGCCTTTCGGTCATAATATTTTTGCAATTCATCATTACTGTCCAGCACATAAACTGAAAAGAAAAGCTTGTTTAAAATGAACATAATTAAGTCATTAATTTATTCATTCTAGTCATCTGTATTTACAATACATTGGCTTTGCTCTCATAAACAAGGTAAATTTTAAGCTAAAGCTCATTTTGAAAGTTTTTTCTAAAACAGTTCCTTGATGGGACTTGCTTAACTACAGCTCAATTTTACAGCTTACCAATGGAGCAAGTTCAGGAAATCTTTAGAATGAATGTTTAATTTCTTAATTGAAGAAAACATTGTTATGCTATTAAAATATAAGAAAATAAGTTTTTATGCAAAATATTAACAGTATCAATTTAATCAGAAACTTACTTAATTTGTTATTAGTGATCTGTCGCAGTTCTATTCTCGGAATTCCAGGTCCTAAACATTCTAGAATGTAGTATTTGGCACCAGGACTGAAAGCAGCATTGTTATACAAACACCCATCTCCAAGATCACAAGATAAGCACATCTCTGATCGTTGCTTAGCTGCTGCACTCATTACTTTCACACTAAAAATATGCCTTTCTGCAGGTCTGTTTTCCAAAGTGGTAACGTAATACCTTTAAAGTAAGTAATAGTCCATAAATTATACCAGTGACTTGTTACGTATATATGCTGGATAGTAAATGTACAAAAAATAATTTTAATATCCTGCTTCTTTGCTTGTATACTGATAAAAGTACCTATTTTTCTTAATAAACTTTTTATTCGAATACAATCATATTCTAACTGTATATTGTAAAGTTTATTTTACAAAACTTCAATAATACAGTAAACTGTTAATGCTGTTTTTATAAGAATACAGTGGTATGTTATAATTCTCATTGGTCATTCCAAGAAAAGAAAAGAGGTGATAGTCATCACATCTTAGTTTTTCTTCCATCCTAAAATTTTCACTAAAAAAATTACTAAATATATATCTCGAAGGTTATAATGTATTCAGTTGATATGCAACCATATACAAGGACAAACCACCCAATAAAGCATTATCGTTAGAGCTTCTTAATTTATCTTTCATCTGTTTCCATCTACTGTACTTTATAAAAACAAAAAGCTTTTCCCACCCCAAACCCATCTGTCTGCTGTAATGTTTATATATGGCAACATTACGAAAGTCTACTGTAATATTTATGAATGAAACCACAGAGGTAAACCAATGAACTGTTATAAGTTTTATATACAGGAACACTGATATCCAAATGATCTGCTACAAAGTTTATATTTGGGATCATTGTGATAGCTTAATAAACTGCTGCACTGCTATATATAGGAACACATATCTTCATGAACAACTATGTGAATACATAACACTAATATCCTAGTGAACAGCTGTAATGTTTTTATATAAGTATATTGGTATCCTAAAGAACAGCTATAATGATTATATATAGTATAGGAACATTGTGATATCTTAATGAACAGCTGTATTCTGTAACCTAAAGATGCTATGATATCCTAATGAACTCCTATAACGTTTTTATATACATATAGACATTGTGGTATCTTAATAAATTGTTGTAATGTTATATATGGAAACACTAATATCGTAATGAAGTGCTATAATGATTATACAGAGGATCATTGAATTACTACAATGTTTACAAGAACGAATATTGATATACAAATCAACTGTTATATTGTTTATGTACGGGATTATTGTAATATACTAATTAACTGCTATCATGTTTAAATACAAGAAAAATGATATCCTAATAAGCTGTTCCAACATTATATAGAGTAATACTATGATATTCTATTGAATTATTATATAGTTCAATAGGATACCACAGTGTAACTGTATGTATTATATCCCCACTGCAACGTGCGTCCTACTTCAGCAGTCACCTCCAAAACCAACAGTAAATTTTATATCCCACACTATAGCCACTATTCTGAGGATCGTTTTCATTAGTGCAACATTTTTAATTTTTGTTTGGGCTTGTTTTTGTTTATAACAAATTATCATTAATCAGAGGTTTGAATTTGCTGGTTTTAATGCAGTCCTTCCTTTCAATTTTGTTTATTTTACTTGACTGTTTTGTATTAATATTATATATATAAAGAAAGAGGGAGAAAAAGAGAGAACACTAACATATTACTTAATTGTTAATTTTTTTATATTCCATTATACAAAATTACTATAAACAGATTGTTCATTTGTCGAGAAAACCCACTTCTAGAGAAAAATATATATGTTAAAAAGGCTCGTTTGGGTTGAGAAAATATTTTACGTAGAGGATCGAACAATGTTTCGACCTTCTTCGGTCATCGTCAGGTTCACAAAGAAAGAAAGAGAAATAACTGACCGGAAGCTGACCACATGTTTGAAAGGGGTTGTGTAACTGAGTGTCGGAATGTAGAGGGCGGTGTTAGATATTTGAATATATAATTTTCTATTATCTTTAATATAGGCATAAAGGTGTTCCTTTGTATTGGTTTATTTTGAGCTTGTGTTGTTGCATAAGTAAGGCTTCTTTAATTTTGCGTTTGTTTATGTTTGTTTCTTTATTTAGTATTTGAGTGTTTTCTATGGTTATGTTGTGTTTATTTGACTTGCAGTGTTCGAAAACGTGTGAAGGTGGCATTTTATGTTCTTTGAATCTGGTTTCCATTTTTCTACTTCTTTCTCCAATACAGAAGTTGTGGCAGTTATCACATTGTATTTTATAAATAATGTTGGTGTGGTGTTTGCCCGTGTAGTTTTTACATAGTATAGACCTCAGTTTTGTGCGTGGTTTTTGAATAAATTTGGTATTAACTGGAATGTCATATTTTGTTACTAGTTTTTGCCAAATGTTGGTTATTTTTCTGCTGATGTCGGGAATATATAGTATGCAGCAGTATACGGTTTCGTGATTTTTTGATTCGTGAGATATATTTACTTTTGTTGGTTAATTTTGCTTTCTGTCTAGGTGTGTGCGTATAATGTTTTCTATGGTTTGTGGAGGAAACTTACTGATGTTGAAGTATTGTTTTATTTTGTCTAATTCATCGTTAATTTTATCTGGTGAGCATAGTTTTATGGTTGTCTTTATTTGGTTTCTTAGTATGTTGAGTTTTTGTTTTGTTTCATGTGCTGAATCCCAAGGAATATATAGTCCAGTATGGGTGATTTTTCGGTGTATTTCTGTTTTAAATTGTGTGTCGGTTCCTGTAATTTTGAGGTTAAGAAATGATATTTGATTGCTTTCTTCCTGTTCACATGTGAAGTTAATGTTGGGATGTATGGAGTTAATGTGATTGAAAAAATTAAGTATGTGTTCTGTAGATTTGAATCCCGCAACCGTGTCATCTACATATCTGTACCAGTATAGTGGTGGATGTAATGCTGTGTTAATTGCTTGTGTTTCAACTTGTGTCATAAAAATATTGGCTAGAACTGGTGATACTGGGTTGCCCATGCTTAGGCCATTTGTTTGTATATAGTTTTGGTTGTTGAACATGAAGTTTGTCTTTATCGTGGTGAATTCTATGAGGGTTGCTAATTGGTTACTGGGAATGTCTATAGTGGTTGGAACTTCTGTAAAGAGGGATATAACATCGAAACTGGCCATTAAGGCTTTATGATTAAGTTGATTTAGATTAGACTTGAAATTAAAAGTCTTTGATGAATGAGCTGGTTGATGTTACATATTTGGAGAATGCCCATGCTATGCATTTACCAAGATTGTAATTAAACGATTCATATATGGACTTTATTGGTCGTAACGAACAATTTGGTTTATGAGGTTTGGGGATGCCATATATTTGCGGTGTGCGTGAGTCGGTTTTACGTAGGTAGGAATAAAGTGTTTGTGAAATTGTGTTGGCTTTTTTCATTTGTAGTAGTATTTTGTTTAGTTGCGTTTTGTGTGACTGTTAGATTTGTGTGAATTGGTTTAAATTTGTTCGTGTCTGATAGGATGTTCTTCATTTTTTGGATGTATTCATTCGTGTTCATTATGACTATAGCGTTACCTTTATCTGCTTTTATAATTTTTGTTTTTGTCCTGTTTTAGGTTTTTAATGGAATTAATGTCTCTTTTTGTCAGATTGTTTTTTAGCTTTCTGTTTTGTGAAATAATGTTGATGGTTTTGTGAGAAAATTCTTTGAAAAAATAGTTTAAGATGTTGTTTTTAGGTGTTTCTGGAAAATATAAATTCTTAATTTTTCCTGGGAAGTTTGGCTATTGGATGTCAATAAAATTATCTAAGTTGTCTTCTTGTTTTTGTTGTCTGTAGAAAGTATCACAAGTCTCCTGACTAGATCTTCTAAACATGTTTTGATTTCTAAGGTTGGAATGTACCTAGGTGGTATTGCGAAGTTGAGTCCTTTGTTAAGTAGATGTATCTCGTCTGTGTTTAATTGTCGGTCGGATCTGTTAATTATGAGGTTAGTTAACTGTTTGTCATGTTGATGTCTTTTCTGTTGTTTGCATCTTAGTTTTTTGTTGTGGCAGATCTTTTTGTCTCTATCATTCCTAGTATTGATTTGGTTTATGTTTCGTTGTATAAGTCCGTAAATCTCTGGTTTAATGCAGTATGCCAATTGATGATCTAGGTTCATTTTTGTTTTGTAAATCATGTAGTTCTTTGCATTTTGTGTTCAACATGGCTTTAACTAGTTTTTTCTGTAAATTTTGGATAATGTTTGTGTATGTATTAAAATTTTTTGAAAGGTTTACCTTTACAAAATTAGGGGTTAGTTGTTCCTTTCTACATTGTTGAATAAAATAGATGTCATTTCTTCTATTGATAATTCTTTGGTTTGTTGAAACACAAGCAAAAAACATAGCATTACATCCACCACTATACTGGTACAGATATGTAGATGACACGGTTTCGGGATTAACATCTACAGAACACACAATTTTTTCAATCACATCAACTCTTAACATTAACTTCACATGTGAACAGGAAGAAAGCAATCAAATATCATTTCTTAACCTCAAAATTACAAGAACCGACACACAATTTAAAACAGAAATACACCGAAAAATCACCCATACTGGACTATATATTCCTTGGGATTCAGCACATGAAACAAAACAAAAACTCAACATACTAAGAAACCAAATAAAGACAACCATAAAACTATGCTCACCAGATAAAATTAACGATGAATTAGACAAAATAAAACAATACTTCAACATCAGTAAGTTTCCTCCACAAACCGTAGAAAACATTATACGCACACACCTAGACAGAAAGCAAAATCAACCAACAAAAGTAAATATATCTCACGAATCAAAAAATCACGAAAACGTATACTGCTGCATACTATATATTCCCGACATCAGCAGAAAAATAACCAACATTTGGCAAAAACTAGTAACAAAATATGACATTCCAGTTAATACCAAATTTATTCAAAAACCACGCACAAAACTGAGGTCTATACTATGTAAAAACTACACGGGCAAACACCACACCAACATTATTTATAAAATACAATGTGATAACTGCCACAACTTCTGTATTGGAGAAAGAAGTAGAAAAATGGAAACCAGATTAAAAGAACATAAAAAGTCACCTTTACACATTTTCAAACACTGCAAGTCAAATAAACACAACATAACCATAGAAAACACTCAAATACTAAATAAAGAAGCAAACATAAACAAATGCAAAATTAAATAAGCCTTACTTATACAACTTAAACCCATAATAAACCAATACAAAGGAACACCTTTATACCTATATTAAAAATAATAGAAAATTATATATTCAAACATCTAACACCGTCCTCATTCCGACACTCAATTACACAACCCCTTTCAAATACTTGGTCAGCTTCCGGTCAGTTACCTCTTTTTTCTTTGTGAACCTGACGATGACCGAAGAAGGTCGAAACATTGTTCACTTTTCTACGTAAAATATTTTCTCAACTCAAACGAGCCGTTTTTACATATATAGATTGTTCATTTGTTTGCTTTCAAATTTTGTGCAAAGCTACACACAAGGGCTATCTGCATTAGCCATCCCTAAATTGGTAGTGTACAACTTACTAGAGAGAAGGCAGCTAGTCACCACAACCAACTGCCAACTCTTGGGCTACTCTTTTATAAACAAATAATGGGACTGACCACATTATAATGCCCCCATGGCTGAAAGGGCGAACATGTTTGGTGTGACGGGATATGAATCTGCAACCTACAGATTGCAAGTAAAGCACCCTATCATCTGGTCATGCCAGGCCTACTGTGAACAATATTACCACTGCAAAACTTACACTGAATTTGTGTCTTGTTGATGAGCAAGAATTCCTGTAACATCATAGCTCCCATGCGTTAACGATGTCTTCCGTTTTCTCTAATTTTAACAGAGAAGTCAAAGACAAATATAGAAAGTCATCTACGCAAACATCTAATTCAATTACTTACAGCTATATTTATTAATTTCTTACAAAAATATTTCTGATTGTAAAATAGTGTTGAAATTGTTTACACCTTTTCTTTAAGAGTCAATTCACAAAGAAGAAATCTTAACTGTGAAAAAAAAAACTCCCCATACAAGGATTTCAGAATATTCACACTTAAAATGAATTTCTAAAAATCTCTTATTCATTCATATACGTTATCTGATATGTTACAAATTGAAATATATTAAATATCGCAGTTATATAATGAAATTCAACTTAGAATGTATTGAACACAAGGAATGTTAAACTCTATACTGTGGATAATATTTCTCATAATCATGTTAGGGTCATAGAATAAAGTGCCTCTCTCTGTTAACTATTATTTTTCACTAAGTTGAGTAGTTATTTATATTGACAATAATGTACATTTCACTCACTTTTCACGTACAAGGGTAAATAAGTATACACTACCATTACAAATTTGTCAATGTCAGAGGATAGTGCAAATGAAGAAAATCAAAGCCAAGTAGAACCAAATAAAAGCAGATAATTACTTCTACAGTTTAAGTAATAAACTTAGAGGAGAGTGATTTCATTTAATAGTAGCTTCTATCACTTGAAAAGCACTCTCTTATATATAAAAGAAATCATTTAATATTAATTGCAGGTGACATTTCAAAATAATTTTAATAGTAAACTCTGTGTGTTAATAAATATGTTTGAAATTTCATTCTCAGTGACCTAAATTATATCTGGAAATTACTCCAATACGAAAAATCAAGGCAAAAACTTAGTATATTAATCATAACCCACCTTTGATGAATGTGACTTCACTTGTACATGAAAATTATTTTCAAATAACTAAGAACAATAACAGTTACAGACAGTTTACTTAACAAAGACACCAAATCTCAGTAAAGTCAACTCTATGACAAGTTTATTACTAAATGTAAAATAGATGTTTAAAATGCTGTTAAATTAAGAACATAACACAAATAAAAAGTTGTGTTGCAAATACAGGTCAAAACACAAGCAGAAACAATATAATAAAACAGCAACAATGATGATTACTACCAGTGTTGGGTGCGTTACCAGACAAAAGTAAAGAAATTATTTTGTCCATTAACTGCTAAAAACAGTAGTGTCATTACCCACTATTTTACATTACTTATTTAAAAATGTGATAAGTAATACAAATGACTAAACTAACAAATATACTTATTATCTATATTGATCTATAAATTGTTATGAAATAATCTAACAGATATATTTCCAAGAGCAACAACTACTTCAGCACTTTTATGTCCAGTACTTTTTGACCCCTTTGTTTTCAGGTATCTGAAATAATCGTCTACATCTTTCGTTTCTCTCATGCTCAACAATACCTGTGGTATTCTATCTTTGTGATTATTTTTTGTTGAACTTTTTCTTCTGATTTTCTTGAAGTCAGAAGAGCTTGAAGCTTGGATGAAAACATGTTGAAATAACTGAATTATCATCCCTGAACATTTTGTCAAACTTAGTGTTTATGTTTTGCATTAATACTTCAACTAGGGATTTATGAATTAGCAAATCATCCAATTTGATTAGACAAACGGGCAAGGTAGAAAGCAGTAGTTCCATAAATGCTTTGTTCTCACACTGCAAGATGTCAATTGCTCTAATAATGTGTCTCATGACTTAAATGGATTCTGAACTGAACATTTTGTCAGCTTGATTCAGCCACACAATCCCTAATTGATTACACAATCAATCTAATGCATGGTCACATCACTTACTTTCAGGTACTAACTTATCTATATGACTTAGGGCATGAAAGATTGAATTTTAACAAGTTGGATAAGGAACAGCTAAGTGTCCCCCAGTTTCTTTCTCAACTGTATTGGTAACCACAGTGCTTTTGCTCTGTTTATTTCATAGAGTTTGAGCTTTTGTTATAGCTGATCAAAAGAACAATGTAATTCAGTGCATCAGAGGCACACATTTGATGGCCTGGCAACGTCCATATACACGAACAAGATGAAATCTCACCATCAACAGCTAATAGATTTACTGCTTATACTAAACATTTCCTTTAAAGCCAAGCAGTTCGTTCTTATAAGTTATCACAACTACTTCCATGGATTACATGAAGCATTAATCAAACTGCTGCCATATAACCTCTCATTTTGATAGTTTACAGACAACTGACAAAAAACACACACCAAAAGCATCCTTGATTAGTGTGATGGCCCTCACTACAAGTTCAATGTCCAACACTGATTACTATAATGCTGATTGTTGCATTCCATAAATATTAGGGTAATTCAAAAATTTCAGATCTCAGTTTTTTTAGAGACATATCCCATTATTTTGTCTCTCTTAATAAAAGAGTATTTTGAATGAAATTGCATTGTATTTAGATCACATTTAAAGGTTGACCACAGGAAATGTTTCTAGCTACGACAGCAATTATAAGTGCTCAAGCCACAGGCTCAAACTCTCGGTATAGTGCCAGCTTTTCTTGAGAGATGGTGTTTTTCTTTTACTCAAATGTTAAATAGATGTTTCCTGCATTTCCAGGGTTACAGTTAAATGTTATTCATACGAAATGATGATAGTGTGATATTATGCAAGTTTAGGAGCTACTGTGATATTCTTATACAAAATTTAAGAGAAAACGTTTGTTTACTGTTAGGCTTATTATTTGTAATCTTAATTGTCACATGATCTATTTTGTTCAGTGTTATAAAGTAATTATATCTTTCTTTTTGTTGCAAAGCATAATGATACCAACTTTATAAACTTCAGTAATGTATTACTTGTTAAATTTTGATGCGTTTTTTTACTTATAATATTATTTTATTATTTCAGAAATAATAGCATCTTCAGACATAGGACCTACCACAAGGAAGCAAACACATATTTGGCTAGTGGGCCAACCTTCAGACACTTTCAGTTCATCTGAGTTACCATCAAAAAATAACATTTTATCAATGTTTATGTATTATAAAAATATTGTGAGTCAAATTATTTGAGAAGCATCACATTTCGCTACTGGTGATGTTATAGTAGTATGGAAAAAACTCATACCATCAAGACCAAGTACTAACAAAGAAACAGTATGCTATTGAAAAAAAAAAGTATGTCTATAAAAAACAGTCAAACAAGAAAAACTGAACAAAAATGGTAAAAAAAAAAGTTAATTTTGTATTGTTTTCAGAGTCCTCACCTGAGACTAAAATGGTAGCCAAATCAGCTGATAGAGGAAAGGCACTACGTAACAATGGTGAATATGCAAGGCCAATAATGTGAAAATTATTATTAAATGACAGGTTGTCTGCTTCTCTACATGCAACCAAAGTCATGGCCAATGGACAGCATCTGCAATTCAAAGCATTGGCCATGAACCAGCTGAATTTAGTTTATTCATCCGTTCAAAGACAAAGAACATATCTGAAAATATGCAGATAGTTTAGGACACAAGTTCCTCTGATAGTTCACTGAAATGGAAAGCTATTAGAGGATATAATTGGAAACGTGACTGTTGGCTGTTTTCCTATATTGATTTTGAGTGAAGAAGTAGCTCAACTTCTTGCAGTTCCTAGGGTTTCTTTAGGGACAAATAAAGCTATAGCTGCAGCAGTTTACAATATGTCTGTAACTTGGAAAATTAGTGATACAATTAAATGCACAAATTTTGTTATAACAGCATCTAACATTGGCCACAATTAAAAAGGAGCTTGTGTTCTACGCGAGTACAAGATAAAGAAAACACTGTTGTGGTTAACATGCCATCACCATATTTTAGAGATAATGTCTGTGTCTCTTGTATATGCTTCTCCACCTATCACAAAATGTTTTAAAGTAGATGGCCATGTCTTGATCACAAAAGCTACCATATATAAGTAATTAATTTGCTGTGCATGAAGTGGCTGACTTCAAATAAGAAATAATGACATTTGCATTTGATCAATAAGAAAAATTTAAACATTGAAATGATTATCAAGAATTATTAGAGCTTAAAATTATATTCCTTGGAGGAATGCTTGTCAAGAAAATATCCTTCAAAGCTACAGCAGGACTTGGTAGATGGTCAAAGCTATTTATTTGTTCAAAGAATGGGTGTTTAGAAGTGAATTTAAATTAACCAGCATGGATGAAAAAGGATTGAAAGATACCTGGATTTTTGTTGTTCAATGGTATGTAAAAATTATGTTTACAGTAGCTGCCTCAGTTTCTACTCCTCAGCAAGATATTCAAGAGCTATAATGAAAGGATGAAAAGGTGTCATCTTTAGTGCCACAGAAATTTTTGGATCACTTGTAGTATTTAACAGAGGATCACATTGCACTTCCATTCTTTAACGATAATAGCCCTATTTATAATGATCAAAGCTTTGGAAAAGTAAAGAAATAAGCATCCAATTAAATGTACAAAGCCAGACTCTTCAGTGCTGATGACAGGGAAAATTTAAAAGATTTTGTTACATCTAACATATGCAAATTTTTTGAAATTGCTAATTTATCTACTCTATTTCTTGACATAAAAAGTTTCAAAGAGTGGCCTAATGATAGCACATATAATTTTGTTAAATGCACAATTGTATGTAGGCCATAAATGATATTGCTAAATGAGAAGTTGCATAACAAGTTCTGGCAACTGAATAGGAATAGAAACAATACCTTCTGGTGGTAATCAAGAAATTCTGAGAAAAATACTCTGACGGACAGAAAGCTACGCCAGATAAGTAATCAACCTGAACACTTTTTAAAATGCACATACATAGATTTTGTAAGAATTTTAAAAAATAACGTTTTTGTTTATTTGTTTTCTGTAACCCTAACACTGAAATGTGAAAGTGGTTAAAATAACATAGGAGCACAAAGTTAGTAGCTGTTATCAACCCCTTAACTTCATTTTACTTTGCAAAACGTTTTTTCCTGAGTGTTTTTCATCAAAATACACAAAATTCTAAGGTGCCCCAGTAGAAATTGAATTTTTATTTATTTATAAATGATGTGTATCAGTAACACCTATATCAGTAGCTGAAACATTTAAAGTTACAGGACACAATCACAAAAATATCTATAGCTAGTACATCATATTTTAAGCCTATGAGTCAGTCGTTAGACTGCATGCAAGGGTGGCCAAGGTACTCTATAGGTAGAATACTGTTAAGAATATTCAGATAAGTGCTGGCACCTGTAGTTTGGATTTTTTTTGGTACATGTGTAATCAATGAATAAACACATATCAACAAACATAGTGCTTAAACAGATAAAACTGTTTTAAAATTGTTAGTACAAGTAATCCAGGAGATACTGAGTATTACTGAAGAACAGTTTTGGATGACAATTTTTGTTGGATGGCACAGGATCTACATGGATACTTTATCACAAGCGCTGGGTGATTTGTTTAATTTCTCTGGAAGCCATTGTGAAATACAAAGATAAACTGTAAATAAAATATTGATTGACACTCTATTTTCTCAAGTCATATAAAGAGAGAAATAGATCTATATCAAAGAAAGGAATATTACAGTTCTGGTTGAAATAGTTTGACAATGGAAAATAAAATATCAGGTGATAAGTTGGGAGAAAATAATTGGGCCACATGGAAATTTCAAATGGAACATTTATTGAAAGGAAAAGGCCTATGGGACCATATGACTGAAACAGAGGTATTGGCAGAGACAGCCAATGATCAAACAAGGGCAGATTTCAACAGAAAAAGGGAAAGAACATTTTCAACAATTGTTCTGAATATTCAAGGTGCACAACTCTATCTTGTTACCTCATGCACAACTCCTAAGGAAGAATGGAATGTAATGCGTGCTTACTTTGATAGGAACACAGTAGCCAACTAACTATTCATGAAAAAGAAATATTTTCGATGTGAGATGAAAGAAAGCATGATGGTCCAGGAACATTTGAAACAAATGAAGGAATTAACGGATCAGCTTGCTGCAGTTGGGTAGGAAATAGCAGAAGAAGATAAGATTGTTATTTTACTTGGTAGTTTGCCAGCTAGCTACGATACAATTATAACAGCCCTGGAAACTAAAATTGATGATATCTCATTAGAATTTGTGGAACAGGCAGTGATTAATGAAGAACAAAAGAAAAAGACCACATCTAATGAAACATCATCAACTGCATTAGCCACTCGCAGCAACTTCAAACCACATGGAACAAGTGAAGTGTTACAAGTGTGGCAGAGAGAGACATATAAAACGCAATTGTCCAACACTGAAGGAAATGGTCCACAAAGCTAAGAATGCAGATATTAATGTGGCAGAAGATTATAATGGTGTTGCCTTTGCAACAAACCAGGATAAAGGAATAGGAAATGGGGAATGGTTGGTGGATTCTGGTGCATCTAGGCATATGACACACCAGAGTGACATGTTATCAAATTATCACAAGTTTAGCACACCTCAGCAAGTTAGGATTGGCGATGGAAGAACTGTTGAAGCTCTTGGAGTTGGAAACTGTTAACTAGAAGTGACATTTAAAGTCAGTAATTTAAAGCATGTCACAATGCAGAGTGTCCTTCATATACCAAAATTAGCTAGCAATCTATTTTCAGTAGGAGCTGCTACTGAAAAAGGAAATATTGTGTATTTTGGAGTTAATCGCTGTTACATCCGAGGTAAATAAGGACAACTCCATGGCATGGGTACAAGAAAAAATGATGGTCTATACCAACTGGACTGTAAGACCAGTGCTATTGAGAATGCCTCAGTAGCCTCAAACAGCAGCATGAATGGCTTGGATATATGGCATCAAGGACTAGGGGATGTCAGTGTTTCACAGTTACAGAAGCTTATCAGGAGTGGAAATATAAGTGGAATCAAATTCCAGAAGTCTGATGAAGTCAGTTTCTGTAAGGGATGCACTGAAGGTAAAATGCACAGGAAGCCATTTAAGTCAATGGGAGAAATCAGATCAAAGGGAAGACTGCAACTGGTACACAGTGATGTCTGTGGTCCTATGCAAGCTCCATCTATTGGAGGTAGCAAGTACTTTGTTACATTTATTGATGATTACTCAAGATACTGCAAAGTGTATTTCTTGAAACAGAAGTCAGAAGTCTTTGAGAAATTCAAGGAATTTGTACTCGAATGAATCTAGAGAGCGCATAAAAACCCTGCACACAGATGATGGTGGAGAATATATGTCAAATGAGTTCCAGCAATATTTGAAGTCAAGAGGCATTCATCATGAGATATCAGTAGCATATTGTCCAGAACAAAATGGTGTTGCTGAGAGAAGGAACAAAACTCTTGTGGAATCAGCAAGAAGCATGCTGTCACATACTAAGTTACCAAGAATGTACTGGGCAGAAGCTGTAGCTACTACGGCGTATGTGGGTAACAGAGTATCCACATCGGCAATAAAAGAGTGTAGTATGCCATATGAGAGATGGTATGGATCCAGATGTAGGACACATGAAAGTGTTCAGATGTCTTGCATATGCACATGTGCCAGATGCGTCAAGACAGAAATTAGACATGAAGTCTATGAAGGTACGTTTCATTGGATATGATAACTGCACCAAAGGATATCGACTGTATGATGAAAAATCCAGGAAGATTTTCATACGGCGAGATGTTATCTTTAATGAAACAGAATTTGGTCAAGAGCCTGTGACAAATGAGAATGTCTCATCAAGTGCCCCAAGAAACAGAAGTTAAAGCTGAAGATAAAGCTGAATGACCAGCAAGAAACATGAAACCCCCCATCCACTATGGATATGATGAGTATGCTGATATGGCAGCAGCAAATGAATCAGTTTGTCACACTGAAAACTTGTGCAGTATGTTAGAGTCAAGCATATTTAGTGAAGCAATATCAAGCGACAATGCAAAGGAGTGGAAGTCAGCCACAGATCTAAAATTTGGGTCTTTACAAGAAAATGACACCTCGGACTTGGTGGAATTACCAGTTGGAAGAAAACCTATAGGTTGTAAGTGGGTATTCAAAGTTAAGTATGGAAATACTGGAAACGTAGAGAGGTTCAAGAGTAGACTGGTTGCCAAAGGTTACTCTCAGAATTATGGTCTGGATTACGAGGAAACCTTTTCCCCAGTGGTGTGCTATGCATCAATTTGCTCCTTGATTGCATTTGCTGTGCAGAACAACTTGAAAATTCACCAGATGGATGTTATAACTGCATTTCTGAATGGAAATCTGGATGAAGAGATATACATGGAATAATGGGAAGACTACACTGTTCCAGGGAAGGAAATCCTTGTGTGTAAACTGAGAAATCACTGTATGGATTAAAACAGTCACCATGCTGTTGGAACAAATCATTTCATGAACAGATGATGGAACTGGAATTTGTTCAGAGTTCAACAGATCCATGTGTTTACATATGAAAGGGTGAAAATCTAGCAATAGTTACAGTATATGTGGATGATATTATTTCGATTGCTGATAGTGATGATGAAATAATCACTATAAAGGAAGCACTGAAGGAAAAATTCTGCATGAAAGACCTTGGAAAGCTCCATTACATCCTTGGACTCAGTGTTGTTCAGGATGAAAAGAATGGCTGTGTATGGTTAAATCAAAGACAGTATATCCAAACTATGCTGGTGAAATTTGGAATGATTGAGTGTAAGGCAGTTGCAACTCCATCAGATGTAAACGTGAAACTGCAAAGGGTTATGATGGTGTTAGCACATAGGTTGACCACAGTTTGTACCAATCGTTGGTAGGCAGCCTTCTGTATGCTGCAATGGGAACAAGACCAGATATTGCATATGCATTGGGAGCAATATCAAAACATTGTGCTCAGCCCAACACAGACACAGCACATTTGACAGCAGCAAAGAGAATCCTATGTTACTTGAAAAGAACAGCTGATCTTGGTCTTAAGTTTAAAAAGGTACCAGAAGACGTCATTACTGGTTACTCAGATGCATATTTTGCTGGAGACCTGGATGATAGGAAGTCCACATCAGGAAATATCTTCATTCAAGCAGGAGCAGCTGTAAGTTGGATTAGCAAAAAGCAATCCACGGTGGCCCTGTCCACCTCAGAGGCAGAGTATATAGCCTTAAGTCTTGCAGTACAGGAAACAGTATGATTGAGAAGACTACTGCAAAATATAGGTTCTGAAGTTGATGACCATGTTCGTATCATGGAAGATAACCAAGGAACAATCGCCATGGCACAGAATCCAGTGGGTCATGCAAGAACAAAACACATTGATATTCATTACCACTTCATTCGCCAATATGTGCAGAACGGATCAGTAAAACTGGAATATTGTCCCACAAACAGTATGACTGCTGACATTCTTACAAAGTCACTTGCTAGAAATGCAGTTGAAAGGTTCAGAGATAATGTTGGACTGGCACCAATGGATAAATGAACCAGATAAAGTGACGATTATAATAATAGATTGAAAGTAATTACAAAACATTTAGAATAACTGTAAGATTATTGACAGTAATTGTAAGTTGTGTAAAACTTAAAATGAAGTGGGAGTGTTAAGAATATTGAGATAAGTGCTGCCACCTGTAGTTAGGATATTTTTTTTTGTACATGTGTAGTCAATGAATAAACACATATCAACAAATACAAATATGAATGCTAAACAATCAGTAAATACACACTGTTTTACTTTTAACTTTCATTTGTTTCTCTATCCAACAAGCCCAAAAAACAACAAAAGAAATTACTGCTGAGATACCAAACCAGAAAGTAACCATCTAATCAAATTGTACATCATTCTTCTTGAGTTGAAATAACTCTACAACTAATTTATCAATGATGTTAGTTTAAACCTAAATCCGCTGTGTGTTTTTGGGCAAAGCATGATGTTATTGCTTAGTTGTAATAACTATAAGTAATTTAAAAAAAAATTATAATTCTAGTGTAAACAATATTATTACTCCTTGAAATTATTATTTCTTCAGAGATATGGTGTTCCTTTAAAAATTTTAGGTACAGGTTTGAACAGGAATTAACATCCAATAATAGATGGCTGTAAAATCTAGAATATGTAATGCTTTATACACAATACATTAGGTGTCTTTTAGGGAGCTAACCCCTACATTATGTAAGAAAAAAGTGAAGGAGTAAAAAAAAGAAACAAGACACATAGTATTGAATTTTATTACACACATTCATAGAATACAATAACTTTAAGTTAGGGGAGGAATGTTACAAAAGAAGTGATAAGAACATACTGTAAATGTAAAATAATTTACAGTAGTAAAAGGAACACAAACAAGAATATAGGAATGACACATGACTATCAAAATTTAATGGTACAATGTGAAATACATACTTGAATTTAAAATTACTGCAGTTTAAAGTTGTATATTCTTGACTATTTTTATGCAATTTATTTATCATAATACCATAGTTATGTCAGCATAACTTTATATTTATCATTAGCAATTAGAGATGAACTCCATATATTTCCATTATCAAGTACCTCCAAATACCCTAAATGAAAAAGATTATTGTATTATACATAACTTACCAATATGTCTACCATAACTATGTGGCGAAACTTTCCATTTGTACCATCATTTACTGGCAGGCGTACAAAGTAAGATTTCTTATCCTTACTAACAATGATGGTATCATATAGATCAACCCATCCAGTGTTACTAATTTCTTCTATATTCTGAAATTCAAATTATTTTCCTTTATAGTCTTTAAAATTCAAGAAAATGTTGAATCTCAAGTTTTAAGTACATTAAAACATTACCATTTATTTATGAAACATTTATACTGAGAACAATGATGTTTGCTGTTTCAACAGATATGTAGCTTGGATATTTTTGTAAGAAAACTCATTTTCTGCAATTGCAGCTGGTTATATTAGTTGTAATTTTAATGCTTCTGTTATTCCCTTGTTTACTGATCCTCATGGTTGTAGTTTGCATGTTATAATGTATATATTCAAACCTTATGTGACAGTAGGTTGATACATGTCTAGGAGTCAACCTGAATTGTATTTAATTATGCGTTTGAATGGTAGCTAGAGCCTCATTATGATCAGTGATGTACAAATACTAAATATTGCACTCTCTCTCTTAATATATGTTTCGTATTCACAATCATTACTTTCTGAAGCAAGGTTTGATCATGAAAGCTATTTAATTTCCAGAGATACTTTCATATATTACTGTGATCCAGTTTTTGACTGATTGGCTACAAAGAGAAAGTGAATTGCAAATGTAATTTTGATGTTTTCAAACAGATTCTTTTCTGACCTTATAATGGGCTAAAATTCACTGTGAAAGTCGTGTCATAGTTTCAATTGATTCACCTATATTATTAGAGAAGTTTATTTCGTTTTTGCCAAATACAGCTTCACTTTATTCTATGTTTTATATTCCTAAACAATATTCCAAAATATTGTATTACTAAAGTAGTTTCACATATGAAGAGTAAAAACTGGTCATATATATATACTTTTAGAATTACTTATAACACAATCTTTATTTAGTTTTAACAGCAAGAGACTTATGTAATTAATAACATAATGGAATGTTGAATAAGGAAGTATCTTATTTAATGCAAAAGTTGCATCAGCTAAGTCTTGTTTCATGAATGTTTCATGTAGTTTTTGCTGAATTATTGCCCTTCTTAAACTCATAATGCATTATATGCCTAGTTTTGGGGTTGTCAAAAGTTCATAAAAATCTTGAGTAATTTTAGGTTCTGTATTATATAAATTACTTGTCTTATGAAATGCCACTTCCAAAAAATTCTTGAGGTTTGGAGGGAAAGAATGCAGAGAGAAAAGTTTTTTGTTTGTTTGTAGTTAAGTACAAAACTACACAATGGGCTATATGTGCTCTGCCCACCACAGGTATCGAAATCAAGGTTCAATCCATTGTAAGTCTGCATTTATTGCCTTTTTTTGCATTTTATGCAGCAGAATTGAGCTGTAGACATATGCAGTGATGTCTTTCTATGTTTATTGAAGTGATATATGGTGGTTAAAGTCTCCTCTATTGTTTCAATAAGAATAACCAGTCACATGGGTAGTGATGGTCACTCTGAATAAAGGTGACATTTTTTGTTAACTAAAGAATGTTGAATTTAAACAGTCTGGAATAATATCTTGAAAGAGAAACAGCTGTGAAAACTGAGTAGAAGTGAGAGTTCCATTAACTGAAAGCAAAGTACACAATATTTGTATTTAGTGCTGAAATAAAAATTGCTTATTTTGCATTTCACTTTATTCATAACATTAAAACTCAGTTAATAAAAGATTTAGCAATATTTCATGACCAATATTCTGACTGAATCTCCAGTTAAGTGGAGGTCTATTTGCTTGAAAGTTCAAATCAGTTTAACTCAAAAATACCATAAATAAACTTAAGGAGATTACAGAGACATATTTACCTGTGTGTTTTATTTATGGCATTCTATATTTATTTATTCTATACCTAATGTAGTCTTAAAGAACACATCTATTTTGTCTTTTCAGAAAAGGATTCTGTTTTAAAACTTTATTAATATATTTTGTAGAAAATATTCAATTTTTTCAAAAGAGCTAAACTTACTGTATATACACAAAATGTACTTCTAACATGTTCTCCTACTGCTCAGAAACTTGTAGTTATGAAAGGTAGTAGGTTTTAATGTTAACATTTTGTTAGGCAGCACAATTGATATAGTACAGCTACCTTGTCAAAAATATAACACTTTTAGCTTACGTTTTACATCTGAAAGAAAACAGAATGATTCATTTTTATTAAAGACATCACATTTTTAATCAGCTAAACTGTAGCTAATAAATAATAATGATGTTTGATGTAGTTCATACTTCATATTAAATTAATACATCTAATTGTTAGTACATATGGAAAAATCTATTAAATAATATAGTGGAATGTTGAATGAGAAAGTTTCTCATATAATGAAAGAGTTACATCAGCTAAGTCTTGGCTAAATCTTGCTTATTTTGCTCAGGTAGTTAATTAATTTAACTAATGATATTCATATGATTATTTAATAATTTTTATACACAGTTTGTGTTTTAGTTGTTATTATACGCAATGAACTAATAAACAATACCTATTTGGTTTCAAGAACAACGTAAGATTCTGAGATGTATTCACCTGTTGAAAATAACGTATCTAAACTATTTACATAGGGCTGCTAATTCAAAAACAAAACAACAAAGCATATATAATTAGGTCAAATTAAACTGATATATCTATAAAATAGAAATAACTTTATTTACGATAATGTTATAACATAAAGGGGAAGTATTTAAATGAGTAATATAGCAAGAGATTGTCATAAATTAAAAAAAAATTCTTACCTTTAAACACTGCCAGTTTCTCTTTTCTTCACATACACTGATTATCGAATAGTTTTGTGACCTTTGTAACCATACTACTATTAAACGACTGTTGTCAATCCAAGCAACTTGAGTAAAGTAATGTTCCCTGAAAAAATCATGCTTAAGTATATTGCTTTATATACATTTAACATGTATCACACTCAAAAAAGGATAATATCAGCTGACAACAGAGCATGTCACTTAATCCATTAAGGTATAAACAGATCATAATCGATACCACTTTATAATTATCAGGTTATCCCTTACGTAATGTCCAATTTTAGATTCAGAAAAAGAGAAAGGATTTCAAATGCTTTTAATGTTATTTAATAAATAATGTATGTTCCCTTATTATTAATTACTTCCTGCTAACAATTCATAAGCTTCTGAATACTACTTTTATAAAATTATTGGGGTTTGGAAAAAAAGAATGTAGAGAGGGTAGTTTTGGCATCTTCATGTGTTCCAAGCTCTTTTCTATTAAGATAGTTCTGCAAACTTCAGAACAGATGACAGTCAGATGGGGCAAGATCTAGAGAATAAGGAGGATGTGGAAGTTTTTCCCAGCCTAACTCTTCAATCTTTGCAGATGTGATCCTTGCTGTATGAGGCCACACATTATCCTGGTGTAACACAACATCTTTACAATTGATCAAAGTAGGCCTCTTTTCTTTCAGTGCAACATTCAAGTGCTCTAACTGTGACAACAGAAGTCTGATGTAATCGTTAGATTAAAGGGCAGCAACTCAAAGTGGATCACACCAAATGCTTAACGAGACTTTCCTATAATGGAGATCTATTTTCCATCTTTAGTCACTAACCTGTCCAAAAAAAGCGAGTTATGTTCACAAAAATGCAGAGAAGTGTAAATATCCACTCTTTCTTTAAGGCTGGCTTCTGTCAAATCATGAGGGACCAATTTTCCAAGTTTTGACACCTTTCCAAGCTGTTGCAGATGACAGTGAACTGTTGAATGGGTTGAATTAAGCTTCTGTGTTAGTTCTTTGACTGTTACAGCACAATCTTCACCCCTTGCAGCCAGCAGTAAGTCATCATTAAACTCAACAGGACAACCTGAATGTCCAAGTGACTTAAGCTGTAGTCACTTGATCTGAACTTCTGAAACCACCTTCAACATTTCTTTCATTGAAAAACTTTGCACCATAAACATTTTGAATGTTAAGTGTAGTTTCTGCTGCACTATTGCCTTTTTTAAACTCATAATGCATTATATGCCTAATATGCTCCCTAGACATCCATCTTCATAAAGGTTTATCTGATTAATTATCTGAAAAGTGGAGTTGGGTTAGTTCCTTTTATTTGTCTGAACATTTTTATACACGTCCTACTGCATATTTTAGTTATTACAGCTTTCTACAAAGAGAGATATGATAATGCACTTTCTGTATTAAATTTTCAGACATTAGTTATGGGACGACCTGATATAATCAACAAACAAGAAACACAGCGGCACAACTAAACAAATTTATCAATTATATCTACTCTCAACTCAAAGTATTAATATTAAATTGCAAAATTTTTATTAAACTTTAAAATTAAAAAATCATAACTACACTTAAAAAAGTGCTAGAAACTAAGAATAAATTACACTCCTACATTTAATTTTTACCTGAAGCTCCCCAAAGTAAAAATCAATACATACAGAAAGTCATGATAGAAATTAATTTTTAAAAAATTTAGTTGCTGTAAATGAGGCAATTATTAGTAAACTTTACATTCATACCTTTAATATTAATAAATTTCAAATGTTTAAACATTTTAGTTTAACTAAAATTCTGTTTCAAATAAAATGTGTTAAAATGTAGTGTTAATATATTACTTTGATACTGTGTGCATTAAAACATTTCACCTGTAACAAGCAAACATAATGTAATATATTACTCCAGTGTTAAAGATAATTTATAGGTTGTTTACTTTTGCAAACATTAAAATCATAACAGACAGAAACATTGGCTTTCATTAATTACCAAGTTATTCATTTTATTCTAAATCAAGTTACCACTACCAATATTTTTGTTTGTTTGTTTGTAATTAAGTACAAAGTTACACAATGGCCTTCATGTGCTCTGCCCACCACAGGTATTGAAACATGGATTCTACCTGTGCCACTGGAAGCCTGCTACCAATAAGAAAATAATATTTTACAGTAAGTTACTACTACTGAACAATGTATTATTTTAATATTATTTATAAACTTTTTAACTCATTCAACATATTTTTCATTGAATAGAATTAATTAAAAAAAGGTTTATTTGCATGAAGTTACACACAAAGCTACAGAGTGGGCTATCTGTGCTCTGCCCACCACAGGTATCAAAACCAAGTATCTAGCATTCTAAGTCTGCAGACGTACTGCTGTGCCACTGGGGGGCATAACAAAAGATATTACAAGTAAATTAAAACAAATAAGAAACAGCTGAGAAAAGCATAGAGCATTAGCATTTACTAAAAACCAAATTAAAATTTACATTCATAATTTACCTAATGATGCATGGTTGGGTTTTTACTTAAAGATATAACACAGACCAAGATTATAGAAAAATAAATGTAAGCTTTACATGAAAAGATATGAATATGGTGGAGGTTATATTCAACTTCTCTATCATAAATTTGATGTATTATAATGTTTTACCACATATTTAAAGTTGCAAAAAAATGGTAGATTTCCTCAACCTAAGCTTAAGGATGATTCACAATCTCCTGTTTATTTTAAGAGTGAAACTTAAGATTTCTTTTAGACAATCACATTTAACAATTTTACTGACCTTAAAATTAAGCATTAAGGTTACTTTGAGATTATTCCAAACAAAATTAAGACATTATTATAAAGTATTGTTTACAATGTTAGCCAACTGTAAATGAAATAACCAAGTTTCATGTTAAAAAAAGACAGAAGCTAACGTTTAAACCTGATTTACAGCAAACATAGTAGAAATATTCCTGTTTTAACATAAATTTCACTCTCTGTAAAAAATAGTATACAAATAGATGAAACAATTTAAAAAATCAAAAAGCTAATGTTAAAACATTTAAATTCTAATATTCAATGTTATTTTGAGTTTTTTGCTGATTTTGTACTTAAACTTTTGTTTTCAATGGTGACCCTCACAATGTCAGGGGTGTCACTACTGAGTTTAATAAACTCAGTGAAACCTTATCATTGTGAGATTCTCCTCTTACATAAAATTCAGTTTTGCTGTTGATGTGTGCCTATGAAAGCTAAGAACAATTTTCTTTTTAATTTGTAGAATTAATTGCAAGTCAAACACTTACTTATCTTTCATCTCATGTGGTAATACAAGATCTCTAGGTACAAGTTTGCTACTTAGTTCCACAACTTTAAGAGTGACCTCAGGATTAGTAGTACCTGGCTGCATTAGAAAAGCATATATCCTTTGAAACACAGACATGCAAATGTAGAACATTCATAACCATGTTACAGTTACAAAACATTAAAATATGACAGTCTTATAATAACCATCATTTAGGATACAGTCATGTAAGTTCCTTTCTAAATAAACACACAGGAGTACAAAGTTCATTTTTAATAACATTTCAGAAAAAACATAACTTGTGCAAAAAACTTCTGATTAATAAGGACAATTTCTCAGACGAAACTGAGCAAACTGAGGGTCTTTGTAATGGTTTTCACAATTTGTAAAGGTAAAAAGTATCAACCATAGAAAATCTCAAAAAGAGGTAAAGGTACTCAGAGCTGGATTAAATTGACCTGTTTTTGAACGAATATACATATACATATAACAGTTCAGTTTATTAACCTTAGTACAATTATGTAAAGTTATTAAAATGCAACTAATTAACTATTTTAATTTGTTCTTTGTCATTCAAAAACCAAAGAAAAAATAAGTGTCATATACCTTGGGATATTTTGTGCTAATAATCTTTGGATAGATATTATTTTCGTCTTCATAACTGCCATACAAAGGATATTTCATCTCTTTAACATAAGTGTCATCAAAAACTGCATAACAGAATTTCTTCCCATCATCTGACCACCAGATAGCATGGTTTATTTCTAAGATTTCCTCTGAAACACAAAATGAGCAGAATGTAATATGCAGAATGTTAATGTCAGATTTTAATTTCTAAGAAAATGTGAACTTGTGCTACTGCTTATTATCATAAACACAGTTATACCCATTTTAATCTATATTCACCAATACATGACAACAAGTTCATACTGTATACTTTTGTACATGTCATATAAAACTACTATTAATACTTATTGCTAATACAAGGCTATTATGGAACATATCGTTTTAATTTTTAAATTATCTAGCAACTTCATACAACTGGTACAAATCCAATGAATGTATTCAATTTTTCTGTCACAACAGAAAGTTAACACAAACTTTCAATGATGCTGTGATTATAGTAAAACATTCAACAACAGTGACTTCACACAATCCTTTAACCAAATGTGTACAGGGTCAGTCTAATGGATCAGCTCAGTACAAGAGAGCAGATATAGACTATAATTCTTAACTATGTTGTGCATGAAATGTGTGGTAAGCTTTTAATAATAAGTACAAGTCTGTTGTACACAGAAAATCAGATGTGTTACAAAAGTATTCATACTAAAGATATGTCTCTGAATTGCTGACATCAGTCTGGCTCAGACAATAACAAGTTATAGCATAAGTGATGTTCACATGAAGAACGAAAACACTTTTGTATAGTGTGTATATTACACACTATTTTATGACATATACACTATGGCATATTTACCATTTTCTTCAGTATCTCTATTGTGTCTGGTTTACCATAAACTGTTGATAGATCAGCAGTATAGAATAAAATGAATAGCTGATAACCGTGACATCAAATATACGTGTTGAATGTCACTTTATAAAAATACATGGTATGCAAACTTTGACCCCCACCTGTGCACATACAGCTAATGAAAATTACACTCTAGACGTTTATTTAACTGCTAAGTGTAACTCCGCATAACAGTTCAACAGTGGTAATTTCACACAAAAACGTCAATGACAAAATAATCCCTAAATTATGATAAACTAGCACAGATAGTCCTCAGTAGTGAACCCAAACAATTGTTCTTTAATGCCATTAAAGCTCAACAGAAAATTCCAACAGAAGCAATGTTCCATAAAACTATTCAATAACAGTTGCTTCAAACGGTCCATCAAAATCATGATAATCATATTTAAGACCATTCTTTTGA